>NC_091803.1:48055178-48360535 GCF_041296235.1 Equus asinus
ATCAGCCTTGGGCCCCCACTGCTTTCTGCAGCCCAGGACTCAGCCTGTATGTGAACATGGATGGGAACAGAACACCACTGGAAGGAGCGGTGCGAGGGACATGTGGTCACAGCTAGTGGCCAGGAACACTGCATCCCAGAATAACAAAGGAGGCCCCCAAACAGAAAAGGAGCTGAGGAAGTACCACGGAAGGTAACAGAGTAACAAAGGCAACATCACAGAGTAACAAGAGGGGGTAGCAAAGGAAGTAGGTGACAGCAACAGAATAAATAATGGGCAGCCAGGGAAGAGCTGCAGGTCACTGTTCCAAAGGGGGGGCAGGAATGAGAGGGAGGGAACTGGGTGGCTATGGAGGGCCTGGAGTAACAGAGGTGAGGAAAGGAGGCCCAGTGGCTCTCCTGGGCAAACTCCTCCCCCCCACCCTCCCCCACCCCCCCACCCCCCTCCTCTTTGTCTGGCCTCGGCCTTAGGCATGGGGCGCTGTGATGGCTGTGAGAGGAGCAGAGAAAAGGGCAAAGGCCCAGAGTGTGGGCAGAAAGGTGTTGGGGGCTGTAGGCTGTTCAGGATCGCTGGGGACTGGGCTAGGGAGCTGACCAGTGAGGCCAGGAGCCAGCATATGGAGGTCAGGTCAGAGGTGATCAGAGGTCGGGGGATCACCACCCCCCACACCCTCATCCGTCTCCTGCCACCTTGCTGCGCAGGCAGGCCTTGCGACAAAGGGAGAGTGGACTTTTCAGTGCTTCTCTCCCCGGGGCTGTCCCTGGGGCTGTGGGAGGGTCCACCGGAGATGGGGCTTGCCCTAGTGCTCCCGTTGTGGGGAGGGGGTTTTCCTCTGACCTTGAACCTACCTCCCTGCTCCGACGCCCCAGCTGTGGGGCGGAGCCTGGCCGGGACACTGGGGTTTGGCGGTAGACAGAGGCCTGGTCACAGCCAGAGGAATGGCTGGGGGTCGGGCTCGGGGGTGGAGCCATTAGTCTGACGCCCCAGAGCTTCCCAGGCCGGCACCTCCTCCCTAATGTGCGTTAATGGCCCCACGGGATGGCCAGGCCTCGCTAACGGCCTCCTCCTTCAGGCTACACCAGGCCTCTCTTCAGAGAGCGAAATCGGAGCAGGCGGGACCAAAGCGACGGGAAGAGATGAGAACAAGAGACCCAGAGACCAGAGGAAGAGAGGAGAACGCGAAGACCAAAGAGCCAAGATGTGCAGGAACCGGGCCCAGGGACCCCCGGGTCTGCCCCGCCTATCCCCACGGCCCCGCCCATGACCCGCCCCTAGCCCCGCCCACCGCCGGAGGCGGGGAGCGGCGACTGTAGCCGGAAAGGGCAGCCGCGCAGCGCCACCTGCCGGCTCTGGGTGGGATGGCATCGTCCGAGGGGCTCCCCAGGCCCCGCCTCTCTGGCTCCGACGCGGCTGAGCTCTGCTGGGCTGGGCGATGATTGGGGTGAGGCCGGTGCCCTCGGGCTGCTTGCACTGCAGGGGCATAGGAGTGCCATGAAGGTGGTAGGCAGAGAAGACGGGCCTCTGCCGAGCCCCTAATCGGCTCTGCTCCCTCACCTTGGACCTGGCACTAACCTATCTAGACTGGGGTACCTCCAGGCAACGTGAAACCTAGCCCCTCGCCAAGTTTCCCCGCACCTGAGACCAAACGTTTGCGGGCCACTTGGCGCCAAGTGCTGGAGAGCACTGGGGAAACATCCGCTGAGATCCATGGAAACAGATCCGTGTACCTTGGCCAGGGGAGGCACAGGGCTGGGGCAGCGAGGAGGGACATTTAACCCAACCTGGGGCCCTGGAGTCCTCCTTCAGGGTGGACCACAGGGCTGTTCTGGAATCTGCCCATAGTTCCTGCAGGCTGTTCAGGGAAAGGGAGGGAGCAACGAGACTAGGGGACTGGGCCCCCTGTCCCTGTGGCCCTGCCCCAGAGCATAGATTTCATCCCGTCAGCAGGGGGGAGCCCTTGAGGTGTTGTATACTGGGAGTGACAAAGTCAGGACACCCATGTTTTGGGGGGGTCTTTTTTGAGGAAGATTAGCCCTGAGCTAACATCCCCTGCCAATCCTCCTCTCTTTGCTGAGGAAGATTGGCCCTGACCTAATATCTGTGCCCATCTTCCTTTATTTTGTATGTGGGACACCTGCATAGGTTCACACGTAGGATCCAAACCAGCAAACCACGGGCCTCCAGAGCAGAGCACACGAACTTAACTGCTCTGCCACTGGGCCAGGCCCAGGACACTCATGTTTTGAAAGGCCAAGTTCAGTGAGGAGAAGGAGCAGGAGTGGGCTCAAAGGGAGGAGAATGGGTTGACGTGAGGGGTTTGTGACCACCCCTTCCCCCAGTGCAGATGCTGGGGGGAAAAAAACTAGGTGGGATCAGGGTAAATAAATTCAGGGGTCAGTAGAGTAAAAAAGATCACCCAGATTACGGGACCACATGGAGAGAAGGATGCACTCTCTTGGAGAGGAGAAGGAATCGCCAGTGAGGAGAAGTGGGGGCTTCCAGAGGCCAAGGTGGGGATTGTGGGAGCTGGTTCCACATGGGCATCCCAAAGCCAGCTGTGTAGACAGACATTGGACCGCCCCTCCTCCATTCTTTGCTGGGTGCCCCCAAGAGGAGACCCTGCCACATGGCCAAGGAGGGCTCCAAGGGTAGACAGCATCAGGGCACAGTGACCAGGAGCTTCAAGGTCCAGGACAGTTGTGGGAGTCAGAACCCACGTTGAAGAGATAGCAGGAGGGTGGTAGGGCCCAGACACTTGTGACAGGGGAGCTGGAAGGGGGCCCAGGTGGAGGGAGGTCCCTGTTATTCAAGATGGCAGAGTACATTTACATTGGGGGCTGGAGCCAATAACTGGAAATGAAGAGGGGTAAGAGGTGGGGGCCCTTCCTCCCTAGGAGGAGAGCAGGGCCCTGAAGAAAGGGGCCGGGGCCGGGGGGGGGGGGGGGGTGCGGGTCCTCCTTCCTCCTTGGAAGCCTTTGGCTGAGGGATTCCAAGGAGATCCAGGTTTGAAATGAATGCTGGGAGATGGGGGGAATGCTAGGTAGGCTGCCAGGTCTTGAGGTCCCACCCCCGTGGGGAGGATATTCTCTTTAGCCTGGCCCGGAGGCACAGTGAGGGGGCGCACTGTGGGGCTCCTGGGAGGCTGGGATCCCAGCTCCAGTTCCACAGATAGGGTAGAGCCACGGCTTTCCTCCTCCTGCACACGTTGGTGGATGGCCGCAGGATCCACAGCTGACTTGCCCCTTGCCCCATGGGAGGCCCCTCCCCTCTTAGGGGCCCCTGAGACCTGGTCTGACGACCCCACCCCGGAATAGGAGAGGCAGCACTGGCAGAGAAGGCAGAAGCCCTGGTGTGCCTCTTTCCCACCTTCTGCCCCGAAAGGACATACAAATCTCGGCAGCGCACAGAGTGGCGAGGTACCGGGCGGGGTAAGGTGATAGGTTGGGAGGAGGGGGCCGCTGGGGGAGCGTTTCCTGGCCAGCGCGAAGGCTCCTGACATTTGCCAGGGCGTGGGCGCGGCTGTTTGTGCCCCGAAGCTAGATGGCAAAGTACACATCCTGGAGGAAAAGTGTCGCACGCGGGGGCGCAGGAACCGGCGGGTTTTATTGACCAGACAGCCTGGCATGGCAGGAGCTGCGCGCCCTGGAGGCCGAAGGGACCGCACCTGGGTCAGGCGCGGGGGCGCCGCGGGCAGAGGCTGTGCTCATGACGGCCCTGCGGCGAGGTGGGGGCCGGCGAAGGCAGTTCGCTGTGCAGACCATGGCTGTGCGGGAGGCTCTCCGAAGGCTCTAGAAAGAACAGAACAGGACCGTGGGGAAAGGGCTGTGGGCCCTCTACTCCCGCCCCCAGGAATGTTTCCCAATGAGGAAACAATGAGGAAGGGTAGAGGCTGCTCCGGGAAAGCCTTTCTCGGCGCGCAGTGAGGATGAAAAGGTGGCCGGGTGCCCCACGGGCACGCAGACGTACCTTCCGAGCTCAGATCTCCCGGGATCCCCTCGCCCGCTGCGTTCCCGGCCCCCTTCCTCTCCCCACGTACCTGGCCCGCTCCGCTGAGGTCCAGAAATCAGCGCCCAGTCGCGGCTCCGGTTCCGGCGCGGGCTCCGGGGCGCATTGACGGGGAGCCCTGCGCAGGAGCTCCTGCGTCGCGCCTCCCACAGTGCCTGAACCCCGGAGGGAAACAGGAGAGCGTCTCGAACGGCGGGCGTCGGGGAGAGGGTGTCTCTAGCAGACGGCCCCTGGGGAGACGCGCCCAGGCCGAGGGTGTCCCAGGCAAGAGGTCCGACAGGGGCGCGCAGCGCACGGCGCCACGTGTAGGGCGAACTGCGCAGCCCCATGAGCAGGCCCGCGGCGCGGCCCACCGTGTGGTAGCGGGGACTCGCCACGTGCTTGTACCAGGCGCCGGCGGGCAGCGGCAGCAGCAGCAGAAGCAGCAGCAATGCGAACAGCGGTCGGCTTGCAGGGGCTCCCCGCCATGGGCCCCGTACCCCCGAGCCCCGCGCCAGGGTGCTCACGTTGACGGCCGCCCGGCGGGGCGGGCCAGGAATTGGCTCAACTGGGTCTAGCTCGTGGCGGAATTGGGGCGTCGGGGAGTCGGAGCGCAGGAGGCTGCAGGCGAGGAATCGGTGCCCTGGAAGGTCCAACTATAACTGCTCGGTGGCTCCGCCCCTGCTCGCCCCCGCGGTACCGGCTGGGCTCCCCAAGGATGGGGGAGGGATGGAGAGAGAAGTGGAGCCCAGGCTCCTGGGTCAGGGAGGTGGGTTACCAGAGCACTGGAACTCATCTTGAGCGCTCCACTGGGGGCGCCCCGCTCCTCTCTTCTCAGGCTGCTCCGCCCCCGACCTCCGGGAGAGGAACTGCGAGGGCTGGGGAGATTTCCCCTTAGCCAGAGCTCTTGCAGGGGGAGCACCAGCAGAGCAAAGACAGGGAGGCTGGCAGAGCCACGGTGGGGTAAAGCAGGAGAGCTGATGGGTGGGGGTCCTCTGCACCGTTCCAGACCCCTGTGTGTATCTCCTCCCCTGAGGGCTGTCCCTTAGCTGTCAGCTAACACAGCTCTCAAATCTGTCCCCACACTTCTATCCTCTCCCACTGCTAGCTTCTCCCCACCAACTCCCTTCCCAGCTGCGACAGGCCGGATGCTTGCAACCACAAGTTTAGCCACATCAAGCCCTCCCTGAGGTGGTTAGTGGTTCCCCAAGGCTTCCAGAATAAAGAGTCAGCCCCTCCTCATACCCCTAGCCCTGGCCTGGGCAGCATAAGGCCCTGATGACCTCCAGTCTCCTGTCTGGTTGTGGTCCCCTTAAGACGACTTTCTCTGGCCAGCCTCAGTTTGGGAGGCTTACCCAACAATCCATGATTATACCCTCTTCTGTGCTTCTGTGCCTGGAATGTCCTTTCCTTCCTTCTCAACCTGGAGAGCTCCTACTCATCCTTCAAGATCCCACTTAAATGGCCCTTGTCTGAATAATCCCCTAGAGTATTCCTCTGTGATTGTCTAGCTTTAACAACCCCCTTCCAGAGGATAGGGTCTGACCCATTCTTGCCTGAGTCTCAGCCCAGGGAGGATTCAGCCCTCAAAATAATTGAACCTCACCCCACCTCTCAGCAACCACACCACTCATGGGGCATCTTCTAGATCTCAGACACCAGGGATCCTGAAATCTTATTTTGACTCCCAAACAATGCCAAAGGTGGGACAATTATTGATTCCATTTACCAATGAGGAAACAAAGGCGTGGGGAAAATTGACTTGTCCCAGATGACCTGTGGGGTTGGCAGTGGGGAGGGGGGTGTCTAACCTCCCCCAGCCGGAGAGTCCCAGTTTGGGGACCTCAGCTGCAGTTCTCCCTGCAAACCTCCCATGGCCCTCTGCCTGTCTCTTCAGCCAAAAGGAATGGGCGATTCTAGGGGTGGGGGGAATGCAGTCTGGGTCTGCCCTTCCTCCCAGGACTCTGTGTTGAAAGGGGAACAGAGGAGTTGGGGATGCAGAGGATGGCCCCTGCTCCTGAGGCCTGAGGGCCCCATAGGTTCTGGCACTGCCCTAGTGAGGTTTAGGAGCAGCCCCAGCCTTCCCCTCAAAGGCCCCGCAGAACCGGTGAGAAGCCGGCCTCGGAGCCCAGTGCCCCGTGCTCAATGGGGTGGCTCTGTGGGGAGGGTACATGCCTTGACCTCTCCTGCCTCAGTGTCCTCATTTGTAAACATAATAATAGTTGCCACCCCATCAGCTTGCTGTATTAATAATCCAGGCGTGGGTCTTGGCACTGTGCCTGGTACACAGTAGGCACTCAATAAATCATTGTGGCTGCCATCTATTGCTGTTGCTCTCCCAGAGGCTGACCAGCCCCCTAAACTATCAGTGAAAACACTTTGATGGAGGGGTGACGGCAGGGACTGGGGGGGCGGGTAGCAGGTGCAGAGGGAGCTGCCTGCATGCCTGCAGGGGCCTGGAGGGGCCTGGAGGACCGCAGGGACCAGGGGGCCACGTGGAAAGCTGCCTCCCCCGCCGGCCTTGCCATTCTCCCTCGGGGCCCCTTGGCCTCAAGAGCTGCCTGGAGTGTGTGGTGGGCAGGCAGCAAGTCACGACGCCAGCTGCCGGGGTCCCCTGGCGCTGCTGCCCACTCCCTGCTAAGGGAACACAGACACTCCTGGAACCCAGAGGGACTGCAGCCTGGTCCAGGGCAGGGGGAGGGTCTAGGGAGCCCCTGGAAGTGGCCCAAGGAGCTTCTGTGGGGTGAATGTCATCAATACAAGAACTGATCAACTGTGGTCTGCTGTAGTGGAGCTCTCTGTGGCAGTTAGGAAATTGAAGAGAGCTACAAGTGGCAGTGTGGATAAATCTCGAAAACGCAATGCTGAGCAAAGCAAAAAATGCCCTGCACAGTGATGCATTCAGCATCTGAAGGTTAAATACCAGCCACCCGTCTGGCTTCTTTATGCTGTGGACCATGGGAGTGAAAGTGTCAGGGTGCAGGCAGAGGATAAAGGCCGCAGTTGGGGTGCCTGTCAGGTGAAGCTGTGCAGAAGGCAGGCTGGGAGGAACCCTGGGCTGAGTTAGGGGAGCAGAGTACAGAATAGCTTGATAGTCCCTGGGGGCTCCCAATTTGGGGTGCAGAGGAGAAGGGCTCTGTGCCCCGCCTAGCCCTGAATCCGGGGGCCCAGTGACAACCGCCTGTGCGCACCCTCCCTCCGCCAGGGTCTGGAGCCAACGCTGTGTGGTGGGCAGAGGTGATAATCTCACTTGCCCATGAGAATGGACTCTCCTCTCCTGGGCTCACTTCTTTCATCCACAGCCCCTCCTAGAAGCCAACTGGTTAGGGCTTTGGGCTATTTGCATACCACCGTGCCCGACATGGGACCAAGCTGTCCATGGGCTGGGACCATGTCTGCTTCGTCTTCATGGCGGACCCCCCCCGCCCCCCCCCCCCCCCGGTGCCAGGCACAGAGCCTGGCTCCCAACAGGAACTCTGTCCTAAGGAAGCAGTGAATGAACACATCTCCCTGTTTTTCTTTTTTTTTAGTTGTTAATTTTTATCAAGGGAACATAAATTATAAATTAAGTGCTAGAATAAGGGAAAATAAAACTGTCATTCCTCACTCCGTCACACCCTAGTCATGCTTTTGACAGGCAACTGCTGCTGACACCTTGAGCTGTTCCTCCTAGTATCTACCCCCAATCTTAAAATCATAAATTTCACTGCTTTTCTAAAAATTGGTGGTCTGTTTTAAGGCGGTATAACATACTTTGAGTAAAGTGTGCACATCTTAACAATTACATCTGTTACATATGCATTCACCTGTGTGCCCATTCCCCAGACCAAGATAGAAAAGGTTTCACCTCCGCAGGGGGCTCCCATTGCCCCCTGATGAAATTAGGGATGCTAATCAGCTGACCTTAATATAAACAGAGCAGCCTGAATTATCCAGGTGGACCCAATGTAATCACAAATATTCTTAAGTGTGGAGGAGGGAGGCAGAGTCAGAGAAGGACTGGTGACAATGGAAATAGAGGTTGGAAACAGTGATGTACCTTATAGATGGAGGAAGGGGCCACGAGCCACGGAAGGCAGGCAGCCTCTAGAAGCTGGCAAAGGCAAAGAAATGGGTCCTTCCCTGGAGCCTCCAGAAGGAATGCAGCCCAGCTAAACCTTGATTTTTAGCCCACTGAGACCCATTTTGAACTTCTGAATCCCTGAACTGTAAGTTAAGAAATGCATGTTGTTTTAAGCCATTAAGTTTGTGGTAATTTGCTACAGCAGCAATGGGAAACTAATGCACCAGTAGATGCACAGAACATGCCCACCCAGCTATGACAACCGAAAACATCTGCTTGGGGGCAAAATCACCCTTGACTGAGAACCACTGACTTAGGTTATCAATGACTATTTCCTTAATGTACCTGTTTTAGGCAGCGTCAAATGGCTTCCTACTGATGTAGATGAAGCTTTGACTCTCTTGCACCCCAATCACCCCACTTCTCATCTCTCCAACCTCCTAATATAACTTGGTCATAATTTTTGGCTAAATCCCTAGTCAGTGTTAACAGCATTGTGATCGTGTATTGTTCTCTGTTGAGCCAAGTAGTGTACTATGGTTACGTTTCTTCTCTCATTGACGGCTGTCTTACTATTTTCCTTTGCTTGTTTTTCTATGTAGGCAGACCTCGTTTCATTGACCTTCGCAGACACTGCGTTTTGTACAAGATCCTCCACCAGTAAAAAAAAAGTACGACTCACTGAAGCCTCAGAGGATGGGTAGCATTTTTTTAGCAATAAAATATTTTTTGAATTAAAGTATGCACATTTTTTTAGACAGAATGCTACTGTACACTTAATCGACCACAGTATAGTGTAAACAGAACTTTTTTTTTTTCTGAGGAAGATTCACCCTGAGCTAACATCTGTGCCAATCATCCCCTATTTTTTAGTATGTGGGCTGCGAGCACAGCATGGCTGCTAACAGAGTGTTGTAGGTCCATGCCTGGGAACCGAACCTGGGCCGCCGAAGTAGAGTGTGCTGAACTTAACCACTAAGGCACCAGGGCTGGCCAAACATAACTTTTATATGCACTGGGAAAACAAAACATTTGTGTGACTTGCTTTATTGTGGTATTTGCTTTATTGTGGTGGTCTGGAACTGAATTCTCAGCATCTCCAAGGTATGCCTGTATACTTATTTTGCTATTTTCCCCCTAAATGCTCCAAGAGATATGTCAAGTTCCTTGCAATAACTTTTCCCGATTCTCAACCACATGCAGTCACCCACTATCGATTCCATATCTCCTCGGGCGATTTCCCTTGGGGAGCTGGTGGCCTCCTACTCCGATCTGGACATCCACTTTCTCACACATCCACTCTCTATGCCTCTACACAGGCATCATCTATCCCACACTTTCCTGTGGCTTTCGTCTGAGTTGGAGCCCCTGTTTCCTGGATTCCAGGTTTCCTTCCAGCTTGTACTCCCTAAAATTTTGGAGATAGCTTCACGTGAATGGGGACATGGGAGCTAAATAATTTGTCCTTTTTATGCCAGTGGCTTTATGCTTGATGGAACATTTTTCTGGGTACAGAATTTGTGGATGGAAATCATATTCTCTCCGAAATTTTCCCTGTTCTCTCTGAAATTCCTATTAATTAGATATTGTACCTTCTGGATTCAAACTTCTATCTTTTTATCTTCTCCATTTTCTATCTTTGTCTTTTTGTTCTGCTTGCTGGGAGATTTCTTCAACTTTATCTCCCATTTTGCTATTGAACTTTTGCTGGTCATATTTTGAATTTCTAACAGCTCTTTCTTGTTCTGATTGTTTTGCGGTTGTTATTGTTCAAGGCATCTTACTCTCATTTCATGGAAGCAATACCATTTCTGTGAATATCAAATACGGCTCATTCTGAAGTTTCCTTCTGCTCTCGTGGGGCCACTTGCTCTGGTCCCTGTCCTTTGCGCCGCGGGCTTTCCTCACCGGTCTGGAGATGCTGGGCTGCCTGTCCGCATTTATGAGTGAGATGCAGCAACACAGACTAGATGCTCTTTTTGTGGGGGCACGGCTTGCTGGGCGGTGGGCTTCACTCTAGGGTGGCTGGGCAGCAGGATAGCTTTTCATTCCCTAATGGGGCAGGAAGATCTTTTGTCTGGAGCCGGGCAATCTCCAGGGAAAAAACCTTCAGTCTCCTGCTGAGGGTGACTTGGGGGTGGATTGGACACAGGGATCAGGGCAGGTGGGGAGGGCCCAGACCCCTCAGTTCAATGCGTGGGTTTCCTGCACTCCTGTTTTCAGTCCCCTGCCTCAGCCCACCCTCAGATTCTGAGTGAAACTTCTCATCGGGGTTCTCCCGAAAGTCTTAAGGATGCTTTGTAAAATGAGTCACCCTTCGTCTTCTCCCTCTCATTCCAAAATTTGTTTACATCTTTCACCAGCTGCTTCTTCCCCTCCCATTCTCTTTGAGCTTGTGGATTAATAGTCTTATTCCTTGGCTGTCCTTTCAGCGGGGCTTTGTGAGAGTGAGATGACATCTGCATGCAGCCTGTCAACCAGGTGTAATGGTATGATGATCCTTGTTGTGCAAATGAGGAAGCTAATGGCTCAGTGAGCTGACCAAGGTCACCAGTGGCTGGACAGGGGTTTTAAGTCCATTTCTGTCTGATTTGAGCCCACTTCTGATTCTAAAGTCCAGGCTCATCCCCCACAACACAGTGCTTCTTTTCCAGAAGGGTTCGAGTTTGTACTGGCTTCCCTTGATGGCAGAAGAGAGATCTGAGTGTGCCTGGCCCCCAAGGGTAGGTAGGAGGCTCCCCACGCCTCCAGAGACCTGGCGCCCCAGGAGTCACTACCATCCATTCAACAAACCTGCCCTGATGCTTCTCTGCGCCATGACCCGGAGCTCAGCTGGATGTGCCAGCCATGAAGAGGACAAGTTCCCTGCCTGACTATTCTATCAGGATTAGGGGAGATTGACTTGGAGATTATGTTACCATATATTGTCTCTTCTGATAAGGATTTGAAAAAGTTCTTATGGGGGGGGTGGGGGACAACGACATGGACATTGCCTGGTGACTAGACCCGTGTGTTCCAAATACAAGAGAGAGGTCTGGGCTGGAGAGAGATTTTGGTTTCCTGACATGGTTGTGATATTTAGCAAATAAAAATACAAGACGTCCAGTTAAATTTGAATTTCACATAAACAACGAATAACAACTTAGTATAAGTATGGCCCGTCAATATTTGGGGCATACTTACACTAAAACATTATTCCTTGTTCCTCTGAAATTCAAATTAAATTGGGGGTCCTGTGTTTCATCTGGCGGGCAAGCGGACTCGATGGAGCCCCGGGGATTGAACGCCCGGAGGCGAGGCCTGGCCAGAGACGAGGGTCCATAGAGATGAGAGCCCGGGGTTGGACGCCTGGCGAGTCTGGCGAGCCAGCTGCGCCGGACCTCCGAGCCGCCTGCTCCGGCTAGAGCGCCCGGGGCCGGCGGCGCCGCTCTGGCCGGCGCCTCGCTGGGCCGGAAGTCGCGCGTGCACTTCCGCCGGGCCGGCCCGTTGCTGGGCGGGGCGGTGACGTCGTCCCGGAAGGGGCGGGCCTGCCGGGAGCCAGGCCGCGCCGCGCCGCGCCGGCCGGGAGGGGCCGGGAGCCCGGACCATGGCGGCGGCGGCGGGCACCGAGGGGCGGCGCGCGGCCCTGGAGGCTGCGGCGGCGGTGCCCGAACGGGGCGGCGGGAGCTGCGTGCTGTGCTGCGGGGACCTGGAGGCTACGGCGCTGGGCCGCTGCGACCACCCGGTGTGCTACCGCTGCTCCACCAAGATGCGGGTGCTGTGCGAGCAGCGCTACTGCGCCGTGTGCCGCGAGGAGCTGCGCCAGGTGCGCCGCGCCGGCCGGGCCGCGCGTTCGGGGCGCCGGGGCGGGGGCGCGGCCGGGCAGGGCGGCCCCGGGGCGGCGAGGCACCCGGTGGCCGGAAAGGGACTTTGCCTTCCTGGTGTCCGGCCGCGGGCCTGGCAGCGCCAGCTTCCAAAAATGAGGCCTGGCGGGGCCACCCGTGGTCGGGTCCCGCCCGTGGGGCAGATTGTGGGGCATCTGGGGGCGCCAGGCAGGAGGTGGCCGAGCTGGGTGGCAGAGGGATCGGTCCCTGTGGGGACAGAGCCTGGGGACTTTCCTCCTGTGTCCTGGGAATTCTTGCCGGGCCACAGGAAGGGGCATGATCAGAGCCAGAACTCCTCGACCTGCTTGTCTTTGGGAGTTTAATTCTCAGAGGTCTCCGCTCTGTTGGATGAGACAGGGTAAGGGGCATGTCTAGAGGCAATCTGTCTTGGAAGCAGAGGGTCAAACTGGGCATTTCCAGCCCAGCTGCCTTTCTGGGCTCCCCTGGGTGACTTGGAGCAAACTTCCTTCTGAGACTGGCGTTTTCATCTATGGAGTGGTAGAGGTACTCAGACCTGCCCACCAGAGGGAAGGCAGAACCATTGAGGTCTCTACAGGGCGCTTGGTGGCTGGAGAGAAAAGTGCTACTGAGTTTTCCTCCTTCTTGCCACTTCTGACTCGGGGGCTCAGCTCCAGAGTGAAGGGGGAACTGTTTCTCATCTGTCCAGACTTGGAATCCCTGGAAGGGTCAGGGGGCACCTGGAGCTTTCCTCCCCTCTCCCAACGCCAGCTGCTTGCTAAGAGCACCTAGCCAGAGCTCCCTTGGTTTGCTGTGCTTTGAGATGTTTGCTTCCAACGCTGAGGAATTCCTCTGGTTTGTTCATGCAAATCTTCAGCTGGCGACATCTGCCAGAGAATCTGACTTTCCTCTTCCTAGAAGTGATGCAGAAATGGCATTGTTGAGGGATAGATTTCTTCATTTTTCTTTTTTAAAAGTAGACCCTTATGTTAAAGGAGCCAAGGAGATGCTGTAATCCCAAGAGCACTCCGTGGGCACCTACTCTGTACCTTACTGGAAAAAAGACACTTGGAGATGCTGTCAGTCTGTAATGGGGTGGACAGAGGTAGCCCTGGACCCGGGAGAGATCTGGGGTGCGGAAATAGCCGGAAAAACCTTGGGCCTGCGGCTTACTCAGAGGGCACCTCCTAGCTTTGCCAGAGCCTGCCTTGCCGACCAGTCTTTCATGGCATGACCGACCCATCTTTCATGACATGACGTAACTCCGGAACGGCCAGGTTTCCCAGCACACCTGTAGCTTCCTTCCAAGAAGGAAGGTGCTGCAGAGCCTCCAGCCCAGGGCACCACAGGTCTCACTCAGGAAGCCAGCAGACCCCTGTGTGTGGCATCTACGGCCAGCGTCTGGCCTCTGTCACTGCGTGTGGGTCCCACACCCTCCGAGTGCTCTGTGGCAAGGGGGTGTTGACACGAGCTGTCAGCAGGTTCCAGCTGGGGTGTGGTTTGGAATCGGGTGCCCATGGCCAAGTCTGGCCTTCCTCTCGGGCCTGCCCCATGTTGCTGGGCAGTAGGAGGGTGTCCTGGGAAGTTTGAGGAGATGATGCACGTCTCCGTTCGTCCTGCTGCCCTCCCACTCTTGGACTTGCGGCTCCACCCTAGCGTTTCCTGTTCCCCTGCGGAGTCCTCCACTGTCCTCTGAATATGTCCTGTGTCCCATGCCTGCTCAAAAATCCCACGGTGACCCAGTCCCTGAACCCTGCCTCTGTTCTGCCATCCCTTATGGGACTAAGTCTTTGTAGAAAATTGGGAGGAAAGCGTGCTAAGATGCTGTGTGGAACAGGCCAGTTCCGTTTGCTGGTTAATTCCTACACCTTGACTGAGTGTCTCCCTGTGCTGGCCCACAGGGGCAGGCGTTGGGACAAGCAGAACAGCCCTGCAGCTGCTGGTCAGGCCAGGAGCCAGATCAATCTAGATTCCCTGGCAGGTGCTCAGGGTGGAGGCCGAGGCAGGCTCCCAGCGGATGGGCAGTGGAGTCGCTGGTCTCAGGGCATGTGGTGCTGGTGGAGACTGATGGCAGGTCCCCAGGTTCCCATCTCCTCTTACCTCGTCGCATCTTTCCCATAGGCCGCTTTCTTCTGAAAGTTGATTCTCGTCTTGCTCTCCACCTTGCTCTGATCCCCAGTGATGCTGAAGAGGCTTGATGTGGCTGCTGTACAAAGTGAGATGTGTCTGAGCTGGGGGGGCCCTGCAGGCCACCTACTGCAGCCCACCCCCCATTTCACGGGCAGGAAGTGGGAGACGAGGCTGAGGCAGGTCAGGATGTGGTGCCTGCTGACTCAGGTCATGCCTTTCTGTTGTCAGTGCCCCGTCCCCACCACCCTGGTCCTCGCCCCCCTCCTCTAAGATCGGCCCTGCTCTGTCCTCATCTGGGTTCCTATACTCTAGGTGGGGTGACCCCCAGGCTCCCACCCCGTATTCCTTCCCCTGCCCCAGGCCCACCCCTCACCATCCAGCTCACTCTTGCTGGCACCACCCTCCTCTCACACACTCACTCTTCATGAGTGCCCGCTGCATACTGGGAGTGGGGAGCAGTGAGGCCTCAGGCAGAAACTCACACTCGTCTCTGTGGGGGGCCCGAAAGGGGCTCTGTCACCTCGGTCTCCCTCTCACTCTCCTCAGGGACTGGCCTGGCCATCCTGGGGCCCACCCAGGAGCGCCCTTTCCCCCTTGGTCATTTACTGCCTGACGCACCCAGTGGCTACCGAGGATGGTCCATCCTCCAGTGTCTAGGCCTGGCCTGTGTCTCTGTCCTCAGACCTGTGATCCTTCTCATCAGGGTGATCACCGGGGTGGGTGGGTCTCAGGCCATACTAGTTGGACCCCTGGTGGGTTCCTGCCCATCCCTAACTGAGCTGCCACACCCGCATCTTTGTCCAGCCGCTTGGTCTTGCCGCTTGCCTCACCCTCTGCTAGGGGCAGGGACTCAGGCTGCCCTTTCATTCCTGCATTGTCTGCTCATCGCCGGCCTCTGGTACAGGCCTGGGGGTGCTCCAGTCCTGGTCTCTACTTCACTACTTCCGCGCCCTGGCTCCAAACCCACTCACCCTCATTCTCAAACAAAGCCAGCTTTGAGCCTGCATGTCCACGCCCACTTTCCTTTCCTAAACCTCTTTCCCAAGCCTCTTCCTGTGGTTCCAGGCCCTTCCTCAGCCATCCCAGTGTCCCCCTTCTCCTGGCCTGGCTCAGGTGTGCCTAGCCTGGGCTGCCCCACCAAACTGCTCAAGAGGGTCAGACACCCCACCGAAGCAGCCAGGCACTCGTTCTTGAGACCCATACCCTACCTCTGTCCAGGGCGAGGGTGCCTGCAGCCTGAGGAGACACCCACTGTGGTGGATCAGAGAGACATTTGAGAGGAGGGCACCCGAGCGGGGTGAGGTGGTAGTGATGGTGGCGTCCCGGACCGGGTTTCCTCTGGGAAAGAAAGTCATTCCTCTGCTGAGTTTGTTGGACTCAGATGCTTTTTGGCAGCCTGGGAGGTTCCCTCGCAGGCAGATGCTGGGACTCCCAAATCTGCCACCTTGTGTTGCCTCAGCGGAGCTAGGATGCTGAGTCCCGGCAGTCAGTTCCACAAGAGACTTTGCGCTCTGTGCTCTTCCAGCAGCATCCTGAGCAGCTCATGGCCCTTCACCCCCAGGTCATCTCTGTTATCCTCAGGCAGAAGGCAGTAGGAACTGGGGTCTGGGCTGGAGAGGCACCTTTGGGAGTGGTTGGAAGGCAGGGCTAGGCATGGGCTTGCCCTTGGAGGGCAGATTCCATGGGAAGAGGCCAGGTGAGGCCTGGGGAGAAAGCTGGGGGAGGGGGTGTAGAGGCGGAGCTGCCACTCCTCTTTGAAGACAGGTCATGGGAGCGCAGCTAGGATGAGGTGTCCACCAGAGCTCAAGCTCAGCGTGTGGCAGGTGGCCACGTTCATCCTGCCAAGCCTTGCCAGATGTGACAACAAAGGGGAGAAAGGCCTGTTGGGGTGCTATTCATCCCCACGGCCCCCCAGAATGGGTGCGACTGGACCCTGACACCTCCCCTGGGCTCCTGTGGGGGCAGACTTGGGTGTCAGCTCCTCTTCCCTCAGATCCCCTCCCCCTCGTCCCAGGGAGCCAGTTTGAACTACCCTGCTGCAGGGGGACAGTATGACCACCCACTCTCCCCACCCAGTCCTACGCGTTCCCGAGTTCATGACCATTCTGATCCCAGACATCTTCCTTAGCTCAGCCTAAATATAACAGGGATGACCTTGACATGACCTTTCCCAAGGTGACAATGTCCCCCGGGTATGCTGGTGAGGGCTCTGAGCTAAGGCAAGTGACCAGCTCCAGGCTAGGAGGACACTGGTGGACTGGGAAGGGGAAAAGAGAGGAGGTGATGGGCCAGTGTGGTCTTGATCTGAGGGAGGAGAGTGGGGCCAGAGAGAATGGGGCTGTAGGACGAGGGTGCAGTGCCCTTGTTGGTTCAGAGGGGAGGCCTGAGCCTGTAAGAGGGCCCCAGGAGCCATGCTGAGGGTGCTGGGGCAAGGAGTCTGTCATCGTACAGTGCCGGGGTCTGTGGAGGGGCAGAGCAGGCCGCCAGGCCCAGCAGGCCTTCCCTGAGAGTGCAGAGACCCCTGAGAACGGCCCCTGCTGAGGCACACCAGCTCGTCGGGCACCCACACACAGCCCGGGTAACAGGCAGGAAGCTGACGGAGAGCGGCCAGGGGCTGTGACCGAGTCCTTTGGGGGAGCCCCTCTCCTGTGGCATCATGGAAACATCATGGGTGGATGGAGGGTGGCCTGGCCTTGATGCATGGTCACCTGACTCGTCCTGGCCTGTCAGCGTTAGTTATTTCCTTAGCTGCTTCTTGGACTGCGTCTCTCCTCTCTCCCTGTGAAAGCTGTCCTGTGCTCAACATCCATGTGATGAAGCACTGGTTTGCAGGGTCATTTGGTCCCTGTCACTGCCCCTGGGGGTCACTGCCCCTGGGGTGGCATCATCTGTCAGCAGGTGTGGGTTTGGCTGTGGATGAGTGGGAGCCAGCCGCCCCCTGGTGGTGAGGCCTGGCGTTGTATCTCTGTCCTGGCACCCCCAGGTGGGTGGATGCCAGTAAAGAGGAGGCAGCCTGGGCTAGCCCAGGGCAGTGGAGGGGGCTGCCTGCTGAGGCCTGCCTCAGGCCTCCCAGGAGGGACCCTGAATACCTCCCTTTCTCCTTAGCCTGACGGCATCCTCCAGTGGGTGTCCACAGCCCTGCTCACCAGTCCCTCTTACTTTCGGTTCCAGGTGGTCTTCGGGAAGAAGCTTCCCGCCTTTGCCACCATCCCCATCCACCAGCTGCAACACGAGAAGAAGTATGACATCTACTTTGCTGATGGGAAAGTGTTTGCCTTGTACAGGTGAGAAAGGAATCCTCAGCCCGGGATTCCGAGGGTCTGCAGCCAGCCTGTGTCTGCGGGCACTTTGTGGTGGGGACAGGCGCATCCCCATCACCTCCTGTGCTCCTCACAATCCTCAGGTGGGTGGAGGCACTTGGTGTGGCATAAACATCAGGGCCAGGTAGCTGCGTTCCTGTCCTTGGTTCCCTCTCCTGTAACGGGGGATGCGCACAGCATTGCTCCTAGGGTGGTGATAGAGACGGGGTGGGGGGAATTCAGGGGAGCACTCCTAGTGTGGCACACAGCACCTGCTTTCTGGGGCTCTCTGAGGTGCATGCGAGCTCTTGCAAGTCAGGCTCTTAGCCCATAGTGGGAAAACCCCATAAAGGGGTACAGCTGTTATGGGGGTAGTCCTCATCTTCCAGGTGAGGGGTGGCCCCCTGGCTCGGCTAGAACCTAGGCTGTTAATCTCCGTCCCATGTCTGGCCTCAGTCATCATGTCCACCTGACACAGGGTTAGTCTCCTGGATCATGGACCCGCCCCATCATGTGGCCCCGGGCCCAGCACTACCTGACTCAGTGGCTGAAGTGATGGAGGACACGGGTGGGAGTGCCTGTCCTCCTGGCTCCTGCTTCCATGTCTGCAGGGGTGTGGAGCCAGGGGCCGTGGGGAGGCACCAGTGCTTGCTGTGGACAGTGATGCTGAATGCCCCTGGGGGCTCCTGGTGTCTCCCCAGGCAGCTGCTGCAGCACGAGTGCCCACGGTGCCCTGAGTTGCCACCTTTCGGTCTCTTTGGGGACCTGGAGCAGCACATGCGGAAGCAGCATGAGCTCTTCTGCTGCAAGCTGTGCCTCAAACACCTCAAGGTGCGCCCCACCCCCACAGCACCTGCCTGAGGCTCTCGGGGACCCAAGCAGAGCCCTGGGCAGTGGTAGATAGTGGCCAGGCCCTGTAGACGGGGTGGTTTGGGAGCAGGGGGCTCAGTCAAACAGCTGTGAGGGGTTTGTTGCTGTCACTGACCCTGGACAGGTTGCACACTGCCTCGGCAGGGAGGGGCTCCTGGTCTGGGGGCTCTGGGGCAGAAGGGCACCCCAGGATCCTTCTCTGTTCTTGGGCAGTGGGGAGGACTGGGAGGCCTGGGAGCCACCACCATGTGCCCAGCCCCCTGTTCCCTGCAGATCTTCACATATGAGCGCAAGTGGTACTCGCGCAAGGACCTGGCACGGCACCGCATGCAGGGGGACCCTGACGACACATCGCACCGTGGGCACCCGCTCTGTAAGTTCTGCGACGAGCGCTACCTGGACAACGACGAGCTGCTCAAGCACCTACGCCGTGACCACTACTTCTGCCATTTCTGTGACTCGGATGGGGCCCAAGACTACTACAGGTGGGTGCGGGCGGCACAGGGGACCCCCAGGACACCCCAAGTGGGCTGGGCACAGGCTGCTGGTTGGAGTGGTGGGGCCAACAACACCTGCTGACACCCCGCCTCTGCCAGTGACTACGCCTACCTGCGCGAGCACTTTCGGGAGAAGCACTTCCTGTGCGAGGAGGGCCGCTGCAGCACTGAACAGTTCACCCATGCCTTCCGCACGGAGATCGACCTCAAGGCGCACAGAACAGCCTGCCACAGCCGGAGCCGAGCCGAGGCCCGCCAGAACCGCCAGATTGACCTGCAGTTCAGCTACACGCCACGGCACTCTCGCCGGAACGAGGGTGAGCAAGGCCTCCAGCCCAGTGCCCTGCTCTGGAGGCCTCAGACCTAGGTCCTGATCTGCCCCCTGTTGTGTCAGCGGGGAGAAGGGACACACCTGCTGACCCTCGTCTCTTCGCCCATGGGACAAGCCTCGAGCGCTTGAGCACACTATGACTACAGGGAGCTCTCTGCTCCAGCCAGCTCTGTGGTGTCTTGAATCTGCTGTTCTGGGGCCCTCAGGGGTCAGGAGCATTACTGAGTGCCTGCTCTGTGTGGGCCTGCCAGCCCAGGCCCCTCTCCCAGCCCACTTCATGCTCTGACTGGTGCCCAGGCTGTGGAGGCCATGAGGTATCTGAGCCTGTCCCCCAGCTCACATGCTGCGGGGGGCTGGGGAACCGCTGCTCTTGATGCCAGAGCACTGGCCTCGGGATGGCCCGGGCCCATAACAGGCTGTGTGCTGGCCACAGGGGTCGTCGGTGGCGAGGACTACGAGGAGGTGGACAGGTACAACCGCCAGGGCCGCGTGGGCCGGGCTAGCGGTCGCGGAGCCCAGCAGAGCCGCCGAGGAAGCTGGAGGTACAAGAGGTGGGAGGATTTGCATGCCACTGACATTCTCCTGGCACCGCCTGATGCGGTGGCAGTGGCCGGCAGCTGGCGGGGAACAGTCACAGGGGTCAGGGGACTTTGGCCTTCTGGCATCTGGTGTCCTGGGCATGGCAGCAGGGTCTGTTCAGTGTCCCCAGCGAGCAGGAGTTTCCTCTTCCTTCTAATTTCCACCAGAGACGCCAGGACCCTGCGGGTTGGGGCGAGTGAGAGGGGTGTGTGTCACTTGGGGGTTCAGAGCAGTTGTGTCCTGAAGCACCGGTGTGGCAGGCACACACTCAGGTTGGGGGTGGACCCCAGATGCTCTCTCAGAACCCTGGGCCCAGGTGCTGCCCAGGGAGCCACAGCCCGAGGCTGGCAGGCCGTTGTGTCCTGCTGCCTCCACAGCGCCCTCTGCTGGCCGCAGGCCTGGCTCCTGGCAGCCTCCTGGTGTCCAGGCTTCCCAGGGGCAAGGCCCCTCCCAGGCCCCTTGCCTTGCACACCACTGTAGTCCTGAGCCTTGCCCAGCCTGAAGTCCTCCCCATCCCAGGGAAGAAGAGGACCGAGAAGTGGCGGCTGCCATCCGGGCCTCAGTGGCTGCACAGCAGCAGCAGCAGCAGGAGGCACGTAGGAGCGAGGACCGAGAAGAGGGTGGCAGGCTCAAGAAGGAGGAGGCAGGGGCACGAGGGACCGAGGAGCCCCGTGGCCCCCGGCGCCCACCCCGGACTCAAGGCGAAGGCCCGGGTGAGCAGACCCTGCCTGCAGGCAGTTCTGCCCAGGCCTCGAAGCACCTGGGAGGTGAGAGAGAGGTTCCTGACGAGCAAGGTGCCTGGGACTGGCCGGGCCCCACCCTTGAGGTCAACAAGAATCCATACTCTGCCTGGTCACCCCAAAGGGTCTGTTCCCACCCTGGTCGGCCCTGACAGAGGGTCTTTTGGCATCTTGTAGTTCCCAAGGAAGCCACAGCAAATGGTCCTGTAAGCCAAGAGGCCTTCCCAGCAAACAGCCTGGCCTCAGGGGCCACACTTCCGAGGTACACATGCACGAGCTGGGGTGAGGGTGCAGGGATCCTGGGGGGTGGGTGTGGGGCAGGCCAAGGTCACTGACTCTTCTCCTGTCCCCGGGCTCAGCACCCTCCCACCCCCGACTTCAGAGCTCAAGGACGAAGACTTCCCCAGTCTCTGTGCCTCCACTTCCTCTTCTTGCTCTGCGGCGGCAGCCCTGGGCCCTGTGGGGCTGGCACTGGTGTACCCTGTTCCCACCAGGGGCAGGAGCACCTTCCAGGAGGACGACTTCCCTGCCTTGGTGTCCTCTGCCTCCAAGCCCAGCACTGCCCCCACCAGCCTCATCTCTGCTTGGAACAGCAGCAGTAGCAAGAAGGTGGCACATCCCACCCTAGGGGCCCAGGCTGCCAGCGGGGGCAGCCAGCCCCCCAGAAAAGCTGGGAAGGGGGGCAAGGGTGGCAAGAAGGGCGGGCCACCTCCCGTAGAGGAGGAGGAGGATGGGGAGGAGGACGGCTATGCCGGCCGCACCACCCAGGAGCTGCGCAGCGTGCCCACCACGGTCGCCGTCTCCTCCCTGCTGGCACTGGCCTCCACCCAGACCGTCACCAAGGTCGGCAAGAAGAAGAAGGTGGGCTCCGAGAAGCCGGGTGCCACACCACCCCCACCACTGCCCCCTGACAAAGACGGGCCCCCTGGAGGTGAGCAGGCCCCCACGGGTAGAGCTGAGGGGCCAGTTGCTGTCATCGTCAATGGACACACAGAGGGGCCGGCACCGGCTCGGAACATCCCCAAGGAACCCCCTGGGCTCCCGCGGCCCCTGGGGCCCCTCCCCTGCCCCACACCCCAGGAAGACTTCCCAGCACTTGGCGGCCCCTGCCCGCCCAGGATGCCCCCTCCCCCAGGTACGTACACCTGGCTTGGGCCTGCTTTGGGCATCTGGAAGGGGCCAGGGTCGCAGAGTTGGGCTAGAGCTTCTGGGCCCGAGAGGAACACAGCCTGAGGTTGTGGGGTGCAGGGCAGTCACAGGCCTGCACATGGGGAGAGGTGAGCCTCTGTGGTGGTTTCTAGCTGCCTCGAAAGCCTAGTGTCCAAGTTTGGATGCAGGTGCCACGATGTGTGAACGGTGTGACCATGGTCTGCCACTTAACCTCTTTGTGTCCCTTTGCTCCCTATAAAACAAGGCAGTCCTAGTGCCCCTCAAGATGGGGGCACATGAGTTAATTTAGGCCAGGATTTGCTGTGAGGGAGTGCAGCCAGTGTGCTGGCTCTTGGCATCCCTAGGCCCTGGATCTGCTGTGCAGGGGAGGTGTGGCCTAGGGACGAAGCCTGACCTGGCTGAGCTGGGCAACCTGTGGGAAGTGGGGGACTGAGGCCTGGCTGTGCTCAGCCAACGAGGGCCACATTCTGGGTCTTGCTGTGCCACCCCCACAGGCTTCAACACTGTGGTGCTCCTGAAGGGCACTCCACCCCCACCTCCACCAGGTTTGGTACCTGCCATCAGCAAGCCACCCCCTGGCTTCTCCAGCCTCTTGCCCAGCCCCCACTCGGCCTGCATCCCCACCACTACCACCACCACAAAAGTGTAAGTGTGGGTGGGCCTCCTGGCCTTGCGCCCCTGGGAACCGGGAGGGAGTGCACCCCAAAGGCTGAAGCCGCCACCTCCTCCCCATTTCCCGTCCCCTGAACCCAGGCTGACCCCTGTGCCAAGGGCCTACTTGGTCCCTGAGAACTTCCGGGAGAGGAATCTGCAGCTCATCCAGTCCATCAAGGACTTCCTGCAGAGCGATGAGGCCCGCTTCAGCAAGTTCAAGAGCCACTCGGGGGAGTTCAGACAGGTCAGGCGGGGCGAGAGTTCGGGGGGCCAGCCTGGCGACCTGGGGCCCAGGCCTGGGCCGGGTGTGACCAGGTCTGGCTCTGGGTGGCAGGGCATGATCTCCGCAGCCCAGTATTACAAGAGCTGCCGGGACCTGCTCGGGGAGAACTTCCAGAAGATTTTCAACGAGCTGCTGGTGCTCCTGCCCGACACGACCAAGCAGCAGGAGCTGCTGTCCGCGCACACAGACTTCTGCGGCCGCGAGAGGCCTCCTGGCACCAAGGCCAAGAAGAACAAGAAGAGTGCGTGGCAGACCAGCACCCGGCAGATGGGCCTAGACTGCTGTGTGTGCCCCGCCTGCCAGCAGGTGCTTGCGCATGGCGACGTCAGCAGCCACCAGGCGCTGCATGCTGCCCGGGACGACGACTTCCCCTCCCTGCAAGCCATTACCAGGATCCTCACGTAGCTCCCGCCAGTGTAGGCAGAAGCTGCCATACCCATGAGCCTCCTTTCTCCTTCCTCCTCCTCCTGGGCTGCCAGGCAGCCAGGTAGGGCCCCGGTGAGGCCGCCTGCTCAGGCCCCTCGGCCTGCTAGCCTGCCAGGGGTCGCTGGGAAGGCCCCCCTGCCCCATCAGCACACCGTCATGCAGGAGTCCATTTGGTTTCTTCCTGGGAACTGGGCAGAGGCCCCTGCCTCGGCAGCGGGCCAGTGTTGGTTTGTACTCTCATGCTTTTGGAAGCTGCCAGGGGAGGGAAGGGCCGGCATGCCAGGACCTGTCCATGCTGTCAGAGCCAGTGGCCACAGCGGCCTGATCTGGGACCTCCTGAGCCTGAGGGCAATGGCACTGCGGCCCTCGAGCTGGAAGCTGTGGGTCCACTGCTGCTGGAGTCAGATGTTGAGTGTGTTGTGTAAACAGTTGGCTGTTTCATGATTCAAGAATGTTCAGGATTAAAAGCAGACAAGAAATTGTGCTACTTGAAGTTGAATCTTTTTACGAAACAAGCTGAATCTGGGATCGCAAATTGCCTCTGACCTTTTATAAGACAGTTTATCTTCAAATAAATTTATTTTGCAATAATGCACAGAGCTGGTGTTCTGAGCTTCTCTGCCTTCTGAGGTCACCCTGCAGCCAGGGCGACTCTGAGAATTGTCAGACGCTCCAGCTCAGGCGGTTGGCCAGTGCGCACTGGGGTGGAGGAAGGCCCGTGGGGAGAGCTGGCCAGCAGGGCTTTGCTGCTCACAGGCAGCAGCAGCCAACCGTGGGCCCCGGTCCTGGAGGTCTGGCACTGCCCAAGCCTTCCAGGAACAGACGCAGCCACGCTTGACCTATACTCGTGCACTGAGTAAAGCTGTCCGTCCAGAATGTGGGAGTCATAACAGACGCACAGTCCACATCCACAGACTGGTGAAAGAGCTGCTGAAGATAAACTCTAACAAGAACCATTTAGACAGGGGAGGCCATGTCTGAAATACTGTAAGAAAATCATTTGTGTTTAGTTATTTGGATCTAGTATTTTGGGAGGGGACCAGACACATGTTGAAATCATACAGTCATGTCGCTTCACAACGGGGATACGTTCTGAGAAATGTGTCCTTAGGCGATGTCGTCACTGTGTGAAGATCATCGAGTTGACTTTACAAACCTAGATGGCATAGCCTGCTGCACACCAGGCTCTAGAGTACTGATGGGCCACTGCCGCACACGTGGTGTTGGTGACTGAAATGTCGTTATGCAGCACGTGACTAAACGTATAGCCACAGCCAAGTAAGGCAAAGGAAGTGTCCCTAGATGAGCACAAACAGAGATGTCTTCCTAGAACCTCAGCCCAAAGCCGAGGACCTGGATGGTGCTGCCTGCCTGCCTGTGGCTGGGACTGGAGCATGTCCCTGGGTGGTGGCCATGCTCAGGGCCCCTAGGAAACGAGTCCTCACCCTCTTCACCCTGCATCGAGCTGCGTAGAGGCCACCTGCTTGCCCCAGCATAAGCCCCTCCTAGCTGATGCCCTTTGCAGATCTGAGCACAACCAACCCCACAGAAAGGTAATCTAGAAAATGGGATATCTCATTAATGATACTGAAAATACTCCTAAAGAAGCAAGAACCATAATAATAGGCAACACTTAAGTAGCAGTGCTGTGTGACAGCTGCTACTCTGAGTCGTTCCATGTGTTAACATTAACCACCACCACCGCCCCCCCCCCCCCACAATGTGGTAGGAACTATTCTCCTTTTATAGATGGGAAACCTGAGGCAGAGACAAGTTAAGAGATGCCCAAGATGCCCAAGCGTGAACGTGGCGAAGCCAGCATCCAGCTGCAGAGATGGTTCTTAACTGTGCTTCACTCAACCAGGATGTTACTAATCAATTAGAAATCTTAGAAAAACTGTGATAAAAATCCCAATAGGTGGGTTCGAAAGTCAACGAGCAAGCTGGGGAAATCAGGGCAGTTGGCCTTGGATTGTGGCTCTGGAAGCTGCCTGGTACACCTGATGAGGGTCCCAGGAGCAGGAGGTGGTGAGTAGCGGGGAACGTTTGGAGAAATGAGGACTGCTTTTGCCAGCACTAAAGAAAGATAAACAAGCACTGAGCAGGATAAGTTTTTAAAAAGCCACATCTAGACACAACAGAGCTTAAAGAGAAAAAAGTCCTAAAATTACCACCAAAAAGATCACCTACAAAGGATTGCAAATCATACTGTGATCACCTCTCTCGTCAGCAGTACGGGACCCTAAAAGATAAGAGAAATACCTTCAAAGTACTGAGGAAAACTGTCTTTTAAGAACGTGGGAGTGGTTTAGGTCCACAGGCTGATGAAAGAAATGCTGAAGATGGGCTCCGATAAGAAGTACTTGGTACTCCTGCTATTATAAGAAAGATAAAAGAGATGGAGTCTCCCCAGCGTTTCAGAGAGCGGCTCTGAGCAGCGCAGTTCTAGAGCAGCATGAGGTGTGGTGGGGGCTCGTGGGCCTGGGGCCTGGCCTCCACCTCCCTGACCCTTCCTCGATTCTGAACCCCGTGCCCTTCAGACCCCAACCCCTGACACCAGGAAGGGCAGGGGAGAAATGACTCCAAGAGCTTCTGGGCCACGGTAAACTCACTTACAGTCTTTATTGTAAAGAAGTTGCAGTTGGAACCTGGGACACTGAAAATACACAATCACGGATTGTTCTTTCATAAGGGGAAAGGAGAGATCCATATGTACAAAAATTGTAAACATGTTCACTTAAATATCCACACGTAATTGGTCTATGCTACAATGTACAGGTTGTCACTCAACTGCAACTCCAGAGGGAGGCGTCTGTCTGTAAGAGTGAAATGTAGCAACCGCATTTGGTGTTGACATAACGTGAAAAGCCAGCTTTGAGCAATGCATGAGTAGTCAGCTACACACAGGAACCCCAACCTCGGGCTGGGCCTTAAAACGGGGTGCAGGGTGGGGAGTTGAGGGACTGGTCCAGGAAGCCAATGTAAAGGGGCTTGTACGGAATGGCCATCTCTGGGGCACTGTGGGCAGATGGAGCTTCTAGGCCACTCCTGTGGTGCTTGTCCTCCCAGGAACCCAGGTGTCCCGAGTCCCCCTTAGGCAAGGAAGGTCTTACTGAAGGGCTGCTGCCCAGGCCTACAGCCATGTTGTACCTTCGTGGCCAGAACTACCCACACCTGGGCAGGGGCCTGGGCCAAGGCAGGTAGGGGCTGGAGCAGGGGCTGCAGACAGAGGGGCTGCTTGTGGGAAACTGGAAGGTGGAATCTGAAGACTTGACCACAATCACAACATCGACAGGGCCAGGCTACCCTAGTGAGCCTGTGAGAGGAACTGGAGGGAGGCTCCAGACAGAGTGCATGGCCCAACAGGTGAGCCACCATGACAGGAGCAAGGACCATCACTACCCACAAGGACACAGGATGGGGAACAGTGGCCATGTTCCCCAGGCCACGGGATGGGGGTGGGGCGGGAGCAGCTCCTGCACCTGGCTATGGAGGGCTGCAGGACCCCTGACCCCAGAGTGAACAAGTGAGCCCCAGGTTGGCTGGCTCACGAGGGGACCTACCCAGGCTGGTTCACTGGAGGCTGGAGGGCACATGCCCAGGGTTGTACTGCCCCCTCTCAGGACCTCAGGCCTGGGGGCCAGGGACTAAGGGGATAGAGGAACTTGCAGGGGACAGCTCAGGCACCCTGGGGGCTACCCTCTCTTGGTCCCAGACAGCCCACAGTGGCCACTGGCTCTGTTCCTGGTGCTGTGCCAGGAGGACCTGAGGGAGCTCCCAGGAGACTCCGGGCCCTACATCGGTGGGGCGGCCTTCGAGCCCTGGTCTAGGCCTGCCGGCCACTAGTAGGCGGGCACCTGGTACCCTTTGGGGTTTGTGTCCAGGGTCTCGGTGAAGGGTGGGTTCTGGTAGGTCTCGGTGCCCTCCACGCCGCTGCCCACTGGATAACCGGGGTAGCCCTGGCCCGCCCCAGCGCCCAGCTGTTCGGTGGCAAAGAGCGACATGTCGGTGCCCAGGCGGAACCGCTGCAGGGCCTTCACGGTGAGCGCCGCCTGAGGGGGGGAGCCCGGGATTAGCCAGGGCCGACCCGCCGCCGGCCCCGCCCCGGCCCTACCCGGCCGGCCGCACTCACCCAGCTGAAGATGGAAAAGAAGCTGAAGGCGATGGCTGCCCGCGCCGCGTCTTCCGCCTGCATCGTGCCCTGCCCGGGCGCCGTGCGCTGCCACTGGTTGGTGAGAAAGCAGAAGCCCACGAACCACAGAAAGGACCAGAGCCCTGTGGGCGAGCGAGCGGCCGGGTCAGCGGGCGCGGCACCGGAGGCTGCACCCGCCCGGCCCAACCACGCCGGGAAGGAGCGTCAGACCGCACGGGAGCCCCGCCCACCGCCGGGCTGCGCCTCACTGCGGCCAGAGCAAGCCGGGCTCGCCCGCACCTGTGCCGCTCCACGCACCTGACAATCACAACGCACTCTTCCTGGCCCCGCCCCGGCCCCGCCCCGCGAAGCCCGGAGGCCCCGCCCTATCTCGGCCCGGCCCTGGCCCCGAGACGCCCACAGGCACCTGTCTACCAGGCCCCGCCCCTCTGTCCGGCCCCGCCCCCGAGACACCCAAAGGCACTTGCCTACCAGGCCCCGCCCCTCTCTGTCCGGCCCCGCCCCCGAGACGCCCACAGGCGCTACCAGGCCCCGCCCCCTCTCCGTCCTGCCCCGCCCCCTGCGGACTTGACCACGCCCACCTGAGAAGCCCAGGTCGAGGAGCACCGCGCGGCGGCGGTCGCGGACGCTGCTGATCTGCTGGAAGCGCACGTCGAGCAGCAGGAAGGCGGCGCAGGCGAGGAAGGCCCCGAGGCCCAGCACGACGCCGAAGCGGCAGGCGCCCGCGTTCCCGTTGAAGACGCAGCGCAGCTCCGGACCGCTGTCGGCGTTCACGTAGCCTTCGTTGATAATGGGCCCGAAGACGGCGATGGAGAACACCTGCAGGCGGCGGGCAGCGCTCACCGCGATGGGCCCCCTCCCGGCCGCGCCCCGAGATCTGTTGCCCCCCGCGAGCACCCGTGCCCTTGGGCCTGTCCCTGAGTTCCCCTGCAGCACAGGGTCCAGATCTGGGTTGGGGGTCTTCGGGTACCTCTCCCTTCATTCCTCCCTCGGGTATTTAGTGATTACGGACAACGTGTACCATTTAGTGAGCATCCACTATGCCCAAGCACTGTGCTTAAAACTGCTACTTTAGGGCTGGCCCTGTGGCGGAGTGGTTAAGTTTGCGCGCTGCGCTTCCGCGACCCAGCGTTTCACCGGGTCGGATCCTGGCGCGGACATGGCACCGCTCATCAAGCCATGCTTAGGCGGCATCCCACATGCCACGGCTAGAAGGACCCACAACTAAAAATATACAACTGCGTACCAGGGGCTTTGGGGAAAAAAAGGAAAAATAAAAAAATCTTTAAAAAACTGCTACTTTACATGAGTTCCCTCATAAGAATCCTCCCAAAAAGCCACGAGGGTGGCATTGTTCTTATTTCCTTTTTAGATGGGGAAATTGGGGCTCCAACAGGTGAAGTGACTTGTCTAGGGTCGCACTGCTGTTAAGAGCTGGGGCTGACATTTAAGCTGGGTCCTCCGTGCCGCATGGGGCTGTGGTGTCGACCCACCCTAGAGTGTGGGAACAAGAGCCTTCACCTGAACCAGCGATTCCTAGCCTTGAGCCAGGGGGTGCTAGGGAAGGTAGATGTGGATCGGGGAGAGAGGGGTTGGAGGGTAGTGGGGGCAGTGGAGGGACAGCCAGGCCCTGTGTGAAACCCGCTCTCAGCATTTGGGAGCTGTGCAGCCCTGTTTCCTAGCATGCCAACTGTAGTAACGGGCAAAGCTCATGGGGTGTTGGGAAAAGAAAAATAATGGCCACCCAGCCTTCTGCACTTGGTGGGCACTTGAGGGATGACGGCCCCACGTGACTATGATTAATTATTAATACCACCCATAAGTGTTTGGGCTCCAAAGGCAATACCATTGACCTCTGGGCTTCAGTCAAACGTCAGAGCCTTGTGCCCAATAGGGCTGGAAGGCAGGCAGGAGGTGAACCACGGTCATTTAAAACTAGATGCTACTCTTTTAGCTCTGGGCAGCACTATGTTTCTAAAACAAAAAAAAGACCTCCAATTTCAACTTTCAACTTCATTTCTTTCCTTTCCCTTTCGGGTAGTCTTAGAGACCAAGTGAAGAGAGGAACCAAGGCACAGGACATGGACGTGTACCCCCAGAGTGGTCCACAAGTCGGACCAGAGCTGGGACCAGAACGTAGGGTTCCTGCTTCCCGGTCTGGCGAGAGTCACTCCACCAGGAAGGCCGAGGCCTCATGCCCCACCCTGGACACCCTCCTCCTTGAAGATGGCCGAGTAGGTGCCGCCGATAGCAGCCGCGACCGGCTGGACAAAACCCAGAACTCGGCACCTCCCCTCCCCTCTCTCCTGCCTGGAAGGGTGGGAGGAGGAGTACTTGGCCTAGAGACGCCCTGTACAGCAGGCTAGGCTGTCCCCAAATCCTCCCCTCTCGCACCACCTCCAGGCAGCCCTTCCAGTGCAGAGCCCCTTCCCGCTGCCCCACCCAGAGGGATCCCAGAGCATCCCTCCAACTCACAGTTGCAACTGGGGGGCCTGGGAAGGGCCAGCTCCCTTCGAAGGAGCCTGGAGGATGTTTGTACGGGAGAAGCAGGGGGAGGCTCTGCCTGATCCTCTCGGCTCCCCCCCGTAGTCCCGTCCTCGCGGTGAAGCTGAGTGCCCAAGCCCCTCCGCGAATCCCGGTCCCACCCCTGTGCCCGCTTCCAGATCGTGAGAACAGGAAAAACGGAGCAAGGGCTGAAGAAGGGGATTGAGTTAGACCTGAGGAGGAATTGGGGGGCGGCAGGCGGTGACCTCTCAAGGTCCCCGGCGGTCGCCGCTGGTCCCTCCCCCGCCCGCAGGTGGGCGCGCCCAGCCGGGTGACGTCACCCCAACCTGGGGCCGGAGGGGGAGGGGCCGGCAAGGAGAGGATGGGGGCGAGGGGCGAGGGGCAGTGGGGAGGGACGAGGGATGAGAGGCGAGGCGGGATCCGGTTCTGGGGCGGGGGCGGGGGCTGGGGCCGGGTTGGAGCCCGGGCTGGGGCCACTCACCCAGGACGCGACCCGCAGCAGGGTCTGGGGCCGCCGCGCGAAGCTCACGGGGTCCAGGGCGGCCCCCGCGCGACCCGCGCCAAACGAGGCTCCCTCCATGGCTGGCCCGGGCGGGCCACGCGCCCCCGGCGCCCTCTGTCGGTCTGTCCGTCCGGCCGGCCCCGCCCGAGGCCGCCCGGGGCTGCTGCCGATGATGCTGGTGCAGCCGCTGCCGCTGCCGCCTCCCGGGAGCGCGCGCCGGCCGTGGCGAGGGCGCGCCGGGCGGGGCCGAGCCCGCGGCCCCCCACTGGTCCAAGAGCGCGGGGCTGGAGCCCTCCCTTCCCTCCGCCCCGCCCACCTTCCACCCTCCACCCTCCACCCTCCACTCTCACCTGCATGACCCGGGTCAAGATGGAGACCACGAGCCAGCGCCCCGTCAGGGGCAGGGGCAAGGGGCTGGGTCCCCCACTGCCCCTCACAGAGTCAGGAGTCAGCAGGGCAGGCGGACACTGGGCTCAGCCTTCGCTGAAGCCAGGCGGATGGACAGATGGACCTGACCCCGCTGTGTGTGCAGCGCCCTTTTGTGAGTAAGGGGGTAACTGAGACCCAAGGGCTCCAGCGTCTTCCCTTCAGTCCTCATGGAAGGAGAACCTGGCTCCCTGGCCCTGATGGATCAGAGATAGGTTACTGGGGCCTTTCCCATGACCCACTGCCCCCTGGCTTCTCCTTCAGAGGGTTCTAGCCTCCCTGACAGAGGAGGAGGATGACTTCTGCCCGCAGGGGCACTTGTCCAGGGGGCAGAGCCCACAGGCCAGCTTGGGTGGGTGTTGGGGCATCTCTGCTCCTTTCCTGTGGCCGGATGTTCTCATTCCGAGGATGCTCACCGAGCCGTCCACACTCCCAGGTCTCTGGGACTGACTTTTGGCTGACATATTTACTTTGGGGCCGAAGGGTGGGAAGAAGCATCAGAGATGGGGAGTTTGGTCAAGCTCAGGGCTAGCAGCTCTGGGCCCCTGCTGGGTCTCTTCCACAGATCCCCCAGCCCCGGGTTAGACAGGGTCCCTTCTGTCATGTTCCTTCCAGGCCAGCCTGGTAGGGCCTGGATGACTGCCGTGTTTCTGTCCAGGCATTGATAAGAAAAGTCTGTACTTTTTGGGCATTGACGGTGCCCAGCGTGTCACGAAGACCTGTGGAGGTGGGGACTATTATTACCCCATTGTTCAGATGGTAAATAGGCAGGCCACTTCAGTTCTTGGATCACAGAAAGAGCTGGGATTCAAACCCGGGTCCCTACCATGCCATCTGTGTGGACAGACCGTGATGCCTGGCCCAGCCCCCTGGGGAACCCATCCCAGGGCAGGTGTGGCCAGAGGTGCTGCCCACCAGTCTTACTGTCAAGTCCATTACACTGCGGGTCCAATCCCGTCACCTCTCACCTGTTGGCGACAGTTCACCCTCTGTCTCACGCATCATCCTTTTACTTGATCATTTGCATTAGCACCCAAACATGCTACACTTTCTTCTGTCTTCAAAATAAACCTCCGCTCTTGACCTCCCTTCCTCTCCAGCTGTCCCAAGTCACTGCTCCCTTTAGTTCCAGGGGCGACTCAGGCACTGCTGTCCCCACCTTTCTGGAAATGCTTCTGATGTCACCCTCTCCTTGTGTTCTTCCTACTTCATGGGCCCTTTCTCGTCACCCATTCTGATCCCCTCCTCTTGTCCCACCTGTAACCTTGAGGCCAGGGCGTGGTCCAGGGGCTCTTCTCTTCCCTCTATGCTCTCCTTTGGGCCTCGTGCTGACAGCTCAAGCCAGAACCTGCCCTTGAACTAAAGCCCTACTGTCTTAGCCTGGATGCCCTGGCAAACAGTCTGTGGCAAAGTTGAGAGTTTCATGGGGAGTGAAACTTTGGGGAAGTCAGAGTTGGGGAAGAAGAGAAGTGAGGAGGTAGAACAAATACTGATGGCGTGTTCCTGAGCGGACCACAGCTTGGGCTCAGGGAAGGCCGGGGAAGCCTTGTGCTGGAGACAGTCCATCTAGGGGAGGAAAGAGGAGTGACTTCCCTGCCGGCTGCTCCCCACAGGAGCTTTTTTTTTGGTGAGGAAGATTGGCCCTAAACTAATATCTGTGCTGCTCTCCCCCTATTTTGTATGTGGGACACCACTGCAGCGTGGCTTGATGAAATGGTGTGTAGGTCTGAGCCCAGGATCTGAACCCAGACCACTGAAACAGAGCGTGCAAACTTAACCACTACACCACCGGGCCAGGCCCTCCCGCCTCCTATTTGTGTCACTCAGCTCCTGTGGGCAGCTCCTGCAAAAGCCAGCACTCCTGCAGGGCCAGTTGGGTGAAGGTGCTGAAGAGGCCATGCCAAAGGCTGGCCCTTGCCTAGGGAGAGGCCAAGGCACCAGCAATGTAGGTGACCAGAGCTTTATGACCACAGGGACGGGGCAGTGTTGCTGGGCCATTTTGGCTGGGAGTCAAGGCCTGGGAGCAGGTATAGCTGAGCAGATCCGGGAAAGCCCAAAAGCTGGGTCCAAGTCACCCCCAAACCTGCTCCACTCACAGCCTTCTCCATCTCACTGATACACAGAGCAACTCCATTCTTCCAGCTGCTCGGGCTAGAAATCCAAAGTGACTTTGGCTCCTTTCTCTTGGCTCTACCTTCAGAGTCTATCCAGCGTCTTCTCCCACCCACCCTGGGGCAAGCTTCCCTCTCAGCTGCCGCATGGGTGCCTGGCCTCCTTGCTCCCACCCACACCTGCCTCATCCTGGCTCAGCAGCCAGAGAGACCTTTCAAGTCACATCTCACCATTCCTTGGCTCCAAGTCCTCCAAGACCTTCCTGTGATAGGAGCCGGATGTGAAAACCATCTCCTTGCTGGGTCCTTGAAGACCCTGTGCCATCTGACCGTCCTCACCTTTGACCCTCCCTCGGCTCCAGCAACTCAGCCTCCTTGCTGTTCCTGGAATATCCTGGCCCACTCTTGCTGTGGGACCGCTCCTTCCTCCTAAGAAGCTGGAACCCGGACAAGAGGAAGCAGCTGACCACAGAAGGGCGAGGGCAGACCCTGTCCATCACTGCGAGTCCCAGCACAAAACACACTGAAGCCAGGTCCTCAGTCACTTTTCCAGCACTTTATTTTGGTCTCAAGCTCTGAGGAGGCTAGCCCCACGAAGCCGCGGATTAGTGCAGCTATTGAAGGCCATATGCTAGACGGGAGGCGGGCAGCAGGGGAGGTGGACCCTCGGGGAAGAGCCCTGCCTGTGCTTTCCCTGTGAGACTGAGCAGGGTACAGAGCTCAGCCCCCAGGCCTCTTTCCTTTTTTGTTTTTTTCCAAAGATTGGCACCTGACCTAACAACTCTTGCTAATATTTTTTTTCCTGCTTTTTCTCCCCAAATCCCCACAGTACATAGTTGCATATTTTAATTGTGGGTCCTTCTAGCTGCGGCATGTGGGATGCCTCCTCAGCGTGGCCTGATGAGCAGTGCCATGTCCGTGCCCAGGATCTGAACCAGCGAAACCGTGGGCTGCCGAAGCGGAGCGTGCGAACTTAACCACCCAGCCACGGGGCCGGCCCCCTAGGCCTCTTTCTTGAAATGCAGACAGCATACAGTCTCTGGGGCTACAGTCACTGCAGCTGTCCCCAGCTACACAGGTTAGGAGACAATGGCCAGGCCTTGCAGGGCAGGACAGGGGAGCCCAGCCAGGCCTGTCATCTTCCTGTGTGGGAAAGTGGGCACCAGGGTGTGGGGTGAGCAGGAGGCCACATCCTGAATGGAAGGGCCAGTCTGGGTTACTCCTGCCTCCTTCACCTGTAGCCCAACCGGGCCTCAGCTGAGGAGGAGGCCATCAGGGTCCCTGCAGCGATACTTCCACTTCTACTCCAAACCTGAGGAAAAGGACCCCATGGGCAGTGTCTGGGGACCACCCAACTGAGACACGACAGGCTCTGGCTCTGACGGACTTTAATTATGAGTGCTCTGTCCTTCTCCAGCCAGGGGGCCCACAGGCCCTGGCTGGCTGCCCCATGGGCTCCCGCTGGCCGCCGTCTAGTCGCAGGAGCCGTCCTTCCAGCCGTCACGCCAGCGCTCATCCACCTGTGAGCAGTCGAAGTCGGGCTTGCCTAGCTTGCGGTTCACCTCATTGTGCAGGCGGCACAGCCACTGGGTGAAGCATGCCCGCGTACGCGTGTCTGGCTGGTTCCTGCGTATCCTGCATGGGGGGAGCAATGGAGGATGGGGGAGGCAGTGGGCCCACTGCCCCTGCCCCACTAGCTCCTTGCCTGCTCCACCCAGAGAGGAGAGCAGGAGCCAGTGAGCTACACCCAGGAGTGCCCTCGTGCTCAGAGGAACAGGCATTCCCAAAACTGGGCTGACCCTGCAGCACCTAGCATTGTGGACTCCTAGGCCTGCTCAAACACCCACCTGGGGAGCTTGGCAACCCTGACAAGAGCCCAGGGCGAGTCATTAAGGCACAGACCAGACAACTTTACAATCTCATAACCATCAAGAAGACTCACCCCAGGATCCTTGGCCCCAGGCAGTGCGTGGAAGGGGTGAGGCCAGCACAAAGGGAAACTGAAAACCACACCCTTTCTTAGCACCTGGGGCCCTGCCTCAGCTCAGCGAGAGACCTCATTCTAATTGCTTCAAATGGCAAGGGGCTGTCCTGCCCACACATCCAGCCCAGAAACACCGAAGGGTGGCAAACAACGGCTCTTGGGCTCCTCAGAGAAAAAGGTGGCTCTTGGAAGCAAAAGGGGTGGGTTCTCAAGGTCTTGAAACCGGCAGTCCTGCTCCAGAAGTCAGGCAAAGTGGAGTCCTCCTTAACCTGCCGGAGCCTCCATCAGTGCTAAGCAAGAGACCTCATGGGGGAAGCCCTCCCTGGGAGCCTGGGAGCCGCAAAAAACAGCAGTGCGCAGCAGCAGACCCAGGCAGCTTGGCCTCCGAGGGGAAAGGAGATGGCTCAGATGATCCCACTCTGTTGGTGGTCCCTGCTCTCGGCAGCCCTCTGCCACCTCTGCACCTGTTTCTCTAGGTTTCCCTTTATGACATCAGCCAGAGGCCCCAGGCCCAGGCTCCAGGTGGCAGGCTCTGCTGCCTGCAAACGATGCAGACATAACTTACCTCTTCCTTATGTCTTCAGCACACTCCTCACACGGATAAAACTTAGAGAATAAATGTATGAACTGGGCCATGTCTTGCTGCTGTTCTGGGGTGGGCAGGTCGGGGTAGTAAGCGGCCAGGGTGTGGAGGACAGCCCAGCTGTGGCGGCCCAGTTCCTCGCGATCCTGAGGACAATCTTCTCTAAACTTGCTGTCCCTCTGCGGAAGGAGGCCGACCAAGGGTCAGTTCATTCTCCCCCGACCAGAAGCCCACAAAGCTCCCCTTCTCCCCGCGCCTCCCAGTTGGAGGCCCATTGACTCCAGACAGAAGTGCTGCAGCTGATCCGATCCCCCTGTGGCTGAAAGTTGAAAGGCCGGGCCTACCTTGGGGGCAGGACTTAGGGACAGCCAAACCTGGGAGGCAAAAGTCCGCAGGCATAGGGCCTCTGGCACCGCTCGGCCTGGGCCTTGGGAGGCCGGCCAGGGGCGCCTGAGAACAAGGTGTGGGGCCGGGACTACGGGTCGGCAGGGCTCGCAGGCCTCTGCGGGAGGTGGCGCCCCCGGGCACGTGCACCTTCTGCTGCGTCCGCATCCACGTCTTGAAGTCCACGCAGGCCCGGCAGGGCCGCCTCCGGGAGGTATCCTTGGCGACCTCAGAATCGGTCGGCGCCTGGGCTGGGGTCGGGGCGGAGGCGGCGGCGTCTCTCCGCCCCGCGCCCCGGCCGCGCGCGTCCGTCACCAGGTCGTCCGTCACCTCGGAGCGCGCGCCGCCGGGCAGGAAGGAGAAGAGGCTCCCGCCGGAGGAGCGACTCCGCTCGCCGGGCGCCGCCATGTTACCCGCGCAATGCCTGCCGGGCCAGCTGGGCCTCCACACGGGCCTCCAAGTCGGCCTCCAGGCCAGCGCGCGCGCCGCCGCTAAGGCGCGGCCACAGGGACTGGGCGCAGGCGCGGAGGCCGGGCCCGGGCTGGGGCTGGGGGCGGGAGCGGGAGCGGAGGCGGGGGCGGGGCCCGGGGCCGAGTCCGGGGCGGGGACCGGCGTGGAGGTGGGGCCGGGGGCCGCGGCCCGCGCCCGGGAGGAGGCGGAGCCGGAGCCCCGGGTTCGGGCGAGGGGCGCGCCGCATGCCCGGGCCAGGGTAGAGGCGAGGCCGGTGGCCCGGGCCGGGGCGGAGGCGGGGCCAGAGGCCCGGGTCCTGGCCGCGCCCCTGGGCCTCGTTCTGCGGCCCGAGCCCGGGTTGCGTCGTCCCTGGCGGCTCTCCCGCTTCCTCCAGTAGAAGATCAGCGTGTGGTGGAAGCCGCGCCGCTGCCGCGCCGAGGACTCGGGCTGCGGCTGAGGCGAAGTCCGTGTTGCAGTCCGCGACGCGCCCATCACTCCGCTCTGACCGGTCCGCGTGCCCGCGGCCAGGTTCTGTGCCCTCGGCTGGGGGTGCGCCGGGCGGCAGGCCGCGCGGCGCCTTGGCAACGCGGGCGGGGCCCTGAGCGCACAGAGGATCGCGGGCGCTAGGGCCTGGGTCCCACGGATCCGCTCTGGCGACCGGCGCCATGGCACCGGGCGCCTGGCAACGCGGGGCGGGGCCGTGTCTGCAGAGAACGTGGCGCGTGTCTCCGCTCCCGCGGACACGTAGCTGCCCGGATGGTTAACCTGCATGAAGGGGTTAAACCCACGTCGGGAGTGGCCTCAGGGATACCTCTGCTTCCATACGTACATTCATTCATTTCGCAAATATTTGTGTAGTGTCTAATCTGTTCCAAGCACTGTTCCAGGAGCTGCGCAGGGCGGGCACAAGACCTGCTCAGTTCATAGTCCAGTGGTCAAGACGGAAAAAAAAATAAAAAATAGGAGTCACCATAATAAATGTTCACTTACGAAGTGTGGTGAGGGCCATGAACAGGGTGTGGTGAACCGGGGAGGCTTCCCTGAGGATGAGGAATCAGCTGAGGAGGGCAGTCAAGGCCAAGGCTAGAGGTGGGAGGACCTTGGCCTCTTGCATGGGCGGAAAGGCCAGTGGGACAGGACCTGGGGAGAACCTGGGGTGGTGGGAGGGGAGGTCCAGAGGTGGGCAGGGGCCCACCAAGGACCTCATAGGCTGCCATAGGAGCTGGGAATTTATTCTAAGGACAGTAAGAAGGGGCTGGACAGTTTCAGTCAGGGCTACGCCAACCTGCAAAATCTGTTTTGCAGATTCCTCTGGAGGATGGATTTCATGGAACCAAGTGAGGAGCACAGGCATTGGGGGCAGAGAGCTGTTGTAGTTGTTTAGGTGAGAGATGGGGGTGGGGATTATGGAGAGGGTAAGAGTGGAAAGGACCCAGGGTTGCTGAGGTTGTGGAGCAGGGGCTGCCTGTTAGGGGAGGGAGAGGACCTCAGCATCCTTCTAGGTCCCTGGCTGTGAGCAAACTGGCCCTTCCCCAGCTTCTCTCTGTTTTCCAGCGGAGCAGTGTCTGTCCCACCCTGGACCCTGCCAGGCCAGCAGAGCCCTCAGGCCCCCAGTGTAGCTCCTCTGAAATTGGGGAGAGTGTGACAGCTGGGCAAGAGGCACTCTGCAAATCAGACCCATGTCAGCAGGTGTTCACTGCCTGGTCTTAGGCAAGGTTTGAGGGTTCAGAGAGAGCCACTGGTCCGACAGACACACAAAAGCCCTCTCTCAAGGCCTGAGTGGTTTCCTTGAGGGATGCCCTAGCGTCTGACCCCTCTCAGAGGGCTTGGGGTAAGGGAAGTCCTAACACAAAGCTGGTGGCCCAAAGAGCGGGAAGAACCATCGTGTGCCAGGGTTGGGTGGGACTCGGGAAATCTCTTCTATAAGGAAGCAGCCCAGAGAGGTGAGGCACCTGGACACGCCCTCTTTGGGGATTCCAGGGTATTGCCCTCACCACCCCACTTAGTGGGGGAATGGTCACTCCTGATCTCAGAGGCAGTGTTTGCAGGAAATTGTGAATTCAGCAGTGACTTTCAAAACAGTCCTAGTCACCACCTCCCCGACCTCCCAAGTGTGGGTGACGGCAGAGACGGACCCTCTTCGTCCTGCCTCGTCTGCACCACAGGGGAACCTCTGGGGTGAGCCTGTGAGGTCTGCCCCTCCCCAACACAGAAAAACTGACATTAACTATCCATTTAACATGAATTTCCACCTCTGTGACTTAGGGACACCGAGAGACTTTTCCTCCAACATGATGATTGAGCCAAACAAAGCACTTGAAGCCCTTAGCACTGAGCTATTGGTTCCTGATGACAACTGCAGTCAGCTCCCCAGGTGAGTTCAAAGACAGAGCCAGCCAAGGGCGTACCCTGGCAGGTGGCTCTCACCAGCCACAACACTACACAGAGTGTGGGACAGCCGGGAGGGGGGTGGACCAGGCTTTGCGGCCCTTTGATGGCTCTTCCTTCTCCTCCTCCCTTGGCAGATGAGCAAGAGGGCCTCAGGCAGCAGTCCGAGCACCTCCACCACCTCTTCCCTCCCCCTCCCATCAGCTCTGCTTTGGGCACCCCCAAGCCCTGTGCTCCTGACCCTCCACCCAGATCTTTGGCTTGGGGCGCAGTGAGGAAGCTGCGAAGAACCCAGGGGCAGGGCTGCGCTGCAATAACCTGGCAGGTCTGGGGCGTTGCGGGGAAATTCCAACCAGTCTTCCTGGTGCTGGGTATCCCCCCGCCTCTGACAGGGCAGGGAGGTAGCGGGACTCTTGGCCCCTCCCTGCAGGTTCTAGAAGCTTGCAACCAGGACACAAGAGACCACAACGATGGCAGGCCCCCGGCACCCCGTGTCTGTGCGTGCTGCAGCCTTGTTGCAGACGGAGCGGTTCCAGGTGCGACCCAGTGGCCCTGCCAGCTCCAGTGGGGGGAGGGAGTTGCTGGCCAGCCCCTTGGAGCTGCCCCAACCTCTCCCCAACAGACGTTCACCTTCTCCGTGCACTGGTCAGATGACAGTGACACCTTCGTGCGCAGGAGCTGGGACGAGTTCAGGAGGCTTAACGTGAGTGATCCTGGGGCGACCCCAGTTCCCCCTCACAGGCCTCCTAGTGCCTGATCTCGGAGGCTTCTATGCCCTAAGATCCCTGTAAAGGACCCCCACCCTCCCAAGGGAATCCGCCGGGCTCTTGGAGACCAGTATGCCTGTTCTCACCCTCAGAAGACACTCAAGGAGACCTTCCCGGAGGAGGCAGGCCTGCTGCGGAGATCCCACCGTGTTATCCCCAAGCTTCCGGGTCAGGCCGGCAGGGGTCCCGGGAGGGAGGGGGGGCGGAAGCGGCCCTGTTAGGGGAGCCCTGGGGTGGGTTCCCATGGTCTCCCTGTTATGCCCACAGACACATCGCTTTTGGTGCGCAGTGGGCGCACAGGCCGCGGCCTGGCACACCTGAGGCAGCTGGACACCTATTTGCGGACGCTGCTGGCAGCGCCGGAGCACGTGTCCCGGAGCCCAACGCTCACCAGCTTCTTTGAGCCGCAACCCTCAGACCTGGATCCCACGCTGCCACCTGGCAGGTGTCTCACCCTCCCCCAACCCCCTGCCTGCAGAAGCACTGGGAGGACTGGAGAGGCATGATGGAGGAAGGGCCTGATGAGGAGCGAAGGCTAAGAGGCTGGGCCGACTTGTGGGAGGGGACAGGCCACTCTCCGCCCACCCACTTCTCACCTGCGCACACTACCCTTCCCAGCCTAGTGATCCTGCCGGCCCCTGAAGAGCCCCTTCACCGCCCTGCGGGCAGCCTTGCCATCCGCAGCCTGAAAGCTCAGAGCCTGCGCTGCCTGCAGCCCTTTCACACTCAGGACACACGGGGTCAGCCCTTCCATGCAGAGGCCCACGAGGCCCTGAATGTGCTGCTGCGACACCCCTCAGGTGGGGCTGGGTGGGAGTCAAGGAACTTGCCCTTCTGCCCCAGGGTTCCCAGCCAGACTCCAGGTCTGAACCCCCGCCCACCTCTTGTGCACAGGCTGGTGGCTGGTGGAGAATGAAGACCGGCAGACAGCATGGTTTCCTGCTCCTTACCTGGAGGCGGCGGCCCTGGGCCAGGGGCGAGAGAGGGGAGCGCCCCTAGGGAATAGTGGTACGAAACTAACCCTCCTACCCACACCCACTACCACCGTTGGGAAGTATGCGAAAGGCTAGGTGGCCCACAGGCAGCACCTGAGCCAGGGGAGTGAGGCAGGGAACAGCTAGGTGATGGCGTGGCCCCGCAGTGTATGTGCTTGCTCCCCACAGCAAGGGGAAGCCCCAGTGGGTTTTAGAGAGGTCCCTGACATCTTCGGAGATCCAGAGGAGAGCCGGGAGGTGGTGATTCAGCAGATGATGAGGGGACCAAGTGGTGGGGGTCCTGGCCTCTGCAGCCCCAGTGACTCCCAAGCACCCACTCCTAGGGTCCCAGTTCTGTGCTTCTTGTGCCTATGAGAGCAGCCAGGCTGATGAGCTGTCAGTGCCAGCAGGGGCGCGTGTGCACGTGCTGAAAACATCTGACCGTGGCTGGTGGCTGTGCAGGTGTGTGGGCATGGGGCTTTGGCTGGGGCCCAGGCTAGCCCAGACCAGGCACGCACTAACCAAACCCTGCCTCCTCCGCAGGTTCCGCGGGCGTGCTGGTCTTCTCCCTGCTGTGCTGCTGAGGCCTGACGGGCTGGGCGCACTCCTGAGTGGCCCAGGGCTCCACTGTGGGGCCGACAGTGGGGAGGATGGCGCAGGGGAGGCCCGAAGCTCCCCTGAACCTTTCCAGACCATGACCATTCCCCCTACTGTGCCGGCCCGACCCCCACTGAGTGCCATACAGAGCCGCTGCTGCACCATCACCCGTAGGGCACTGGGGCAGGACCGAAGGGATCAGGGACACCCTTGAGGGTATGTGGAACTGCGTGGAGAGCTGTGCCATGCACCCCACAGCTGGAGCGGCAGGCCAGAGGCTCCAGACCCGCAGGATGACTGATGGCAGCCACACCACCCCTAGGGCTGGGGGAGGAGCATTTGAGAGTGGGTCTCCCTGGCTGGCAGGGCCAAAAGGTTACTTCCTCTGAGTAAAGCTCTTCTGGTTAACCCACACCCTGTGTCTGTGCTGAAGGGCAGGCCCTGCTGGATCTCCGCCAGGCCAGGGCACAGGGATGGGGCTGGCAGGTGGCCTGCTAAGGCTGGACAGGGCTGTGCCTAGGACCTGAGGTGAGACAAAGCCCAGACAGAAACAGGGAGTTGGGGTAGAAAAGGACACCTTTCTGCGTGTTTCAGAGGGTGGAGGGGGGCACAGGAGGGGCCGCAGGGAGGGTGGGCAGCTTCATGTTGTGCCATAAGAAGTCCAAGAAGGTAGCTGCCTGCAGCGTCCGGCTGAGCCGCTGAAAGTGTCGCTCTGGGGGAGGACACAGGGTTGTCAGGGGGTCAGTGGAGTCTGGCTGGGCTGCTCCCTGCCCCGACCCGGGGCGATGCCCACATACCAGTGTAAGGCAGCAGGGCCTCAAGAGAGGCCCGCACGCCCTCGTAGGCCAGCAGCTCTTCCGGGGCCTCATGCCGCAGGAGCACACCCAGCACAGCCTGGGCCTCATGGCAGTGCCTCGAGTTGGTGTTCCACGTGACACAGAAACGCAGCAAGGCCTCTGTGGGTCACAGGGATGGTCAAACCTGTCCGCCAGGCCACTCCACCCTTACTAGTCACTGTCCAGCCCCCGCCCGCCCGCCCGCCTGGACCTTTCTGGTCTCGCCGCAGCTGGAACACTGTGGCTTCCAGCTTCTCGCAGGCCTCAGGGTCCCTCCGGATGGCTGTGGGAGGAGGGCAGACTGAGCTCCAGGGAAGGGGCAGGATGGACCCAAGAGACCCCCCCCGCCGTCTGGCCCCTGAGGCAGCACTGACCCTGGATAACAGTCAGCACGGTGTGGGGCCGGTCCAGGGAGATGGCCAGGCCCAGCGCCCGCAGGTATCGCTTCTCTTGGAGCAAGTTGTCCAGTTCTTGCTGCCTGGTGGGAAGGAGACAGGACAGGGCCACTGGGGGACCTGGCTGGGGCAGAGCCATCAGGGAGCTGGCTCAGGGGCCAGCAGCCCAGGCCTGAACACCGACTAGTGCTGAGCTGTATCACTGCTCTGAGCTTCAGTTTCCCCATGCCATAAAGCAGGAGTACTGCTGATACACCCTACCCTGAGAGAGGGGCTGACGCTGATGCGTGGGATGTGCCAGACACGTGGGTGATACTCACAGGGAGGCTGCGTGGGGACCACCAGACTTACTTGACCACCTGCTCCTCCCGCTTGGCCTGCTCCTCTGCCTGCTCTACCTCGGTCACATCCTAGAGTCAAGACTGGAGTCAGACTGGCACCCCTACACTGCCCCACCTGCTCCACCCCCAAGGCTACAAACCTTCCAGAGGATGACACAGGAGTCGCTGGCGCCAGTGAGGGCATGGTCATCTAGTCGGCTGCAATGCAGTCCCCAGACCTTGTCCTCATGGGCGTCCAGTGTCCGCACACACTCGTTGTTCTTGATGGTCCAGAGCTTCAAGAGCCCATCAGAGCCGCTGGGTTTGGAAATGGGAGGAGGCTCAGAGCTGGGGACTGTCCCTCAGCTCTCTCCAACCCCCGCCCTGCCCCGAGCCCACTCACCTAGACAGCAGCTGCGTGCCACGGCTCACAAAGGCCACCTTCAGTACGGAAGCATCATGCCCCTCGAACGTCTGTAGGGTGGGGAGAGGGAGGGTATGAGATGTCACCGAGTGGGGACTCAGGCCTGGGGTGAGGGCAGCTTACCTTGAGGCAGCTGAAGTCCTGCAGTGCCCAGAGCTTGACGGTGCCATCAGCTGAGGCTGTGGCCAGCACCTGGTCCATGGGCGAGAACTGGACACACCAGAGGCCGCGCCGGTGGCCCAAGAAGACGCCCAGCAGCTGGCACTGTGGCAGGGCCCAGAGCTTGGCTGTGCGATCCTGTGAGCCTGTGGCTAGCAGCTTGTCATTGGGGGCAACAGCCACACTGTTAATGTCCTGTTGACGGGAGCAGGCAGCAGCTTGGACCCTCATCCCAGCAAGGGCCCTGCTACACCCCCGCCCCAGTGTGCTGTGTGTGGTCACCTTCTCATGGCAGCGCTGCGTGGCCTGGGCCTGTAGGAGGACAGGTCCACCGTCTGGGACTGTGCTCTTGGACAGCAGGGCTTCGGGGAGGGGCCACAGCTTCACAGTGCAGTCCTGGCTGCCTGTCACCAGGAAGGTCTCCTTCAGCCTGAGGTCCAATTTGGGGAAGAGGGAGACATCTGCTGAGCCCCAGCCAGCCGTGTCTGCCAGTGCACCACAACTCAGGCCTACCAGACCACGGGCCAGACCAGAAGAACTATCCCAGAACGTAGACAGCCCATGTCACCCCCCACACACCTCTAGGACCACGTGCCTGCACCCAAGCCTGTGCCATCCATCTCGGTGCCACCACATCTGATGACTTGGTTCCAAGAATAAGACTCCCAGCCCTAGATGTAGGGAGCACCTTCTCCACCTGAGCCTTGTTCAACATTAAACTGTCTGTCCTGAGGCCCCTCTCATTTTATCCACTCAGTCTCAAGGCCACTTCCAAGGAACCCCCCACTGGCGCCTGGGTTTTCTGTCCCACATCCCTGGACTGGAGCCTCAAAGAGCAAGACCAAAGCCACCTCCTCCTCCTGTCTCCCTGAGCTGCAGCCCCAGCAGCAGGGCCTGGGCCTCCGCCTCCACGACACCCTGGACCCAAGCCCTGACCAACTACCTGGAGCAGCAGATGGTGCCCACGCCATGTGTGTGCCCGGAGCCCTGAGCCACACAGGCCACCTTGCCCGCCTTGTTCATCCTCCAGATGCGGATGCTCTGATCCTGGGGACAGGAGGGGTGAGGACAGAGGCTGGGTTAGGGTTTCCCACCTGGGGACGGGTACCTCCACACCTCTTGGGGTGCCTCACCTTGGCACAGCTGGCAAAGAGCCACCCTTTCCGGAAAACATCTAAGGCCAGGACGATGTCTGGGAGAAAGTGGAGAGGGAATGGACAGAGATCAGTTCTGGCAACAGGTGGCGATCCATCCAGCATGGGGTCCTGGGGGCATCAGCTTGACACCCTCACCTGTGTGGCCATGGAGAATCTGGCAGGCCGATGTCTGCAGCTCAAACACTTTCAGGCAGGGGCTGTTGGAGGCCACGACAACGTGGGAGTCCTCAGGGCCAAGGAACCGGACATCCAACACCTCCTCGCTGTAGCCAGCAAACTGCAGGGACAGGAGGGGTACACACCAAAGCCCGCGTGACGGAGAGTGGGAGGCAGTGTCCCCAGGCCGTGGGCTGAGCAGGGGCAGTGCTCACCTGTTTCTGCAGCTGCAGGGAGCGTGCCTCGTAGAGCAGCAGGTTGTGGTCAGCAGTAACACTGAGGAGCAGGCCGGCAGCGCGGGCCAGGGCGCAGTGGGTCAGCTCCCGCCCGGGGCCTGGCAGCCGCGGCTGGGTGTACACACACTGCCCAGAGGCTGCCTCCCACACGCGCAGCATGCCTGTGCGGGGACAGGGGCTGCTGGGACTCACAGGTCCGTGGGACTCCCCCAGCCCCTGCTGCCTGCCCTCACACACCTTGGTCGCCAGCTGTCAGGAAGTGCAGGCCTGTGGACTTCACACCCAGCTCAGGCGCTGGCTCCTCTGGCAATGTCACTGCGGCCTCCACGCTCTAAAGACGAGCGAGTCAGAGGTGGCAGTCTCATCCTGCCCCGCCCCCCTCACTGGCCCTGGCCCCCTGGCTTCCCTACCTCAAACACTGGCACAGTCTTTGTGGCCTGGCAGCTCTGCAGGTCCCAGACAATGCAGATTTTGTCTCGGCCTGAGCTGGGGGAAATAGCCACTTCAGTTCCTGGGTCGAGCTGTGGCCCTCCCCTTCCTGCCGAGGCCTGGGTGGCTGGCCACTGACCTGAGCATGGTGTGGCCATCGGCACTAAAGGTCAGTGAGGTGACAGCGCTGTAGTGGGCAGTCAGCATAGCCAGGCACGACCGTTCCTGCAGTGACCACATGCGGATGGTGGCGTCTGCGGCTGAGGAGAAGAGCAGCAGGCGTGCGGGGTCCGGATGGAAGGCCACCAAACTGCAGGCAGGTGGGGCACAGTGGCTGAGTCGTGCCACCCCGATCATGATGCCCCGCACACCCACCCTCTGCTGCCCCTACTCACTGAACGACACCCGGCGATCCCCGGAAGTGGTGTGTCCCATAGTGCCGCATGATGTCCCAGACACGCACGGCCCCATCACAGCCGCCTGTGGGGACATGTTTGCGGTGACGGAGCTCGTGTACCCTCCAGCCAGCCTACCCACCCAGTCAGGGCCTTACCTGTAGCTAGCAGCGTGGAGGTGGGGTCGAAGGCCATGGTAGCCACAGGCGCTGTGTGTATCGCTTTCCACAGGCGGATGACACTGCCCTCTCGCCAGGCCCACTGAGCCAGTAGCAGTGCCCGACTGGCTGTCACCAGCACCTGGGGGAAGATACAGCTCAGCCAAGGGTAGAGGCACGGCCACCCGTCTTCATCGACTCAAAATTTGGTTGGGAGATACCAGAGCCCACCTTCTGTTCCTGCCCCATATACCTCATCGTCAGGGCTGAGGTCAAAGGCAGTGATGTCCTCCTGGTCCTCCTAGGGGCAAGAGTGGGCACACAAAACGCCATGAGAATAGGCTGTCCTCCACACTAGCACCTCCCCCTGGCTCTCCCTGCCCTCACCTGCTCCAGGCTCCGCAGCACAGCCCCTGAGGCCACATCCAGAATGTTGACTCTGGTACCACAGACACAGAAGAGGTGCTGTCCAGTCTGGTCCAGCTAGTGACAAAGGGGTCTCAGCCAAGGTAACTCTGCAGCCCCTTCCTGCCCCCCAACTCTGCCCCTCCCTGGGCTGTACCTGCACCTTCCCGCCCTTGTAGAAAGGCTCGATCTTGCGCTCGACAGCATAGCTGGAGGGAGGACACAGGGAGAGAGTGAATCACTCACCCTCAGTCCCCAGTGCCCAGCCCTGTGCTGGGTGCTCTCCCAAAGGTCAATGAATAGGCCCTTATCCTTGAGGAGTTCCTGGGCAGCAGCAAGGATGCAGAGGGGTGGGAAGTGATGAGCTCTTCTCTCTGTTATCTTCTTTAACCCTCTCAGCAGTGCTGAGGTGGGTGTCAGTACCCCCATGTCACAGAGAATTTGAGACCCAGAGCTGGTCAGTGATCTACACAGGGTCCCGGAGCAGCACAGGCAGTCCCAACACCCAGAGATGCCCCAGTGGGAGCAGGCCAGGCCTTGGGGGCCCCCTGCTGGCCGTGGGAAGCCAGGCCTGGGTACCAGCCCAGAGCAACATCCTCTTCAACATCTTCATCCCTGAGGTCCAACCTGTCCCTTTCCCAACCCTGGCTCCTTCCTCCATCCCCAGCTTGGCCTCATCCCACTCCCCAGGCAGCCCTCATTTCTGTGGCCTCATACTGTCCTCTTCCCTCCCTCTGGGCTGCCACCATGCTGGTCCACGCCACTGCACTCTCCCCTCTGGGCAGCTGCCCAAGCCTCTTCACCAGGCCCCTACCCACTCTCTCAAACTCTGCTGCCAGAGAAGCCTTTTAGAACATAACTCTGTTTATGTCACCATCCTGCCTTAAAACTCTCGACTCGCCTTACATGTTTCCAAGGCTCTGCCCAGAGGAGCCTCTGCTGACTTTCCCAGTTTCACACAGGCTGTTTCCTCTATGCAGCCTGGGCCTCTCTTCTGGGATTTCAGTGGCACCTGGCTAGTTCCAATGGGGGAAGCCTGATTGCCAAGATGAAACAGAGCCCCCACCTCCCGCCCCCCCCCCCCCGCCCCGCCCCCAAGTCCTGAATCCAGCCAACCATGCAGGAGAGGTGCTCTCAGGACCCGGGGATTCCCTTCGCTAGTGCTTGTCACAGCCACTGATGGAAATGAGTTGCTTAATACGTTTATCCCACCAGGCGCTCCACATGGCAGGTCTGAGTCTGGCCCATCCCCGGCACTAAGCACTTAGATGTTCAGCAGAGGCTTGGGGATTGAAGATGCACAGGATTCAGGGCCTCCTGGGCCACTGAGGACCCCCCACCTCCTGACCTCTCTTTCTGCTCCCCGGAGAAAAGGGACAGCAAGTGAAAGCTCCCCAGGCCAACTGCCCCAGATGTGGCTCTTCCTCCGCTACCTGAGGGGTGAGGGGTCCTGCTCCCGTCCAGGACCAGCCTCGACTTGTGCTCAGTCCGCCCGTTCCTCCTCCTTTGGGATTTCTCGTCCCCCTCCCCGCCCCAACTGGCTCTTAGTTTAATTAACCGCGGCTGGCTGCGTCCGGCCGGGCTCCAGTGCCCGCCCTGCCCGAGAGCAGTCAGGGTCGGCTCTCCCACCTTACAATACCGCACCGACACGACCCCGCGGGCCGGTCCCGTACACCCCCTCCCCAGACCCGCATGGGCGCCCGGTCCACCGTCCACGGTGGGAAACTTCGCTACTCCGGCTGCGAACCCGCCTCCCTCCCCAGGCGGCGCCCGCAGCCACGTCCTGACTCACTTGGCTTTAAAGCGGCTCCCTCCGGCCGCGGCCTCCGCCATGTCGCCACCGCCGCCACGGCCGCGTGAGGGAGAGCGGTGCGACACTCCGCCCCGCCGGCGCGCTGTGATGACACCACCACCGCGACTACTGTGGCGTCATCGGAACTGCGCGCTCGGCGCCATCTTTGCTATGGGCAGTGGCTGCCGCGTCAGGATGCGGGAACTGGCAAAGGCGTTCCCGGCCTGGAGGGTGGGGCGTAGAAGGGCTTGGAAGCACTCCGGCCCGCGGGGTAGATTGGTAGGTGACTGGGTTTGTCAGCTGTCCGGCCTTTTAATGGAAATTTAAAAAGGCATTCGTAGGAAATGCTTACTACAATAATCCCAAGACTCCTGTCCTCTGAGCATCCTGGGATTTGGGGGTGCGCTCCGTGAGTAGATGGAGCCGTGAACCCTGCCTCGGGGCTCACGGTCTGGTATGAGAAACAACGCAAGTAAATGAACAGATCGGGTAATTTCAGAGTCGTTCAGATATTTATTGAGCACATTCTGTGTGCAAAGTACTGTTGTAGGCACTTGGGCGACACCAGAGAGGAAAACAAAACCCCTGCTTGCCTCACGCGCCAGTGGGGTGAGGGCTGGGGGCTGGGCGGAGGAAGGTGAGTGATTAGTGCTGTGGGAAGAATAGATCTGGGTAAGGGATGGAGTGGGGCAGGAGGCGCAATTTTAAATGCGGTATTGGAGGAGGCTTCGTTGAGAAGGTGACGCCTGAGCAAAAACCTGAAGCGGGAGCCTGTGGTTATCTGAGGGAACGGTGCTTCAGGCTGAGGGACGGCCAGTGCCAGGCCTGGCGTTCAGGAGGAGCGACAGAAGCCTGTGCGGCTGCAGGGAGTGAGAAGGGAAGCGAATAGAAGGGCAGCGGATCAGAGACAGTCCTTGTGAGGAGTCGGCTTATACTCCCAGTTCAGAGTTTTGAGCCATTTGTGCTATTGACTGTGAAGCTGGTAAACAGATTGATAGAAAGTCACTGGGAGAGGATGATTGGGGAAAACCTCTGCAAGGAGGAGACATTTGAGTGGAAAGAAGAAACCAGGCAGATGGAGAGCGGGAGAGGGAGGGGAAGAGCCTTCAGGCGGGGGGAATAGCCAGGGCGAAGACCCAGTGGTGCGAAAGAGCTTGTAGAGGTCCAGGGGAAAGGCCGAAGTGTCCCTGCGGGCTGAAAGTAGTGCCTGGAGAGGTGGGGGGCGCAAATGTGATAAGGCTGAGGCCAGCAAGCACAGTGGTGGCCGGGGCGGGCCAGGCCTGGGCTCCGCATTTATTTACCCCTCTATTTACAAGGTAGCTTGGCCCTGGGTTCCCCAGCCCTCAGCCTCAGTGCTGCCTTCTGGGGTGGCCTCGGCCTCCTCTTGGGGGCCGCCCAGGAGCAGGGCATCATCCTCCTCCAGGAAGTCTCCCAGCTGGGCCAGCTGCCGGCGGATGAGGCTGGTGGTGCGGTACACCTTGCGCATGCGCCGCAGCAGGCCCAGCACCAGGGTCCGGCTGCGCTCCTGCCGCTGAGTCCAGGCGTTGCGCAGCTCGCGGTAGCAGTTGTGGCGTACACGCTCGGCTGGGCCCAGGGTGGCTCCACAGCCCAGGGGGCAACGCTGCTGGGCACCATGCGGGCAGTGCTGCCGGTGCTCGGCCAGAGCCCCACGAGGCACTCGTGCCGTGCAGTCCTTGTTGGGGCAGGCCATCAGCTCGAAAGGGCATGAGTCCTGGTGCCCCTTGCGATGGACCAGGGGACACGTGACCACACAGCCAGCTTCAGCGTTCTTGCACTGGGGGTAGGGGAGAGCACCGTGTGAGCCAAACCAGATCGGGATTGCCATCCCATGAGCTGCGCACACCCCACAGAGTCCCACGTCCATGACATTCCACTGACCATGAACCAGTGAACTGGGAGTCCCCCAAACTCTCCCCAGTGATGTAGTGGACAGAGGGTAACAGTTGGGCAAATGCTTGGAGGTGGGAAGAATCTAGATCTCTGAGAGGAGAGGGGTAAGGCCTGAGGCTTGGAAAACAGGGAGGTTCATGGCTGGTTGTTCTGGCCGGTTGTATGGGTTGTACATATGCCAGACTTTTTTTGGACCTCAGTTTCCCCATCTATAAAATTAGGGGGCTGGAGAGTAATGGCCAGCGCAGCAGACACTTCTTCCTCTAAAATCCATCTCTAATCTCCACTTTACAGTTGCAGCCTCAGGGGCTCGAAAAGCTTAAGTAACTTGCCCAAAGTCACACAGCAAGTAAGTGGTAGAGAGGTGACAAACTCAGCCAGGTCTGGTGACCCACAGGCTGCAGTGTGTGTTGGTGGAGCAGAAACCCTCAGTTCTGAGGATGGGATTCTCCTCACCCCCTCTCCTGGCCCTGCCCGACCCCCAGCAGGGGCCAGGAGGGAGGTGGGAGTGGGCCCTTCCGGCTACCTTGACTTCCAGGCGGCCGATGGTCTTCCGGAGTTTATTCACATGGACCATCTTTTTCCGCTTCACGTCTTTCCTGCAGCATGGACAGGTCTTTTGTCTAGAAGGAGGCATGAGTTGGGGTGATGTTGGGAGTGGGAAGGGAGTAAGGGGCAGCAACATGCCTCCCCTAGTGGTCCTTTTTCTCTAGCTAGAAGAGGCATGAGAGGACTTTATAGGGAACTCTTGGCTTTAAGGCTGGAGCCAGGATCTGCAGATACCACAGGGTGAGGGGACCCACATATTTTAGTGTCCCAGGAGATTTGGCAGCTGAGTCTTAGGGCCATGATGACTCAGTGCTTGGCAGACCTTCCTCTCTGTTCTGGGCCACTGGAATGGACACGAGCCCGGCCCCTGCTGTCCCAGCCTCTTGGGTGCCCAGTAATACCTGGCTAGCCACTGGAGGATGCACTTCTTGCAGAAGACGTGGCTACATGGCAACCTCACTGGCCTCTTGAGAACCCCGTGGCAGACGGAGCACAGGAAGTTGCAGTCAGGAGGGCTGGCGAAGAGGTTGAGATCATAGCCGCCACTCTGCAAAGGCCAGGCCAACATCAGGACCTGGCTGGGACCAGGATCCGGCCCCCCCCCCCCCCGCCCCCGACTCCACACACTCAGAGGGAGACCCCAGGAAGCTTTGAGTGGGGAGGTGGGCCACATGAGAGCTCCCAGCAGGGGGTTGGGGCAGCACTCACTTGGAGGGGGCAGCTGTGAGGGTCAAGACTCTGCACGACTACCAATCCCCAGCTGGGGAAGCTAGACTTGGCCTGACGTTAGACCTGCTCAGAGCCCTCAGTGTCCCATTTAGGAACCTGTAAGCCACTGTCCACCCTTTCTCAGAGTGAGGGATGGGGGCCAGCTCTGGGTAGGTCTCTGGAGTTAGGCACAAATCTAAGGGCCAGAGATAAGAGGGTCCCAGGCTCACCATGATCTGTGTCTGGACAGCTGCTCCACTGACCCCCAGGGGCTGAGGAGCCTCCATTTCACAGCAGGAGTGGGCTGACATCACAGTGGTATTGTCCAGCTCAGGCCAATCACAGCCTTCGTCCAGGGCCCACTGGGACCCTACAGCACCTGGCACTTGTTCCCCTCTGTAAAGGGTCACAGAGGGGTAGGGGAGCCCGGACCCGGGACATGTCCCTGGAGCACCTGCCTTGGGGGTGGCTGACAGCTCATACCCAAGCAGCACTAGGCCAGGAACCAAGCTTCTGGGGGCTGCGACTTCAGCAGGAGTACAGGTTGTTCCCTTCTCCTTTCTCAAATAGTGCTGCCCAGGTGGCCAGATCTCCAACAGCTTCAGACACCCATTATCAGGTCTCTTAGGATGGAAGACCAGTGGTGGTAGCTCCAGGATATAGACCAGGGAAATGAGGACCAGATACCCATGCAACCTGCGGTACCACAGCAGGGGGGCCTAGCCTGTGGGAGAACCTCCCAGAGCAGGTAGACTCTGACCATGTGGGTCAGAAAATCTTGGGGAAAAGAATTCCAACCTGGAAAACTAGCATGTGCTCACACATCAGAGACCTGCAGGTTCGGTACCCCTGAGCATTAAGCTTATCAAATCCTGAAGACCCTAACCCTGTCCTGAGAGCAATAGGGAGCCACCGCAAGCCTTTGAGCTGTGAATCTTACACTCCCATCTTGGCTCCTGGGTTGCAGGCCCAGCCCAATCAGCTCAAGTTCAAGGTACTTTATCTGATGTGGAAGCTATGGGGTGTGGATAGACCCATCAGTTTCAAACCTGGCTCTGCCACTTACGGAGTGTGGGACCTTAGGAGTCACCTGACAACCCCCGAGACCCAAGTTCTCCCCTGGAGTGGTATCCACAGCGAATTGGGCTGGCTGGAAAAGAAGGAGTCCTAATAGGGTCTCTCCTCCACTGCACATTGTGGTCTGAGGGTCAATAGATGCATTTCCCAGGCTGACGGGCAGAGGAACAAAGATATCCAGACACAGATAAGTCAAACTCACACTTTTATTGAAAGAGGAGAGCAGAGCCCCCTCCCCCGCCCCCCGCAGTACTGGCGGCGTAGTCCTCAGGCTCGGCATCCGGGTGTCCTGCAGGCAGAAGACAGGGTCAGGGGTCAGAGGCCAGAGCACGCGAGCAGCTGCGCCGGGAGCGGGAGCGGCGACTCGTGTCGGGGCCTGGGTTTCACCTCCCCACACTGAGAAGTGGGCGGTGAGCTGAGGCCTCCGGTGGCTCTGGGCGCCGAATCTCACCCACGGCCACAGCCAAAGCCGCAGGTGATTTTCAACCAACGCCGATCTCCCGACCACCACCCAGCGGACAGACCCACGAGCTCGAGAAAACCGGACATACCTGCAGCCCGAGAGGCTAATCTTCCGCTGCGCGGGCATTTATAGCCGGTCCCACGTCACGCAGATCCCGGGGCTGCGGACCCTCAGGCACGCAGGCGCGCGCCCCCACGGAGCCAATCACATGCTGTTTTATAGGCTCTCGCGTACTCGTAATCGGGGCGGGGCAGCCGAGATCTCGCGGCACTTGGTGTGACATAAAAGGTCCTTCCCGGGCGCCGTCGTTCTTCTTCTCCGAGAAAACACGTGAGTGTTTCTTTCGTCCTGTTTGCGTTGTGCAGGCCTGGGCGGCGGGAATCCGCGGGCATCGGGCGGGGCCCAGGCTTGGCGCGCCCGCGTTCCCGGGTGGGAGCCGCGATCTGGGCGCCCCGGGCGGCTGCGGATGCCAGTGCCTCACTGACTGGCTGGTTTTTGTCGTTTTCTTTAGCAAATGGCGGATGACGCCGGTGCTGCGGGAGGGCCTGGAGGCCCCGGGGGCCCTGGACTGGGAAGCCGCGGAGGCTTCCGCGGAGGCTTCGGCAGTGGCGTCCGGGGCCGGGGTCGCGGTCGTGGTCGGGGCCGGGGCCGAGGCCGCGGAGCTCGCGGAGGCAAGGCCGAGGACAAGGAGGTAGGTCCGGGCCGTGCTCGTGAGACGGGCCCGTGGGTGGCGTCTGGCGGGCGGCCGTGGTGACAGGCGCTTTCTCCTCCTCCAGTGGATCCCCGTCACCAAGCTGGGTCGCCTGGTGAAAGACATGAAGATCAAGTCCCTGGAGGAAATCTACCTCTTCTCTCTGCCCATCAAGGTAACGTGAGGGTCCTTTTTCCCTGGGCGGGTCGGTCTCTGGGAGACTCTTCTGGCGTCGGGTCGAGGGGTGCCATTGAGGGGCCCCGGGCTCCGCGTTTGAGAGGTCGCGTGAGTGCGTGGGGGGTGTCCCATCTGACAGCTGGTATTCAAGCTGGGGAGAAAAGGCCGAAGACCAGTTCTCCTGTTAGGAAGCCGCGTGAAGGCTCCCAGTGATGAACATTCAGAGGGGGTGGTATTTGCGTTAAACTTATCACTGAACGTTTTTGTCAAATCTTTTTTCTCGCAGGAGTCTGAGATCATTGACTTTTTCCTGGGGGCATCTCTCAAGGACGAGGTTTTGAAGATTATGCCGGTGCAAAAGCAGACCCGTGCTGGCCAGCGGACCAGGTTCAAGGTAGCCCAACCATCGTGTTCTCCTGGGCTGTTTCTGCCAAGGCGCTTTGTCAGACTCTCTCAGCTCTGCATGGTTACACTTGTTTGCACGCGTGTGACTTTCGTAATGGGGAGAGAGAGAAAGGATCTCCTCGGGATCTCAGATTGGCCTTGTGGTGGCCTCTCTTTCCTTGAGGGGCGCGACAGGCCCTGGGCTGTGGTTACTAATGCTGTGTGAGCCACTGGACCATTAGCCATCTCAGTCTCTTTACAGGCATTTGTTGCCATCGGGGATTACAATGGACATGTCGGTCTGGGTGTGAAGTGCTCCAAGGAGGTAGCTACTGCCATCCGTGGGGCCATCATCCTTGCCAAGCTCTCCATTGTCCCCGTGCGACGAGGCTACTGGGGGAACAAGATCGGCAAGCCCCATACTGTTCCTTGCAAGGTAGGTTGGGCACTTTTGAGTGATAGGGCCTACAGTGGTGCAGACTCCAGCTTCAGTCTCCTGACTTCCTCCTTTTCCTTAGGTGACAGGTCGCTGTGGCTCTGTGCTGGTGCGCCTCATCCCTGCCCCCAGAGGCACTGGCATTGTGTCAGCCCCTGTGCCCAAGAAGCTCTTGATGATGGCTGGTATTGACGACTGCTACACCTCGGCCAGGGGCTGTACTGCCACCCTTGGCAACTTTGGTAAGTGGCCCACACATGAGCTGTGGCCTCTCTCAGCTCCACTTAGTCACACTCAGTGTGTGGTTGGTGTATTTTCAGAGAGAGAGAGGAAGGCCCTCCTAATGCACGACAGACTGGCCCACAGTGGCCTCTCTGTTCCTAGGAGTGCAACAGCTTTGGTCTTCATCTGGGATCTCAGATGAATCCATCAACTTTCTGGTCTTTTCCAGCTAAGGCCACCTTTGATGCCATCTCTAAGACCTACAGCTATCTCACCCCCGACCTCTGGAAAGAGACCGTGTTCACCAAGTCTCCCTATCAGGTACTAACTGCCTGACCACCTTGTCAGTCTAGGCAAATGTGGGGGCGTGGGGTGGCGGCAGCAGGCTTGGCTATAACGAACGCTTTGTCTGTTTAGGAGTTCACTGACCATCTTGTAAAGAATCACACCAGAGTCTCCGTGCAGAGGACCCAGGCTCCAGCTGTGGCTACCACATAGTTTTACACAAGAAAAATAAAGTGAATTAAGCCTGTTAACAGTTGTCTTGTTTAGTGGTGTTTGAATTTGGAAGGGAGATGGGGCCAATTAAGAATCAGAATAAGGCTCATGGGTTTGTTAAGGTCAAGGGCTGAAGGTGACACCAGAACCACAAACAGCTTTTGTTACTCTTTATTTTAGTAATGGCCGTAGTCGTGTGAGGGGGCTGCCTCAGGCAGCAGCTGCCTCTTTAGCGGCTTTTCTCTCTGCTAGCATCCTCTGCTTCTGTTTTGCCAGGCACTTCCTGGCAGAATAATGGGCCCCAAGGTCGTGATCTGCAAGAGATGGGAGGAGAGGGGAATCATGGACCACTTCTGTCATGGGGACAGGAGTCTTCACTACATGTAGAGGGAAGAAAGGCAGGCAGCTAAGATGGATTGAGCAGAAAGGGGACTCCAGGCATGGTGATTTTATGTGGGACGTCACCACAGTGTGGTTTGATACGGGGTGTGGAGGTCTGTGCTCTGGATCGAAACTTGCCCCAGGCCACCTAAGCTGAGTGTGTGAACTTAACCATTACGCCACAAGGCTGGCTGCAGCATGGTGATTGTTAATGTCTGTAGAAACTGTCACAGATGCAAAGCTGAGAACCACTGTTTTAGCAGAATTTTTAGCCCATAGTCGTGTGGAGATTGGATATAGGGTTGGGGAGGCAGGAGGACCCTGAAGGCAGGGGTCAGGCCGGGGTGGGGGCTCACTCACAGCGGTCCTGGTAGGCCTTGGCCACCTGGGTGAACTGCTCCAGCTCCTTGGCACAGTTCTGCTTGTAGCTCTCACCTTCCCTCTGCTGACAGGCCTTCAGCCTTTCCTGGATAATGTTGACAATTTCTTGATCGACTTTGCTGAAAGAAAAAGGAACGAGAGAGAGAGCATATAAGGAATCCTTTCCTTGTACCCAAGAAAAGAATGAAAGGACATTGGAGCCCTACAGTCTGGCCCCTCTACCCCAAAGATCTGGCCCAGCAGGTGTCGTTTCTGGCTGACCACCATCCCATGGTACTCCCGGGGAATGATGGCCCAGCAGGATATGCTCGCGGCGCTGGGCTCTATTCCCCCACTCAGAGCGAAAGCCCAAGGGCAGGACGTACTAGTCTCTTCTCCATTGCATTTCTGCTTCAAACATGCACAAGATGTCCTTTTCCTTGCACTCGGTGATGTCCGGCACGCGGCGGAACTCCCGGTGGTAGTAGTAAGACCTGTTCTTTGCATGCTGCCGCTCTATAAACTCTGCAAAGAGAAGACCCAGGACTACTGGTTTGGGCAGGCCATGGCTGGGATGGGCTCTTAGTTTTGTTTCTCAAGCTGTGGAAGGAGCGGATTCCCCAAACGTTCTCAGCTTTACAGACTGGCAGTTAAACTCTCAAAAAGATGTGGCTGGCACAGACAGTCCTGGGAATGACTGGGCTACAAAAGGTGATGTCTGCCATTTATGGAGAGCTTCCTGAGAGCCAGGCATCATCCCGTGTGCATTATCTCACTTTGTCCCCACAACCCTACGGGGCAGGTCCTTATTTACAGACAGGGGACTGAGGCCCAGAGAGACAGCAGGATTCAGAACCCATGCTCTGCAAGCCTGCAGGCACTACAGGTGCCACTCAACTCCCCCACAGCACAGGGACGCCACTGTGTAGGCCGATGCCCAAGAGGGAGCCGCCAGCAGGGAGTCTAGTCCCAGTTCTGCCACTGCTGACCTTTGGCCTCAGCTTCCCCATTGGTAAATTAGCAAGTTAGACCTGGTGAGCTCTCAACCGTCCAGATATTTAAGACACTTTCCAAGAAACTGCTATAAAAAACAGGGAGCCAGTCCACTGCTGTGCCTTTTCCAGATCTTGGGGGTCTGGTTTGCCAACTTTATCCCCCCTAATGAAAGAGTCACTAGAGCATGCTATGCACCCCGAATGTTTTGTTGTTGTTGAACAAATGACCTGATTAATTAAGTGCCTGGATGAATCGCCTGGAACTAGTGACTGAGGGCAGAGCACGCTCCTGCTGCTGCCCCATGAAGCTGGCTGAACCATAAACTGGGCAACAAGGAACCGTTTTAAACCCTTGCCTCGTTGGGACCAGAGATGGGGGGAACTTGGGCAGCTCTCAAGCATGAGCACACACGGAGGACAACCCACAGCACATTTGGGTTGAGGAGGCCTCGGCCAACACCTGACCGTCTGGGTCATTTGGCAGGCGTGCAGAGGGTCAGGGGAGAACCCCTTCATTTCAACTGCCCCTTGCTGACCGCCTCCTGTGCACACCGCAGGATGCAAAGCGTGCAGGGAGACGGGTCTAACAGCCTCAGGACACAGACGCTTGCGATCCGCAAAAATCCCTATCATCTGGGGGAGGCTGGAAACCAGGGGTGCGCGTGGGGGGTTCCCCAGGCGACGGGGGCCGGAGATCAGTTAGGGGTCCTGGGGTAAGAGGGGGGCCGCCCCGGGAAGCGAGTCCTGGGGTGCAGCGGGGGGGGCAAGGAGGCGACGGGGACAGCAGGTCTCCGGGAAGGGGCCCCGGGGTGCGGCGGGGGGGTGGTCACCGGGGCGAAGCCCGGGGTACGGGGGACTCCGAGGGGCGGCCGGGGGCCCCGGGGAGCGGTGGGGCCCGGGTGGGGCCGGTACCTCTCACGAGGGTCACGGGCCGGTCCACGAGGAGGTCGAAGGCCTTAGTCAAGTAGGTGATGGGGTTGGGCAGCGAGGTCTGCGGCGACGGCGCTGGTGTGCGGCGCGGGGGCTCGGGGTACACGTCCTTGTCCCAGCTATCCGGCATGGCGGCGCTCGACGGGCTCCGCTGTCGGACGCGCTGCCCCGGCCTCCGCCTGGGTGCCGGGGCCTAGTTCGCCCCCAGCAGAGGACGACCGAGGGCGGCCGCGCCTGCGCAGGGCGGCCGGCGGCCGCGAGGCACCATGGGACTTGTAGTTCGCCCGGCCGGCCACGTGTGGGTCAGGGAAACGCTCGCAGCGCGGGCGCCCCCACGTGGGACCGCGGCGCCATTGCACACGCAGGCCCCTCCGTCGATCTCTGTCCGGAGCGTCTACCGTGGGCTGGCGGCCCCCCTCCGTGCTTGGGATCCAGCGGTGAAGGATACGGAGATCCCTGCTTGCGTTCTAAGAGGAAACAGACACGGGAATAAGTAAACGATTCGTTCAGATCCGACGGCGTGCGGGCACGTGCCGAGTGCAGCAGGGAGCGGATGAACAGAGTTGGGCTCTTCTGGAGAACTCGGGCCAGTAAAGCAAATAAATAACACAACAAAGTCAACAAATAACACAAACGCCCTACTCTTCCAGGAAGCCTTCTCGGATTGCCCATTCCCTACAGCCCTCTCTGGTCTCTGCTGTGTCTGCCTGGGCCCCTCATGGGACCAGCTAATACCAGTGAGCTTGAGGGGACTGTCTAGGGCAAAGCAGGAGGTAGGGGTTGCCCTTGGGGCTCTCACCCACAAGGAGAGGTGGCTCCTATCCTGGGTGCAGGGTGCTCTGCTCCGGTTCTGGTGGTTCCACCCTGGGCTTGAGCACTGTTGTGCCCCCAAGGCAGCCCCACTGACCAGGGCCCTTCTGGCTACCTTCTGTGATCTCCATACCTGGCACAGCCCCCGGGGGGACTAAGGAGGGTGGTGGTCACTTCCTGCCCAGAGGCTGGACCCAGAGACACATAGCCATCAACTCTACGGACATACAGAATCTGGAATCACAGAAACATCAAATCTTCAAGTCATGAACTCTTAGAAACATACACGGTCAGACCCAAAGAATCGTAACATTGTCCTGCAACCTTGGCCTGAACGAGGGGACCTGATGGCCGCAGGCCAGAGCCGCTCCTGTCGCCATGACCCTCGGTAGCCAGCATGAGCTCGCTCACCAGAGAGTGTGAGCAAGCAGAGGAATATGGGATATGGGAAAGCGCCGAGGTGACGCTTTCTGCCTTGCCCGCCTGGTAGCACAGGGACTGGAGATCATGCAGCAGAAGCAGAAAAAGACAAACGAGAGGGAGGACCCAAGCGGCTTTGTGGCTTCGTGTCCAGCCCTCTGGCCCTTGGCCCATGTGCCTGGAGCCAGCCCCACGGCACCTGCGTCCTGTAGCGCTTGTGGTCCCAGCACCCATGGTGGTCCCTCTGCCCTGAGTCTGCCGGCCCTTCTGTCCTCCCTTCCCTCAGGCAGCCTCTGTCCTCCTGGGCCACAAACGGGGCTGTGGGCTGACCCTTCCCAAGGATTGATTCTGGGGGGGCTTAGTCTATAGTATTAAAGCAGCTTTGTAATTCAAAAGCAACCACAAAAACACAGAATCGTAACGTTAGCAGCATAGAATCTCAGCATCGCACAGTGCAAAATCCACAGGCCCTCAGAGGCATCTGAGGCCTAGAAAAGTCTGATTCTACAGCTGCAGAACTTTGTAATCGCAGAATCTCTGAATCAAAAACTAAGGGATTTTAATCCCCTTTTCATTCAAAACTTAAGTTCAGAATTTAAGTTCATAAAAGTGTCCAAATGTTCTTGGCTCTTCGCTGTTAAAGTCAAGGGTCTCGACACCGAACAGCCCTGGTGACCCTTCGGGCACACAGTCAGCCCCCCGCCACCCCATCCCCCTCTGCCTCAAGGCCAGCAAACTGGACCCACACCCTCCTCCCCCCAAGAGAAGCCCCCGAGCTGCTGTTCCTCAACCCCCTCCCACGCCAAGTTCTTCCTGTCACATGAGGCAGAAAGCAAAGTGAGTGTGACCCAGTGTCAGGGTCCCTAAAGAAAGGAGTGCCAGCCCTGGCTCCAGGTGTCCCCACCCCAGGCTGCCCATCTGATGCCCCCCCTCTGCGCGGTCCCAGGCCAGGCCTGCTCCTGGCACCAGAGCCCATGCCCGCCTCGGGAGATGACCAAGCTCTCCTGCCAGGGGCTAAATCTGGGATCTGGCTGCTGTGCGTCCTGGCCCTGCCACTCGACTTCCAGAGCCTGGCAGGGAGGCCCCTTCCCTTCCTGACCTGCAGGGACCGGCCGCCATGGTCAGTGGGCTGGGGGGGCTGGAGCAGGAGCAAGCTGGCTTCCTGGGGAGGGGCAGGTGGGCTTCTGGAGTCTTTCCCAGCAGAGACAGTCCTTGGGCCTGTGAGGGAGTAGGTGACTACAGGGGACAGCAGGGGCTAGAGCTCAGGTTGCCAGGCCTAGAACAGGCGAGGAGATGGACAGATGTCAGTGCCCCCTGCACCCGTAGCCCTCGGCCACAGTGTGGGCCTGCCCCTCCTGGGCCCAGCCTGGCTGAGCCCCCTGAGGCAGGTAGCCTGTGCCCGAGGAGCCTTGGTGGTGGCTCCTTCCTGAGACAGCGCCCCTGGCAAACGTCCCCTCCTTCCCTGTAGATGGCTGGGGGAGGCACTGAAGACCACCAGGCCTGCATCCGGGGTCTCTAGCTCACTTCTGTGGGTCTGGGCTCAGGGACTGTCCAGCTGCCAGGGACACATCCCCATCACCGAGCCCCAGCTCTGCCCTCCCTCCCCTCCTGCCCCCAGTCCCATCGGAAGTTCTCGGCCCCTCGGCATGGACACCTGGGCTTCCTGCCCCACAAGAGGAGCCGCCGGCACCGGGGCAAAGTGAAGACGTGGCCTCGGGATGACCCCAGCCAGCCCGTGCACCTGACAGCTTTCCTGGGCTACAAGGCTGGCATGACACACACTCTGCGGGAGGTGCACCGGCCGGGGCTCAGTGAGTGGCCGCAGGGGACACGTGGGGGGGGTGGGGGGTGAGGTGGCAAGGGGAGCATCTCTGACTTCTGGAAATCAGGAGAAACTTCCAGATGTTAGGAGCCAGAACCAGGCTCCGGGAGGGGAAATAGCCCCAAAAGGGTGAGGCCCTGACTGCTGGCCACTCGGGGTGGGTTCTGTTGTTGCCCCCAGTTTACGGATGGGACAATCGAGCAGTTCTGAAGCTTGCCAGCTGCCCAGTTAGTAAGCAGAGGAGCTGGGATTCAGAGGTGGGCACCCTGATACGCTTTTCATTTTGAGATTATTGTAGATTCACACATGGTTATAAGAAATAATACAGAGACCCCACGTACCTTTCACTCAGTTTCCCCCAATGGAAACATCTTGTAAAACTGTGGTAACATGTCACAACTGGATACGACGTGGATACATCCTACCACCTTGTTGTGGTTTCTCCAGTTGTGTGGGGGTGTGTATTTAGTTCTAAGAGGTTCTGTCATGCATAAATGTGTGCACCCACCGCCTCAGAACATCCCATCCCTACATGGCTCCCTCCTGTTGCCCATTTTAGCCACAGCCGCCCAACCTTCTGGTAACCACTCATCTGGTCTTCATCTCTCCTAATACTTTTTTTTTTTTTTTTGCTTTTTCTCCCCAAATCCCTCCAGTACATAGTTGTATATTTTAGTTGTGGGTCCCTCTAGTTGTGGCATGTGGGACACTGCCTCAACATAGCCTGATGAGCGGTGCCATATCTGTGCCCAGGATCCGAACCATGGAAACCCTGGGCTGCCAAAGCAGAGCGCGAAAATGTAACCACTCGGCCATGAGGCCGGCCCCTTTCCTAAGACATTTTTTAAACATACTTCTTTTACTTTGCATCAGCCTCAATAATAACATCTATAAAATCATGCATTTTGGACAAGTTGTAGGTTTTTTCTGGAATTCTTCAACATACATTCACAACTATTAAAATAAAAAATGCTCATTTGTGCTCCATTAAAGGGGCTCAACCCTACCTTCTGGAGGACGCTTCCCTGGCTGTTGTTTTCCTATCCCATTCCTGAAGTATCTTATGGGGAAACTGAGGCAGACAGCAGGTCAGATCTTGCCTGAGATCTGAGTCAGAGCTAGCAAGGACCACCCGTGGAGTGCAGAGCAGGGAGAGAAGGGGCAGGGAGCAGGCCGGCTGAGGGCTGGGGGTCAGCCTGGGCTCTGCTCCATCCTCCCTGGGGCAGGAAGGGGTCTTCCCCTCCATCCTCCATGGAGGAGGCCCCTCTCCATCCCCGTCTCTGGGTCTCATGCAGAAATTTCCAAGCGGGAGGAGGTGGAGGCGGTGACGATTGTGGAGACACCGCCTCTGGTGGTGGTGGGCGTCGTGGGCTACGTGGCCACGCCCCGAGGCCTGCGGAGTTTCAAGACCATCTTCGCGGAGCACCTCAGCGATGAGTGCCGCCGCCGCTTCTACAAGGACTGGTGAGGGCCGCCCTGAGGGGCACCACACAGGCTGGTGGGACCACAGGGGCTGGGCGGGCCCTTCACTCCCCGGTCCTGTGCTGGAATGATGCAGGTGGGTGGGCAGGAGAAGGGTGTGGAAGGGAGGAAAGTGTACGGTGGGGGGAGGGGAGTGCCTTCACCTCAATAAAAGATGAGTACTGGAGGGCTGGAGAGGAAACTGGGATAGGGAAAAAGAAGAAGCGAGTGTTCTAATGCTCAGGGTTAATTAAGGTACTAATGTGATGGAATGTCAGAGTTGGCTCTGAGCTTCCTAGCAGCCAGGGTGAAAAGGGAAGCAGCTAACAGGCAAGCTCTTCTCATCAGACAGAAAGGCATCCTCAGCCCTCATATCTCGCCCGGCACTAAGTCCTGAAAGGGAAGCCCCACCTGCCTGAGGAAACTTGCAGACAGCCGCCTCCTTACAGAGGCAGAGGCATAGCCCAGCCTTGGTCCTCTATGGGAGGTGACGAGCGTGGGCCCCAGAGTCAGAGCAGGCTGCATGACCAGGCCAGCTGGCTGATCTCTTGGAGTCTCGTATCACCCCTCTACACACTGTGGATGCCGTCAAATGGAGACGGGAGTAGTCCCTGCATCATGGGGCTGCTATGAGGTTAGATGAATGTGTGTCAAGGTTCAGAAAAAGTCCTCAGCAAATGCCGCCAGCCCTGTTCTCGCTGTTTCTGTTGTTACCAACCTGCCCCTTACCCAGAGGCTCTGCCCTCTGTGACGCTTGGTTTCTTCATCTGTAGAATGGGGATAATAATGTCCACCTTCCAGAGTTCTGGCGAGGGTGAGGAACCACGTGGCACGGTGCCTAGCCAGTGCTGGCTGTTTGCTCTAGAAGTGGGGTCGGCAGCCATGGCAATGTGGGCAGGTGGCCATGGGCCGGTCGGCACGCCCCTTCCCCCAGCTCCTGCATGACTGCCACTTGCTCTCAGGCCCTGGGGAGGCAGCAAGGGTGGAGGAAACTGAGGCCTGGAGAGGAAGGGACGGTCTGTCTGGACCCAGCGCAGGGACCCTGGGGTGGGGGCCTAGCAGTGGCCTTCCCCAGGAAGGAAAGGAGGGGGAGGCGGCATTTACTGTCCTAAGACCCCTGCCGGGGGCTGTGGGTATGGCGGTGGCACAGGCCTGGGTAGCGGCTCCGCTTCCCTCTGAGTACGCACCGTGCATGGCTCAGGCACAAGAGCAAGAAGAAAGCCTTCACCAAGGCCTGCAGGAGGTGGCGCGATGCCAGCGGCAAGAAGCAGCTCCAGAAGGACTTCGCTGCCATGAAGAAGTACTGCAAGGTCATTCGGGTCATTGTCCACACCCAGGTCAGCCCCACCCCTTGTTCACACCCAGCCAGCCCCACCCCCCTGTCCACACCCAGTCAGCCCCCACCCCTTTGTCCACACCTGGTCAGCCCCCACCCCTTTGTCCACATCCAGGTCAGCCCCACACCCTTATCCACACCTGGTCAGCCCCACCCCATGTCCATACCTGGTCAGCCCCCACCCCCTTGTCCACACCTGGTCAGCCCCCACCCCCTTGTCCACACCTGGTCAGCCCCCACCCCCTTGTCCACACCTGGTCAGCACCACCCCATGTCCATACCTGGTCAGCCCCCACCCCCATGTCCATACCTGGTCAGCCCTCACCCCCTTGTCCACACCTGGTCAGCCCCCACCCCCTTGTCCACACCTGGTTAGCCAGTCTGCCCCTGTGCACCTCCCCCCACCACGCCAGCTTCCTGGAGCCCTGGCAAATGTCAGCCTAAAAATATCAGGAACCCGGGCACAGGCCCAGAGGGTCGGCTGACACCCGCAGCCCCACGGATGGGACACTGGGCCTTGGCCCTGCCCGGCGGCCAGCCCAGGCCCTGAAAGGCCCTGAGGGCCTGCGTCTCCTGCCAGATGTCCTATGTAGAGGCTGGTTGCCTCCCTTTGGGTTCTGGCACAGTGTGTGTGTGAATCAACATTCGGACATGGGCTGATGTGGGCTGACAGGTTACCCACACCCTCCGGCTTATTCTGGAACATTCCTTAGTATCTTGTCCTCAGGGAAGCTTCCTCTAGGCCTGGAGCAACCCCCCTGCCCCTCCCCTGTTATTCTCACATGTGTGGCTCCTGGTCACTTGTGTCGCTGGTTAATGTCCGTCCCCTGAGACAGACTTGAGCTCGGCAGGGCAGAGGCCACAGCTGCCTGCTCAGCACTGTGCCCCAGCACCCGCCAGAGCCTTGTATGCAGCAGGTTCTCCATAAGCACTTGCTGTTGAGCACTATGTTGTGACCTAACCTTGTCCCTATTTCCCCCTGTGCAGCCCCACAGCCTGTGCCTCACACATAGCAGCCAGAGATGTTTAAAAATATGAATCAGATCGTGTCACACCCCACACTTCGAATAAAACCTGAGCTCATCCCAGCAAGACTTGCCTGGCCAGGCCCTGCTCACCTCTGACTCCATCCTGCTCAACATGGTCTAGACACTTCGATCTGCTTTCTGTCCCACCAGTTCCCTGGATCTTCCCTGCCACAGGGCCTTTGCACACGTGATTCCTTCTGCCCAAAAGACACTCTCAGATCTTCACCTAGTAGCTCCTTGTTATTGGCGTCGCTTCCTCAGAGAAGCCCTCCCTGACCACCCCACGTGCAATAACTGTCCTCTCCACCCCATCAGAACACTTAGCCCTCTCCAAGAGTTTACGTGCCTTCTGTCCCCCAACTAGATGGTGGCTCCACGAGGGCCAGGACCCTGTCTGCCTCCTTCCATGCTGTATCCCCAGTGCTTAGCACAGAACATGGCACATAGCCAGACCAGAGCATGGGAACATCTGTTGAATGAATGCATGCTTGAAAGCCTGTCAGGGTCACCAGCTGGTCATGTTATGTCTGCAAATGGGAGGTGGGAGGTGTGAGCCTCTGGGAACTGACTGGCCGTGCCGTGTGTGCAGATGAAGCTGCTGCCCTTCCGGCAGAAGAAGGCCCACATCATGGAGATCCAGCTGAATGGTGGCACGGTGGCTGAGAAGGTGGCCTGGGCCCAGGCCCGGCTGGAGAAGCAGGTGCCAGTGCACAGCGTGTTCAGCCAGAGTGAGGTCATTGATGTCATTGCTGTCACCAAGGGCCGGGGTGTCAAAGGTAGGGCCAGGTGGGGATAGTGGCTCAGGGAAGGCTGCCTGGAGGTGGTCGGGGCCAGAGTGGCCTCTCAGCCACCAGCCCCTCCCTCCTGCAGGGGTCACAAGTCGCTGGCATACCAAGAAGCTGCCTCGGAAGACCCACAAGGGGCTGCGCAAGGTGGCCTGCATTGGTGCCTGGCACCCAGCCCGAGTGGGCTGCTCCATCGCCCGGGCTGGGCAGAAGGGCTACCACCACCGCACGGAGCTCAACAAGAAGGTACGTCTGCGGTCCTAGGGGTAGGGGGATGCCCTGACCAGGCCCCCGTCGGGGGGATGCATGACCCAGACCCTGCCTTGTGCTCCGAAGGCACTGAAGTGCCCCCACCAGTGCCTAGTTCTAAGCACACGTGCTGATGGTACAGACATACCACTGGCCCCAGGGGCCATCTGCTGCCCTCAATGTACCCTGTTCTCCTTGCAGATCTACCGCATCGGCCGGGGGCTGCACATGGAGGACGGGAAGGTGGTCAAGAACAATGCGTCCACCAGCTACGACGTGACTGACAAGTCCATCACACCGCTGGTGAGGGTGGGAGGCCAGTTTGGCTGAGGGAGCCTGGCGTGCATGTGCGGGGCAGGCGTGTTGGGTGCTGACCTGCCCCCAGAGCTCAGGCATCAGCAAGCAGCTGCCTGGGTGGAACAAACCCCTGCCATTCCCGCATCCTCTGAGCCTCCTCTGCAGACGGCTTACACTCCAGCTGCTGTCACAGGGTGCAGAGTGCAGCAGCTCCAACTGTGGTCTCGGAGTCAGGCCGCCTGGGCTGGAACCCCAGCTGCAGTATGTAGCCCCCATGGGGCCTGGAGCAAGTGACTTCACCCCTCTGAGCTCAACTCAGTTTCTCCCTCTGTAAAATGCAGATTGTTAGATGAGATAATGACAGAAAGGACTTGGGTTGTGGCTCAGACGCTGCCCTGATTAGTGATCGAGGGTGTCACCCCCAGGCCACGGGGCCAGTACTGGCTCCTTCCCATCACAGCTGCATGTGGGGAGTCCTCTTAGGGTTCCCAGCTGCCCCCCAACTCAGCAGCCCCTCTCCTGGCCTGGATCCTGACCCATCTCCCCGCAGGGCGGTTTCCCCCACTATGGGGAAGTCAACAATGACTTCGTGATGCTGAAGGGTTGCATCGCGGGCACCAAGAAGCGGGTCATCACGCTCAGGAAGGTCAGCCTGGTGGCGGGCTGGGGAGCAGCAGCCCCATGGGCTGTGGGAGGTTTGGGGGGCTGGCCTGCCCTGTCCTGGGAGGGGCGGGGTTGGGGAGAGCAACAAGGGAGGGGTTCTGGCAGGAGCTGGGTGAGTGACACCTTCTGGGTGTGGACTGGGGTGGCTGTGGACTGGGGTGATGGGAGGGGGTGGGTGGGGACCTCCCTTCTTGAAGCTCTCTTCTCCCGTGGATCCCCAGTCCCTCCTGGTGCACCACAGCCGCGGGGCCCTGGAGAATATTGAACTCAAGTTCATCGACACCACCTCCAAGTTTGGCCATGGCCGCTTCCAGACAGCCCAAGAAAAGAGGGTCTTCATGGTGAGCCCACCCGCCTTGTTCTCTGGGGCTCTGGCCCCATATCCCACCTGCCCCAGAGTGGGGAAGCTGGGGCAGGTAGGGGTGGAAGGGACGCCCCCTGCATTCTTCCATGGCGGGGTCTTTTAGGAGTCCAGCCCTGGGCACTGATTCTTGCTGGAAAAGAGGGGAGGGGAGGGACGGGCAGTGGGAGGCCGGGGCAGGGCCAGCTCTAGGGGACCCGGCGGCTGGCCAGCGGCAGTATTCCAGGCTGGACCCTGGGACTAATGCTCCTCCTGTCCCCTCCATCCTCGCAGGGTCCCCAGAAGAAGCATCTTGAGAAGGAAAAGCCAGAGACCTCGGGAGACTTGTAGGCGGCACAGGGATCGAGGGAGCCTGAAAGAAGCAGAGCGCGACCCCTGCCAGTCCCCCGTTCTAATAAAGGCCGGAGGCAACTGTTCCCGCGGTGTCTCAGAGTTCGGGGAATGGAAGGGCCGGCCGACGGCCAGTGGCCGGGGACTTAGCACCGGGGCAGGTGGAGCGGACTCGGCTCTGAGGGTGCGGCGTGGAGGCCACCCCAAAAGCAGCGCAGCTCAGCGGCGCCCGGGGCGCTCGGGGCGGGGCGGGGCCTCGGGGATGCGGCACCGGAGTGGTCCTGAGGAGGGCTCGATGGGCGGGGCCTGCTGGGAAGGGGGAGAGGGCGCGTCCTCGGGGGGGCGGGGCCTCCTAGAGGCGGAAGCGGAACCCTCGTTCTGGGTCGTGATTGGTCCCCTGGAGGGCCGGGGCCTGGGGGCGGGCTCCGGGGAGTCATTGGTCTTCGGGGGAGGGCCGGGAGGCGGGCGCAGGCTCCCGGGTCCGCGGTCGGTGGCCTCGGGTCTCTCGGCAGCACTCAGCGCGCGGCGGTCCCGGCGGCGCCATGTCGTTCTGCAGCTTCTTCGGGGGCGAGATTTTCCAGAACCACTTCGAGCCGGGTACGACCTGTGACCTGGAGGGCAGCGGGGCGGGGACACTCATTAGAGGGGCCTGCGGGAAAAGGGGATCACAAGGAGGGAGGGGTCTGGGGGCCCGGAGAGGGGCACCTGAGGGGAGGGACACGTTAGAGAGAGGTGTCGCTGCCCTCGAGGAGAACGGGCCTTTAGTGTGAGCATGGCCGTTTCCAGGGGCATCTGTGGGGTGAGGGTGCATGAGGGTAGTGTCGCCGGTGGGGGGGATCCGAGTCAGGATCTGGCCTTTAGAGGGGCACGAGGAAGGTCTTGCCCAGGGGCAGCCCCCTGATGTTACCCCTGTCCTCTTCCCTCCCGGTTCCCGTGACCCGCCGAGTACACCGGCAAGTACAGGACAACCCTTCCGATCGATCGGATTGTGCCTTCCTGGTGCCTCCCCCACCTGCCCAGGGCCCTGGGGTTGGTAGCCAGGAGTGCCCCAGGCTACCAGGGAGTGAAGTTTGACCAGTGAAGTTTCACCCGACAGCCTGGGCAGGGGTGGGAGGAGTGGGGGTGGTTTGAGGCATGGCCAACCTTTAGCCCTTGCCCTGGGCTTTGAGAGGCCCTGGTGAGTCCTCTTCTGGGCTGTGCTGCCTGGTAATGGACTAATTTGGTAAAACTATGCCCACAGGCAAGACTAGGGGAGTGACCCACCTAGGGCGGGATCTGTTGAGTGTCAGCCCTCTAGGGGACTTCGCTGTGACACTGGGCATCTATGGCTGGCAGCTGTGACATAGGACCCTCTGGGCAAAGCCCTCCCCTGAGACCTTCTGGCTGTGGAACCCCGGGTTGTCAGCAGGCTGCTCTGCCAAAGGCGGAAACTCCACTTCCGCAGCACCTCTTGGTTCCTCTTTGCTTCCTTCTCCAGTTCCCGGTAAAGGCTGAGTTCACCCACTCCGGGGGAGGCTGTCCCCAGGCCGGCCTGGGTGAGGAGTTTCCTCACTCCCAAGCACTGTTCTGCAAGTCAGTCTGGCAGCCTTTTTTTTCCCCCCTCAAAGTAATCTTTTGGGGATAGGTTAAAACCTGTCGTCCTCCCTGGCCCTCTGTCTTTCTGGGCCACCTCTCTGGCCTGGAGGCCTTTTTGTGGGCACTGTTCTTTTCCTGGGTGGAGAGCAGGCTCACGGCTGGGTGTCCAGCTCAAGGCTTGGGAAGAGAGGGGGGCTAGGTGGTGGTGCTGGCCTTATCGGAGTCCCCACTGTGTGGGGCCTGCTGGGGGTGGGAGTGCCGTGTCCTCCTTGGACTGCCTGCCTTCCTTCCTGGCTGCACGCCCTCTAGCTGAGCTTTTTTCCCCGAGCCTCAGCTTTCTCATCTGTAAAGTGGAAAGGTCTAAACGCAGGGCTATTGAGAAGAGTCAGTGAGATAAGTGTGAAAAGTGGGTCTCCTGGTCTCTGGCACATGCTTAGAACCACTAAATGTGAGCTCAGTGGTGTGTCTCCCTGACAGAGCCAACACCTAGAGCTGTGGATGGCCAGTGGGGGTGTGGGGACAGTGTGCAGCCCACTCGGCCAAGGGGGATGGCGCTGTGTCTCCTGGGTCCGAGGATTTGGGAGCTCATCCCCGAGACATCTGCTTTTGCCTCGCCTTCTGCCCGCAGGCATCTATGTGTGCGCCAAGTGTGGTTATGAGCTCTTCTCCAGTTGCTCAAAGTATGCACACTCCTCCCCATGGCCGGCCTTCACTGAGACCATCCACGCTGACAGCGTGGCTAAGCGTCCAGAGCACAATCGGCCCGAAGCCTTAAAGGTGAGTGGCAGCAGCAGGGGGTGGGGAGGGGATGTTGGCCAGGGAGGGCCTGAGAGCTGGCCACCCCTTCCTTCCTTCTGCTCCTGGACAGCTCCAGGGGCTTAGCGTCTGTCTATCCCAGCCAGGGGAGCTGCACTCCAAACTATTGGGCAAGCCTGGGGTCCTGGTGGGCAAAGGGAAGCAGGGTGGCTTTCCTGTGAGGGCTCCAGGACAGAGGTCAGCCTTGCCTGCCAGCAGTTACCTTGAGAAAAGGGCGTGAGAAGGACACCGTCTGCTGGTGGCAGGAAGGGCCATTGTTTCAGCTGTTTGGTGGTCTTCCCAGGTGTCCTGTGGCAAGTGTGGCAACGGGCTGGGCCATGAGTTTCTGAATGATGGCCCCAAGCGGGGGCAGTCCCGCTTCTGAATATTCAGCAGCTCGCTGAAGTTCGTCCCTAAAGGTGAGCTTGTCCTGCCAAGGGGCACAGGCCTGGTGTACATTTCAGGGGCCCAGGGGCAGGGGACACACTGTTCTTGTCCGCTCACAGTGACAAAGCATGGGGGCACCAAAGCACACTGCCCAGGACCTGCCCAGGGCCACCCCAAAAAGTGGCGGTGGGGCAGGGACAAGGGGGCAGGTGTCCTGCCTCCTGTGCCTGGTTGATCATCTGTGCCTTGAAAAGGGGCATCTGGGGGTGGATGTGGCGAAGGGTTTTCTCCAGAGGCCTGGCCCTTCCCTGTGCCTGGAGTGGGAGGCAGAACTGGATAGAGCCTGGGGCCCAGGGCTGTGTGGCTGCGGGCTTGCTCCTCAGCCTCTCTGAGCCCGCCTCCTCCCTACACTGGGGGGCAATCACAGAGCCTCCGTCATGGGCCTTTGAGGACAGCTGCGTAACGCGGTGCACCTGGGCTCTGGCATGTAGCGATGGCTCCAGTGTGCGCTCCTGGGGGCCGGATTCTTGTTCTGGTAGTTCATCTGGGGAGCTGCTGTCGTCTGTGTGCACTTTCTCTGGGCTCGGCCTCCTCTCCGGCCCCTTGCTCTCTTGCTCTCACAGAGCCTCACAATCACCCATTCTGTCTGCATGCCCAGCCGCCCTGTAGATTCCCCTGCACGCTTTGTAGCTCAAATCCCGGCTCCTTGCTTGCCGCCTGCAGGACCGTGGCCGGGTCCTAATCTCGGTTTTGTCCTGTGTAAGATGGGGCTGCTGACAGCACCTGCTTGCTGCTGTCACCCCAGGGCTAAGCGAGGGTGTCCCTCAGGGCCCGCACAAGGTGAGGGTGCGAGAATACTTTTGTCCTTTTGTGCTTATTCGTGCTCCGTCCGTGTGGAAGAAGAGACTCAGGGTTTTCCTGTGGATCTCAAGGAACAAAACGGCATCCGGCCTTCCCCAAGCTGGGCGTCTGGGTCCTCCCGGCCCCCAGCCTGCAGGCTAGAGCGGGAGTGGGCTAGCTCAGGCAACCGTGTCTGAGGCATAAATTAGCAGTGACTTGTTTTTCTCTCCCCCCCTCCCTTCTTTCAGGCAAAGAAAGTTCTGCCTCCCAGGGGCAGTAGGCGGGCAGCCCACACCCATCCCAGATGGACACAGCACCGTGGCTACAGTCCGGCCATCCCACCTTGGAACTGGAACCCCAGACGTTCAGACAGGGGAGCGGGGGTAGCTGAAACATCAGGAAAGTGCCCGAGGCCTTGGCCCTGCACAGGTCCCCCTTGGGAAAAGCACGGGTTTGCCGTGGATGGCCTGTACCCCGCTGCCAGGACGGGCCTGTGAGGCCCCGTGCAGGCTCGTCTTAGCCTTCCGCTCACACAGGAGTCTCGGGGTGGGCCCCAGGCCTAGCTTGTCTCTGAATGACTGTGCGCCCCCACCTTCTCTGTCTGCACCCACCCCGTGGGGTCCAGCTCTGAGCTGGACTCTGGCCCTCGGCAAAGCTCATGTCCACCTCCTCAGGCTGTTCCAGGAGACAGAATGCAAACGGAGGCAGCCCCAGCCGGCTGCTCCAGCCCAGTCACTGCATGATTCACTCTGGTTAAACCCTTCGGGGCGGCCAGAGTGGTGAGGACCTGTGACCCGCTGGAGGAGCAGGGAGGGGCAGATTCCTGATCTCTCAGTTACAAAAGGAGAAACCCTGCACCCATTTCACAATCTGGGCAGGTGCAGCTTGTCTCCTTCCGGCTCAGGAAAGCAGCTATTGCTCCATTTCCTCCGCTGCACAAGGCTGGTGACGCCGGAGCTCACAGGCGACAGGTCACACCTTCCCAGGATACGGTGACCGTACCTTACCGCACACGCTCTGAAGCCCTTACCGCCTGGGAGGGTGGGTGACGTGAAGCTTCCCCACCCCCATCTTGAATCCTCTCTGGAGTAGTCAGGAGACGGTCAATAAACAAATGAAGCCCAGGCCTGCTGTCTGTATTAACAACATCAGGGATGCTTGGCCACAAGCAGCAGGCTTTGCGTGTTGTTTCATTTGTTCCAGAAATATTTATGGAGCGTCTGCTCTGTGCCAGGTGCTAGCCTTGGTGCCGGGGATGCAGCTGTGAGCAAGACAGAGAGGGCCTGCCCTCAAGGTCCTACAGCATAGTTGGGACAGTCAGTTCATGTCAGTAATGATGAAGGCCATGAGTCACCACTGCAGAAGAGTGACGCTAGAATGTGGGGAGGGGGCGATTATGGGGCTGGTGCTTTGGCCCCAGTGATCAGGGAGGAGGATGCCAAGGAAGGGTCGTCAGAGAAGCAAAGAGAAACAAGGTGAGAGAAGCAAGGAGAAGAGCTTCCCAGGTAGCACACAGCATGTGCAAAAGCCCTGAGGCAGCATGCCCCAGGCCCTGCAGGGGGAGGTGCGAAACGTGACCAACGAGAATGTGTGCTGTGCTCCAAAAGAACATGATTTCCCCAGTTTATATTGACAGAAACCTGGGGAATATGTGTGGGAATGGATATAAGGGCTGGGATAATGGTGGAAGGAAGGTAAAGTTGGGTCAGGTGGAATTTACTGATCGAGGCTCACTCAGCAGAGATTCGGGCTCTGCTTTGGGCCACCTGAGTGCCGTGGGGGGTCATTAGATCCCCAGGCAGCAGGGCCAAGCGGCAGCACTTGGCAGGCAAAGGCAAGGTGGGTGTGGTGACTGTGATGCACCACAGAGTCAGCAGCAGGCAGGACAGTCCTGTGGCAGGGGCTGGTTGATCATGGCGCTCCTACAAGTGACATGGATGGGATGCTGATCGTCTGTATGAGCAGAAGAGCTCTAGGTCAAGTGAACAAAAGTCTAACTTGAATCATAAAGGCAGAAAGCCATGACCCCTCGATCAATTCCCAGACATGAGTTCATTTACAGACCCAGAACTCCTGAAGGAACTGGAAGCGGGGACCCCTGGAGGAAGGACCTGGCTGTAGCGCCCAAAATGTATATTGTTAATCTCTCCCAGCCTTTCCCAAAGGGACCTCCGCCAGGGTGACTGTGCCCTGGGGAAAAGTGAGCAGATATTTCGGGCTTATGGGACCCGGGCTCTGGACTCATACAGATTCCAGGAGACGCGAATGTCACTGTGGGGTCAGGAAGGATGCTGGGGTTGAGGAGAAGACCCACCACGGCTCCCCGTGCTTCGGCGAAACCCCAGCTGCGTGGCCTTCTGGCCAAGTGTCTGCGCTTTCATATTGTGGGAGCATCCGTTGTATCTCTGGGGGAAGCAGCTTTATAAGTTTGCTGTGGCTGAACCAGGAAGGAATGCATATGCAGATTTCCACAGAATTATGGTTCCATGCAAGATTCTGAGGAGATGAGGAAGGCTGCTATCTTTCAGAGTGACTTTGGAATGTAAAGAATTTCTTTGGGTTGAGTTCCATGGAAGTGTGTCATTCATTGACCTGTATTCCTGAAATATGAAACATGAATATTTGGGCTAAGGAATAGTTTCTCTTGATAAATAAACACTTAAGAAAAAGAAAAGTCACTGTCTTAGAGTAGGGCTTGTGGAAGTGGGCTCATGGAGTGGGTCCACTGGGTCCCCAAACCCATCCTGTGGTCATCTCCCCAGTTCCGGATGCATAATTGGAATAGACATACTCAGCGGTTGGGTGCGTCTGCACAGCAGGAGGAGGGGCCTGCAGGTGTGGGGGCAAAGGTGGCCAGATGAGGTTGGAGGCTGGGGAGGGAGGAAGGGGAGAGGTTGGCCTGTTTGGCCTGCTCTCTCCTCAGTGATGGGACTCTGCCCTCCATTGATCCCAGCACAGGCCAGGGGTCCTTGATCTGGTGTGGGGTCACTGGCCTGTGCAGGGGCTGCTGGCTCACTTGCTGGGTCTTGGCGGGCCTCCGGCTCACTGTGTGATCTCTGGCAGAGCACTTAAATCTCCTCTGTCTGTGGAACCAGTCTGTCTCCTTGTTGGGTGAGGGCACCGAGAGCCATGGGGGGCAGGGGTGACAGATGCACGGATTCTGAGAGCACTTTGCTCTGTGGGGTAGATCCCAGACACGAGGCTGCGTTGGCCAGTGTGCAGAGGAAGGCGTGCGGTGGGTGGGAGGGGTCAGCACTGATGAAATGCACCAAGGAGGCCCATGCAGAAGAATCCCACCCTCAGGAGGCACCTGCTGCCGCTTGCCTGCTCCCCGCAGTGTGGCAGCCACCTTAGCTAGAAATCATCTCCATCCTGCCCTGCTGTGGGCCAGCACTGATGGCAGCTGCTAGAAAATACCCTTGGGGCAGCAGAGGATGGGTCCTCCACCCCATGACCAGTTCCTACTTATGTGCAGCTTCTTCCTTCTGGACCCCTCTGTGTCCTAAGCTGGTCACCGGCTAAAGTGGAGCCCGGCTCTAGGGCTGCCTTAGTCACCTGGGGTCATCAGTGGCCCTGGGGCACTGTCCCAGCCCAGCCTGTGGCCCACCCACGCTGAATCTAGCAGCCAGCCTTGGCCAAGGGCAAGCCCACTGTAGATGAGCCATGACCCAGTGCTCAGTGTGTCTTCACAGGCATCACCACCCTGAATGTCTGCCCTAACCCTAGTGGGGCAGGTGCTTGCTCTGCAGGGCAGGAACGAGGCTCAGAGAGGGGGAAGGACTTGCCTGAGGCCACAGGGTCAGGAAAAGCCTCTGGTCCTCTCTGCTCACACCTGTCCCTTTCCTCACTTCTTCACCCAGATGAGAAACAGTGGCTCTGGGAAAGCTGCGACCCCCTTTTGAGTAAAGCCTGAGGGCAACAAGCAAGTTGAAGGTGGTGAGGGGTGGGGAGGGAGCCAGCTGAGTGGTCAGCAGGAATCTCTTGGCCCTAGCCAGAATGGACCTTGGGATTTACTCACCTCTCTCAGCATTCCTGGCTCTGCGTCCTGGCCCAGTGTGTCCCTAAGAGTGAACTTGGCCCAAGAGCAGACTGGCCTCCTCCGCAAACTGGGCCAACGTGTCCAGGCTGTGTCCCTGGGGCTGTCTCTCTGGGTTCAGAGCCAGGGTGGGCTAGAGGACCTGCTAGTGCCTAGGTGGGCCGGTGCTGGGGATGGTGAGGCTAGTACCATTGCTGGGAGGTTCAGTGCCTGGCTGCCTGCACCCTAGGGACCCCACATCGTGCTGGCCCACGGCAGGCCAGGATGGAGAAGATTTCTAGATATGGTGGCTGGCAAGCAATGTCCTTGGAGGTGTGGAGAGAGAAGGGTGAGCCCCAGGACCCTGAGCTCCCCTCACACTGAGAGCCCGAAGATGGATGGCCACAGGCAGGGTCTGCCTGTCAGGGGCCGGGTTGGGGATGGGTGTCTCATGTGGAATCATAAATCATAAACCAGCCTCCCACCCTGCTGGGTTACACCATAACCATCCCCCCCTGCCCCACCCCCCCCCGACCGGTGCCCTCTTCCTCGTCAGGTGGAGGCTCCAGGGTGCAGCCTTGCGAGCCAAGGGTTCTGTGCAGGGGCAGACGGTTCCTGGTGCTCTGCCAACACCAGCTAACAGCAGCTGGCAGGCCTGGGCACTGCATGGCAGGGCACCCCGGGCAAGGGGATGGTGGAGACTGAAGAAATCTGTCTGGGACCTGATTGATCCCCAGCCGGGAGGGCCCCAGGGCCCAGCTCAGAGGCGGGCTCAATAAACACTGTCAGAATGGATGAGTGAATTGACAATGGTTGGGACTTTTGCTCACCCACGGCTTTCCTTTCTTCTGAGTGACAAATGCCAGGGAGAGCTGTGACCCTGGTGGGGGTTGGCCTGTGGGTAGGTCCCAGGAACCCCCATCCCATGCACGCTTGTGGGCAGGGCCTGCAAGCGGGAGGGGGCGCCTGGAGAGGTCAACCAAGCCAGATACCTTGCCTTCACCCCCATATGAGGCCCTGGTAGGAGGCCCAGCGCGATGACCCTCTTCCGAGTCCCTCCGTCCTCAGGGCCGCCTTCCCGCGGAGTGGGCGCAGGGACCGTGTGCAGGATAGGCCGGCAGGGGGCGCGCTCGCTCCGTGATGTGTGTGCGCGGGTCGGGGCTGGGGGCGCCGGGGGCTGGGGGGAGCAGCGCTGCAGTTCCCCGAGGCGCCGCTGGGGGCGCGGCAGCAGCTCCGACACACGGGAGGGTCCCTGGCCCCCCGCGCCCACTGCTGCATCCAGTGTTCAGCGTCGCCCTTCCCTGTCCCCCTGGGTCACGCCCGGTAGTGCCGGGGGGCCGGTGATGGTTGGGCCCCATTCGGAGGACTTCAAGAAAGTGACCGGTGCAGGGAGACTTGTCGAGGCCCGGGGTGCCCCTTCCCCAGTCAGCTGGAGCGGGACAGAGCTGGGGGTGGGGGGAAGGAACAAGTTGTGGGACGACGGTGGGGGGACACGGGTGGAGGCAGGAGCTCCCAGCCCCGGCCAAGCCTCAGCCCCTTCTCCAGGGCGACCGGGTGGGACCCACCTGCACTGATGCCCCCACCCACCTCTCCGTGGCCCTTCCACATCCTCAGGTTGCACCTGCACCACCCTGGCCCACTCAGGGGCACCAGGTCCTGGGGTTCCACCTCCCACGCATCTTTGTCCACTTGTCTCCCCCACAATAGTGACAGCTCCTAGCTGGGCTCCCCAACCGGTGAGATCTTTGCACAATAATGATCAGACCAGGTAGCTTCCCTCAGTGGTTCCCACAGGCCCTGCTTGCTCTGGTCCCGCAGACCCCACCTCTCCAGCTTGATTTCCCACTCCATAAATGATAGCGGTGCTGTTTATCATAGCTAGGTTGCTTTCATTACCCACACACCTGCACCCAAACCCCTGCACCTCAGCCTCCAGGCCAGCCAGACTCCATTCTAGAAACATGTGCCTGTGTTCCTGCCTCCTAGAATTTGCTGTTCCTTCTTCTTCCTCATCCCCTCCACACAGGCCAGAATCCTTCGAGAAGCCTTTCCTGGTGGCTCTCTCCTTCCTCCGCACTGCAGGAGCCCTGGGCTGGTCTGCGAGATGCTGCGCAGACTGGGCTTCTTGCTCTCCCTTTGCCGGTCTCCCTCCCCTCCCCCCAGGTCAAAGAGCTCCTCAAAGCCAGTGACCACAGGGCATTCATCCATTCCTGTCCCCAAATGCCGAGCTCCGTGGGAGGTGGCACGTGGTAGCATGAGATGAATGTAGTCAAATTGCACCGCTTCTGCCTGCTCCCTCTGCAGGGCCGCACAGTCTCAGGATGCATGGGCTGCACATCTGCATGAATGTGTCTGGGGGATGCAGGGACCCCAGGACTACCTATCCCTCTACCCTGGACCTGAGCACTAGGGCTCTGCTTAAGGGAGCTCAGGGGCAAGAAGCACAGGGAAGACTCTTCGTGGGGCTCTGGTGGCAGACGGGAGGGGAGGCTGCTGGGGAGGGGGCGGAGGGTTACCTGCCGATAAGCTCCCTCCACCCCCACCCCTCACCACCCCCAGTGCCTGTCTCCAGGCTAGATTTGTTCCTCGTAAAAAGTAAAAACCGCAGAGACTATCCAAGGTTCAGGCCCTGGCTTCATGTCTTATCATGTTTCATCTCCAACCAGGGCATTTACGAGCTGCCATTGGCTTCAAAGGGCTTGGCAGCTGTGTTGCTGGAGAAGGAGCAGAGAGGAGATTGGGTGTGGGGTCTGCCCCCCGCGGAGCCATCTACCTCTGGCCCTGGGCGCCCCTTCCACCTCTGACTCTGTGGCTTTTTGGTGTCTTGGTCTCGGGAGGGTGGTTTTGGGTTGGGCCCCATCTCTGAGCCCAGGAGCCCCTGGGGTGTGTGTGAAGGTGGGTGGAGGTCAGGGAAGCTAGAGTCAGAGGGAGGACAGCAATGACCAGTATAGGGGTCAAGGATGGAGTCACTGTTCTCGGAGGAGGTGGTAGGGTCAATTTTGAAGGTCCTGTTGTCGGTTTAGGGAGGGGCCTGCCAGGGGTTGCGGGGGGAGGTCGAGGCCCCGGCCCCAGGCTCTGGGTTCTGGGTCTTCTGAGTGCTTAGCCGGACAAGACTGGCCGCATGCTGGTCTGTCTGTCTGTCTGGCCAGCTGTGGGGGTGGGATGCTTCCCTTGGAAGTGAGGGTGATGGAGTGTAGCCCTTCCTGGGGTCCCGTCTGCTGGCCAGCCGGACTTGCTGCCGGGAGTAGGTCACCGGTGTGTGGGGAGAAGCAAATCTGGAGCTTCCCACACTGGGGGGTGGCGGCTGGGGAGCGGCGGCAGGCTTCCAGGTGCCCCCCCCCACTGTGCACACATGCCCGTGCACGCGTACACACAGGACATGAACACACGGTCCTGGGCCCTCTGTGTAGCACGGGGTTCCTGAGCTTGCATCAGGCCGATTGCTCCTGATGGAATGTGCTCCCAGGCACCTTCCAGTCTGTGGGGACCCTCGACAGGGCACGAATGGACAGAACTGGCCACAGAGCCCCAGTGGCCTGATATGGGGCCACTTGGATGATCCCTAGCCTTCCATGATGCTGAGGGGCTTCCAGAGGCCTGGCTTGGGGCTGTGAAACTGGAGGAAGTGGGGATGGGGTGGGGGTGGAGAGAGTCTTGTTTCTGTGGGACCCTCCTCTCTTCCCCTTTTAGTCTCACCCGGAGTACAGGCTGTTACCTGCCCTCCCCTCTTCCAGAGCTGGGACTGCCAGCCTAGAAGGATTGCTACACTGTTATATACTGAGCTGGGCCAGGCTGGTGGACCAGAAGCAATTTGCAGGGTCCAGATACGCATTCTGGGAACCTGTATCCCTGCCATCTTCTGGAGAAGCAGGGGCCAGTGAAGAGTGACCCTTTGTGCTGATTCCTCCAGGAAGACCCCAGGGAAGGGCGTGAGGGTGGCGGGAAGTCAGCTGGGGGCTGTCCCTGCACGGCAGAGGGGTCTGGCTCCTTCTGGTGAACCATGTGGCCCTAGGCGGGCTCCTGGCAGGTGTGTGACCGCTTGGGGTGGCTACTGAGCTGGGAAGCCCTCGCTCCTCCCCACTCCTGGAGAGATCCCTCCTGACACTGGGCATCTTGTCTGCCCTGCAAACCATTCTGTGCCACAGTGTCCTCAGGTCTAGTGGGTCACCCCGGCTGGCTGGCCACCCTGAGACCTGACAAGCCTTTCCTCTCCGGCCTTGTCCACAAGGAGGACACATTATGAAGTGCTCGGGTCTCCCAGGTGGGAGCAGCTTCAGGGCACCCCTTCTTGTGCTGGAGTCACTGTCACATGTCCACTGCCTCCTTATCATAAAGAGATCTGGAGCCGGACACCCAGAGAGCTGGGGGCTAGCATCACCTTTGTTTTATAAAGTGGGAAAGTGAGGTTCAGAGAGACTGGACACCCGCCAAGGGCACCTGCTAGGAGGGAGCAGAGCTGGCTTTGAATCAGCCTCCAGCGCCAAGAAGTCCTTGCTATCAGCCTTTTGCTCTGCTGCATGCCCTCCCCCAGCGATGGGGTCCTCTCCCCCTTATTTTCTACCAGGATGAACTGGGAGCGGTGGGCTTGGGGGGTGGGTGGGGTAGGTGGGAAGACGTCTCCCCAGGAGGAAACCGCATCCTCTGTGTGCTCCGGCAAATCCGGCATCTGAAGTGGAAAAAACCCCACACAAATCAAGGACAGCTGGGCCTGCCCTCGGCCACAGCCCCCTCCCCTCTGCTCCCCTTGCAGGCTCCAGAATTCTAGCAGGCTGCGGGAGTGGGTCTGGGGGGTAAGGGTGTGGCTCTAGGGGAGGGAGTTCCTGGAAGCCCCACGTGCCAGTTGTCCCCCATGGAGAGAAGGACTACATCATGTTATTAATCACTTTCCAGGTGGGGCAGCTGCTTGCACACTTTGTCCAGCTGCCTGTGGGGGCCCAGGCTGTGGGTGCCCACCCTGGGGGAGGAATAGTCTTGGAAAGGGGTGGAGAGGGGCATGGGGGAGGGGCCTACATATAGACTCTCTATACACACACACACACACACACACACACACACACACAGAGTCAGTCACTCAGTCACTCAGCAAACACTCATGGGCACTCACTGTGGTTAGGTGTGGAGCCACAGAAGGGATGAAGACTGGCCCCGTCCCTGCCCTTGCAGAGCCCATGGGTACGTGGAGGTGGAGGAGACAGAAGGGGATCAAAATCACTCACAAAGAAATAATTACAGTCTGTGAAGGGGACACAGACATAGCGGGGCAGCTGGGTCATGGATTTATGAGGCCAGGCTAAGCCTTCCTCCCAGCATGGCCTTGCTCCCCAGGACTCCCTCCCTAGACTTGTCCTCCCTGTCCCCCACTGCTCTGGTCCTCCTAGTCATCGCCCCCAGGGACAGTGTTTTCCTGGCCCAGCAGCCTGAGCAGCTCAGCCCACGTCCTCTCCCGAATCCTTGCTCTTCTGGCAGCCACCGCATCAACCCTGCCTGGGCCGGGGGTCCACATGAGGTGAGAGGGGAAAGGAGCTCAGGCAGTGCTGGACCCCCCAAACCGAGGGGCCCCTGGAGACATCCAGCTGGGCAGAAGAGACCTGCTGACGCCTCTTTCCTCTTGACAGAGGAGGTACAACCAGACAGGGCAGGAGGTGGGCGACCCTCTGTGGGTGCAGGGACAGCCACCCACGCCATGCCCCCATGGCCTGGCTTATTTTGGGGCCCCAAAGCCACTTTTCATCATGTAGCTCAGAGAGGGGGATCCACTCTCCCTGGGTCGCACAGCAGGGAGCAAGCGGGGACCTGGGGCTGGACCCTGATGGCAAGGCAGGGCAGAAGCAGAGTGGACATCTAGGTGATGACTCAGACATCCTGGGGAGGAAGGAAGGCGGCAACCCTGTGTGTGAGGAGCACGGAGGGGCAGATTCTCAAATCCCTAAATGTAACCTTCAAAAAGACTCTGCATAAAGGGCTAAATGGAGAGTTACTGTCTGGCCCAGCAATTCCACTCCTCAGTGTCCACCCAAGAGACAGGAAACATACGTCCACATGAGAACTTGTGCGTGACCATTCGCAGCAGCCTTATTCACAATAACCAAAAGGCGGAAACAACCTAAGTGTCCATCAACAGACGAATGGACAAAGAGAATGTGGTCTGTCCATACGGTGGAATATTACTCAGCCATAAAAAGGAACGAAGCACTGACCTGTGCTACAATGTGGATGAGCCTTGAACACGTTATGCTGAATGAAAAAGCCAGTTTTAAAAGGCCACCTATTGTATGATTCCACTGCGATGAAACGTGGAGAAGAGGCAAATCCTCTCTGGAGATAGTGGTGCCGGGGGGGCTGGGGGAGTGGGGATGGGAGTGACTGCTGATGGATGCGGATTGATTCTTGGGTTGATGGATGCATTCTAGAGTGTATTGTGGTGATGGTTGCACAAGACGGTGAATATACTGAAAACCATTGGATTCTACACATTAAATGGCTGAATTGTGTGGTAGGGGAATGACATCTCAATGCAGCTGTTAGTTCAGAGTTGGGACCGAGGTCTCCACCTTACAAAGAAGGAACCGGAGGCTCTGGGGTGGGGGGAGCCTGAGGCCACGTGTTAGAGGAAGGCGGGGCCGGACCCTGCGGATGGGCCTCTGGCTCTACCTAGGTTCTTCTCCCCGCCCCCACCCTCTGCCCTGTGCTTTCTGCTGCTGAGCTCCTCCCCACGCAGACAGGGATGCTGTCTTCCTACTCCTCACCTGCCCATTACCTCCTCCAGAAAAGCTTCCTCGACCTCCTCCCTCCCCCCACCTCCGGTTCTACCTGTTGGCTGTTACTGAGCGCCAATTAGGGTGCCAGGCTCTGTCAGGTGCTGGGGATGCCCTGGGGGTCAAATGTTCCAAGGCTGCCATCCTGGGTGTCCCCAGATTTTCACCCACCCCTCACCTGACAGCCAGATGGTGGGTGGAGGAAGGGCATCAGCTGCCAAACTCTCTGAGCCGACTCTTGTCCCGGGGTGTCACTCCCCACCCCCAGTGTGTCCGGTGTTGTGCTGTTCTTGGTAGGTTCCTCAAGCAGGTGTGTGTGTGTGGGGGGGGGGGGGAACTAAAGAAAAAGCCTTCTCAGCAGGGGAACAGCATGAGCAAAGGCTACGAGGTGGAAAAGACTATGCCTGAGCCGGGGCAGGGAGATGGAGGGGCCACCAGGGTTTGATGCTGGGATTTGGAGCCCTGAGCGTGGCTGCTGAGACTGTGGGTGGGTGCTGCAGGTGGATTGGGACCCTCCCCAGGATAGCTCTAAGGAGAACCAGGCTGTCTGGAAGAAATCTCATTTTAAGCTAGACCAGAAGAAGAACTTCCTGTGACCCTGCATGTGCCAGCATGCACCCTAGACGGTACTCTGCCAACAACCTGCCCACAGGGCTCCCAGCTGAGTCCTGCCCTGACAAGCAAGTGCAGGTCTGGAGTCTGGGACCTGGGATGGGGCCTCAGTCAGTGGTCTTCACCCCACTGGCTCTGCAGAGGCCCCTCCCACCAGGAGGGTGGTGGAGGTGCCTCTGGGTGGGAGCCCTGAAAATGTCTGTTGATCACGGAACCCCTGCCCCTCAGAGGCACCCCAGGCTTCTAGGACTTGTCCAGATGCCGTTAGGCCTAGGAACAGCTCATCACCCAGCAGAACCCAGGGCAGTGGCCTCTGGACACCGGCTGGAGAGAGGCTAGCCTCTTCAGGGAGCAGGTGCCCACCTGGCACCAGCTGCACGGCCAGGAAGGCTGAGGCAGAGGTGGAGAGAGGACACGGTCCGCTTCGGTCTCCACCTGGGACTGTTATTCACCCTCTTGGAGCCTGGCTCTCCTCTCTGCCTTCCTTGTGCTGTGCTGGGGCTCAGGGAACTTTGGGGTGCATAAAGCTCCCACAGAGTGTCCAGGGCCCAGCAGGTCCCATAAGTGTGAATGGCCACTGCATCTCACTGCCCCTCAGAGAGAGCTCCTAGGACAGGACCTGGGCTCCTTCTAGTTCCCCCAGCACAGGCCTCCTGAATCCTTCACCTCTCCCATAGGAGCCACTTTGCCAGCGTCGGAGATGGGTCGCTGACATCCCAGGGAACACCAGGCGGACTAGGCTGCACAGACAGACGGTGTGACACGGTAGGAAGGGCCAGGAGACTGAGGTCTCAATTTCACTGGGCCCTTGGGAAAGACGCCTGTCCTCTCTGAGCCGGTCTTCCCGACTCTAAAATGGTAATCACACCTAGCGAGCGCTCTGCAGCCGCCAGGGCTGTGACCCTGACGAATGGCAAGACAACTGTCAGCAAGGCGCTCCCCGTCCCCGCCGCAAACGTCCCTCTACGTCCCCGGGAACCCCGTTGCACACTAGGGCCCGGGTCTGCGCGCGTCCTTGGTCCACGCGCTCCGCCCGCGCGCCTGCCCTCGCCCTCGTCCGGGAGGGGCGGAGATCGGCCTTCTAAGAGCGGCTCCTGGGGGCCGGCTGCGCAGCCCTGTCACTGTCGTGCGTCCCCACCCGCTGCCGCCGCTCCCCGACGCGCAAAGGCGGAGACACCGGAGCCGAGAGGGCTGGAGCCCGGAGTCTCCGAGCGGGCGCGTCGGGGTAGTTTCTGCAGCTGGGAGTCGCGCCACGGCGTCCGTGGGTGCCTGTGTGTCGCAGGCGTGGCTGCGGTCCAGGCGGAGCCTGGCCTCTGGGCGGGACGGGACATCGCGGCCCCGCCCCGCGTCCCGCCCCGCGTCCGCTCCGGGGCAGCGAGCCCGCGCGGCGCGGAGTAGAAGCCGGGCGCAGGCGGGCTGAGCGCGACGCGGGCGGGGATGCGCGCCCTCCTGCAGCCCCCGCTCCCGGGCCTGGGCGGGGTGCGACCCGATGGCAGGTAGCAGCGGCCTGGGCGGCGGGGCCAGGGGCGGCCAAGGCCCAGGAACCGGGCCGGGGGCTGCGCTGCGGGCGCCCCGTGCGCCGCTGCTTCTCGCCGCGCTGCTGCTCGGCGCCTACTCCCTCTGCGCCCTCCCCGGCCGCTGCCCGCCGGCCGCCCGCGCCCCTGCGCCGGCTCCCGCGCCCGCTGAGCCGCCCCGCGCCGCCCGCAGCCCAGGGGCGCCGGGCTTGCAGGTGGCCAGAGGCCCGGGCCGCCGGCGCTTCCCGCAGGCGCTCATAGTCGGCGTGAAGAAGGGCGGCACGCGCGCTCTGCTGGAGTTCCTGCGGCTGCACCCCGACGTCCGCGCGCTCGGCTCCGAGCCCCACTTCTTCGACAGGTGCTACGAGCGCGGCCTCGCCTGGTACCGGTGAGCGCCCGGGCCGTCCGCCCCGTCGGCTTCCGTGCGCACCCTCGCGGACGCCTTCCACAAAAAAGCTTGGTGCACCCCTGGGGTCTCACTGGAGACTCGGCGGGGCGAGGTCTTCGGGCATTGGGGCTGAGGCTTGACTCCAAGGACGCGGCCCCCCTGCAGAGGGTTTTACGGAAAGGAGGGGCGGTCACTGGCTGGGGGCTCCCAGAAACTTTGAAAACTTCAGGGAAAACTGGTTCGAGACTGCTGAGGGGTCTCTGCAAGCTGGAGGGGAGAGGGTGCGATCCCAGCTGAGAAGTAGTTTCAAGCCAGTGGGGTTTCAGGAACGTTAGAAATGCTTCCAGCTCAGTCGCCCTCCCCTGCTGGGCCACTCTGGGCCAGCAGTCTGACCTCTGGCTGGTTACCCCACAAGGAACCGCCAGGTTCCCTGCAGCCTCCTAGAAAGCGTCTGCCCTTCCCCGCCCGACCCAACCCTGGTCTTGGGAAGAGGAATCCTTCTCGGAGGTCCTGGGGGTCTGGAGAGAGACCAGCTTCTAGAAAGGAGGAAAGCGCCTTTGAGTCAGTGCCCAGGGGTGGCAATTGGGACCCCAGCCTCATGCCATGGGCCTCTGTAGCTGTCCTGCCCCCAGCCTGGGATGGCCTTGGTGTGTGTGGTGGAATGTGGGGGAGCACCCAGCCTCAGCTGAAGCAGCCTGACCTGGTGGCTGGTCCGACCCCAGCCGCCCCTGCTGAGTACTGCCTGCTGCCTCTTGGTTGTGCACAGGCCCCCTCGGTGCCCTGTCCCTTCCTGCGAGGAGATGAGTGCTTACATGGAGAGTGAGGAACCCCGCTCCTCACAGTTCTCCCCTCATCCCCAAGCTTATGCTGAGCCCCTATGGGGCTGGGGGACCCTGCCCAAAGCCACCTGGTGAATTAGTGGGTTGGGGGGGGTGGCAGGATCCAGACCCTTGACCTCCAGGTGCACCACTTTCTCTGTTTCCAGATTCCTCTCTGCCCCACCCTCACTTGTTAACTTGGCCATTTGCACTGAAACTACTTCTGGGTTTGGAGGGGCTCCAGTGAGAACAGGGGGTGCTGGCTCCTGAGCTCTGAAGAATTGCTGCTGTTGGGGGTCCTAGGGACGTTGGGTGATGACCGGGGAGGTGAGTCCGTCCTTAGACACAACTGGCTGGATCCTGGCATCCTCAGAGCTCAGGGAGAGAGCACTACTTGGACACTGCCACAGCATCTGAAAGCATCCCCAGTCCCTTGCTGCTGTGCAAAGGGGGAAGAGGAGGGGAGGAGGTAGAGGAGTGTGGACACATTGCTACTATAGCACACAGACTTCGGAGCCGCCACTGACTCGGTGTGCACTCTGACTGCGAGAAGCTGGCAGAGGCGCTGAGCTGGGCTAAGAGGGGCTGCAGGGGAGGCTAGAACCCTAAAAGTGTTCTCAAAGATCGGGGATCTTGAGGCCCCATCCAGCCCTCCCTGGGCACATGCTCCCACTCTGGGGGGCTGGGCTGGGGGGATGAGGGGACTGAGGGGCAGCCAGGCCGGACCCAGACTAGGGGTCAGATCCTCAGCTCTGGGGAGGGGTTCTTGGCACACTGGCTGCCGAGATGGGAGTGGGGGAACTTCAGGAGCATGCTGGGCTCTGGTAGAGATTTTCTCCTTCCTCATTTTTAAAGCTACTTCCCCTGGGGGAAAGAGTGGGTACATAGGGTGCAGGTCCCAGTGGCCTCCACTCCTTTAATCCGGAGCTGACCCCTCATTGGCTGTTGCAGAGCCAGCAGGAGCCGTGCTGGCTGAGCTTCCGGAGTGTGTGTGTCCAAGTGCCCTCGAAGGGACTGTGGCTGTGTGCTGACGTGCAGTTGTGGGCTGGGTGTGCTCACAGGTGCCCTGTGCCTCTGGACTTGTCTGTCCTTCCCACCAGCTTTGAGTGTGCAGTGAGCCTCTGAAAAGGCTCACCCCTGCCTCAGTTTCCCCAGCTGCAAAGAGGGCGCCCAGCCCCTGGGCACAGTCTGGCGGCGTTGTCTGCTCCCCGGACCCTGGGCTGGGCCTCCAGTGAGTGCAGAGCCCTGTTCTGGGTGGGGGGTGAGGTGGTGAGTAGAGGAGGAGCAGCCAGTGCCCCCAGTTGTTTCTGGGACACCCGTTCCCACTGGGCTGTGGCCGACCTCACTCCAGGCAGTGCCTCTGGCCCTTCCCGTGGCCTCTGCAGGTGGGTCCTGGGCTGCTCAAGGTTGACCTTGGCCACACTGTTCCCCCTGCCTGGGCCTCAGTTAACTCATCTCTCAGGCTCTTGAGAGTCTTCTATCCTGGGGACTGTGACCCCTGAGTGCTCCACACTCATCCAGGCTCACACTCATTGAGCACCTTCTGTTTGGCAGGTGCTGGGGTCACACACACCCCAAAGTCTTATGTCGGGAGGGGGTGCCCTGTCTGGGGCAGGTAGGGGCTATACTTTGACCACAGTATTTTGGAAAAGTGAAAGGAGACAGGAGGGATGCAGGTAGGAGAATCTCCTTGGCTCCTGGGGCAGGAGCAGTGAAGGCAGGGAGTGGGGGTCTGAGTCTACCCATATGGGGGAGGGGCTGGGCTCCTTCGGGACTTTTCTCCCCCTGCTAACGCTGGGAGAGGCTCATGACTCGGGAATAGATGACCCCACCCCAGCCCCAGCACTGTATGGTTCCACCCAGGAACTGGTTTCTGCTGAGTCCCAGGCCCAGCGGCTGGGGGCGCCCAGGCGAGGTGTGGGACAGAGAGCGGGGCTGAGACGGAGGAGGGAGAGTCTGCGGAAGGATGGAAGCCGCAGGGAAATGCAGACCAGATGAGCAGGGAGGGAGGGTCCTCGCACAGCTTGTCAGATGTTTGCTGCGTGGGGGTCAGAGTCCTGTTCCTCTCATCCTCTCCTCAGCCTCTCCCACCTCTAAAAGCCCCCATCCCCACCCTCCTCCATGCCCAGCCAGGGACAGGCTTCTGAGGCCTGGGGAAGGTAAGTAATTGATCCCAAAGGGCTCAGATCTCAAAGCTGGGGTGTGGCAAGAGTGGGCAGAGAGTTGCCCACTCCCCGTCCCATCCCCCTCCCTGGCTGGTGGGGGGGCCCCTCTGCTCCCCTGACTTCCTGGGAGAGGGAGCAGCCTGGGTTCTCAACTCCCTTTGCCCCTTGTCTGCTTCCTTGCAGCCCCTCCCCCAGGCCAGAATGAGGGGGTGGGGATACTCAGAACCAACAGTGCCCTGTCTGCATGCCTGGGGTCACCTGGTGCCTGGGGGAAGAAAGGGATGGAAAGGGGGTGGAGGGGGTGGGAGAGGAGGGGTCCCGGAGCAATCAGGGCTGGTTCCTTTCCTGAGCAGGATGATGAAGGGAGGGAGCTGACTTCTGACAGGCCTGGCACTGGCTTCTCTTGGTGGGTCTCCTCAGTGAGGTCCACTGTGGGGTGATAGCCCTTCTTAGGACTTCCCTCTCCTGACAAAAGGGGGTCCCCCTTTTGCAGCCCTGGGCCTCAGCCCTTGGCGTTGTTGCCGCCCAACAACTTTGAACTCATCCCCGGGGAGGGCTGGGTTCCCACCTGGACTCGTAGCTGCCCGAGGCAGGGCGTGGGGTGCAGGGGCTCTGGGAGCAGAATCCATGCTGATGCCCCCCTCCCAGTAGCTGCAGCCCACGGGGGAGAGGGCTGTGGGCCAGCATCCACCCCGGCACTTCCTGCTCCCTCTCTGAGCCCCCACGTGCCTGCCTATCCAATGGGACAGTGAATGGGCTGGCGGGAGTTCCGGCTCACTCTGTCACCGAGATGGGGGAAGCAGAATTGTCCCCCATGACTTGTGTAGACCAGCTCTGCCCAGGGCCTTGTTCTGAGGGGTGGAGGAAGCTCCCACAGCTAGCAGAGCATGCAACACCCCCCCCCCCAACTCCCTCGAGCCCCAAGGTGGTGTTGGGGAAGCCAGTGGTATGCCTGGGACTCACATATGCACATCCTCCTGTCCTGCCACCAGCTCCCCGCAAGCCAAGTGCCCCAGCTCGTGGGTCTGTCCACCTAGTCTGAGTTTCCTTGGGAGTCTGAGCAGGAAGAGGAGACTCGGGTCCTGCGTCCCAGGGGCTGGAGTCTGGGGGTCACTTGGGCTGGATGAAACCTGAACTCTGCCCTGTGTGTCACCCTCCTGGCAGGGCCAGTCCTGGGGGCTCTTGCTGGAGTGGGACAGCTCCCTCAGAGGATGGAGGTGGGGCCGGCTGGGCAGAGACCTCCCCTCCGCAGCACAGGTCCCACAGCCTCTGCCTCTGTTGACCTAGTTCCCAGCCCTCCCTGGGAGCTGTTTGCTCAGCTGGCCCGCCACACCCTGCCCTACCTGGCTGGCAGGTGCAGCCTTGGGACACTGCTCAGGGTACCTGGCCTGCCCGGGCAGGGTGCTCAGGATGGGCTTCCCAGGTTTGGGGACGTCAGGGGGCTGTCACCAGCTAACTCCCCCAGAACCTTGAGATGGGGACCATGCTCCTTTCCCTTGGTCAGGAAGAGGGCTCATCAGAAATGCTGCAGCTGGGGCCTTGCCCTCTGGGGTTGCAGCCAGGTCTGGGAGGCTGGGGTCTTGGGCTGGGTCCTCCCGCCACCTCACTAACTGGTTTCCAGCGTGCTGGGCTGTGCTGGCGGCTTTCGGAAGGCATTCTGAGGGGCTCAGGCCCGTGAGAATTAGCAGGGCTGTAATCAAAGGCTCTGCAGGGGAGGGAGGGAGAGCAGAGGCGGCTGCCCTTTGCTGGGGACACTTGTCAATAATTAATGGCCTAATTTAGGGGATGCCATCAGCTGTTTGATGAAAGTGTGACCTGGGGTAATTACAGCACGGGGGCTGCAGGGTGGGGAAGGACGGTGAGCCCTGGGGGTGGCAAGTCCAGGCCACCGGCCTCACGGGTGCCTGTTCTGGGGTGGGAGGAACAGCAGCTCTGCTGGGGCGTGGGCAGCAGCCTGGCAGGATGGGCCCCCGCTGCCGGTCTGTGCTGGGCTGGTGCCCTCACAGGCCACATCCCGGGCCGCCCACCCAAGCCAACCTGGAGGTTTGGGGCTTCCCTGACGGCGGGGACATTCATCTTGGGTCCCTGAGGGCCAGTCTAGAGAGAAAGGTTTGAGGGGGGCGAGCACCTGCTCACGGCGGCCTGCCCTCCCACCCTTCCCGCAGCAACCTGATGCCGCGCACCCTGGATGGGCAAATCACCATGGAGAAGACCCCCAGCTACTTCGTGACTCGGGAGGCCCCTGGGCGCATCCACGGCATGTCCCCGGACACGAAGCTGATCGTGGTGGTGCGGAACCCCGTGACCCGGGCCATCTCCGACTACGCGCAGACGCTCTCCAAGACCCCGGGCCTGCCCAGCTTCCGCGCCCTGGCCTTCCGCCACGGCCTGGGCGCGGTGGACACGGCCTGGAGCGCCGTGCGCATCGGCCTCTACGCGCAGCACCTGGAGCACTGGCTGCGCTACTTCCCGCTGTCCCGCTTCCTCTTCGTGAGCGGCGAGCGTCTGGTCAGCCAGCCGGCCGCCGAGCTGGGCCGCGTGCAGGACTTCCTGGGCCTCCGGCGGGTCGTCACCGACAAGCACTTCTACTTCAACGCCACCAAGGGCTTCCCCTGCCTCCGGAAGGCGCAGGGCAGCCGCCGACCCCGCTGCCTGGGCGGGTCCAAGGGCCGGCCCCACCCGCGCGTGCCCGAGGCCGTGGTGCGGCGCCTGCGGGACTTCTACCGGCCCTTCAACCGCAAGTTCTACCAGATGACCGGCCAGGACTTCGGGTGGGACTGACGGGGCCACGTCCTGCCTGGGGACGCTCGGTGACCTGAATTGATGCCTATGGCCCGGCCAGAGCAGGCTGCGACACATGCTGGGGAGAGAGAAATATTTAAGAGATAAAATCTGGATTTGTGTTCTACAGGACCTTGAGGACCGCAGAGTGAGGGCTGGAGGTGCCGCCGCCCAGGGAAGTGATAATCATACCAGCTGACTCTGCCGGGCACAGTTCACCCGAGAGGAGTGGGCCAAACCCAGTCCTCACACATCCCTTGAGGTGTGCAGTGAGCTTGGCCATATGTCACAGATGAGCAACTGAGGCGCAGAGAGGTTTAGGGCCTGCCCAGTGACACACAGCTTAGCCCTGGTGACTCTGGAGGCCATCCTTGGGCTCTCTTCTCAGCCCCGGAATGCTGAGCTGGGCTGATCCCATGTTCTGGATGAGGAAACTGAGGCCCCAGGTTGCCCACTTGCCTGGTAGGGCAAGATTAAAGCTGGGTCTATCCAACTCTTCCCGCTGCACCCATGACCTTAACCAATTCTGCATCCTAGCTCCTTGAGGATGCTCTCTCCTAGAAACCTGGTGGAATTGTGGGACAGTGAGCGTGACTGGTGTGTGCAGGAGGTGGTGCTTCTAACGGCCTCCAAGCAGCTCCCAGCACAGCCCTCCACCACCCACCCAGGCACCGCCCACCACAGGCCTCCTGCAGCAGGTAACACCCCCACCAAGGCCCCACCCGCCAGGCCCCACCCACCTCACAGGGCTGTTCGCTCAACGCCCCACCCCAACCCCGCCCCATGGCCCCAGGCCTTCCATGCCCCAGTTCTGCTGTGTTTGTTCAGCTCCCTCCCCCTGGGATGGGCAGGAATGAATGCCCGTCTGCAGCTCAGCTGCCCGCTCAGCTCCCGACTCAGGCCGGACTACTCTCCCCCGGGAAATGTGGGGCCCTCTCAGTAATAACTGTGACCTGCTCCTGGCCACAGTGCTGTCTGCCAGGTGGCCACCAGCTGCCCCGGACAATGACTTCCAGGGCCCCTTAGGCCCAGGCCTGGCGTGCCTCGGCTGCCCTGGGCCCTCAAAGGACCTGGCTGTGGCCTCTGTGCCCTAGGCCTTGGGTCCATCTCGGATCCTTGGCGCTGATGTGGCCTTTCCACCCCTGGGCTGCTTGGAGCTGCTCCCTGTCCTGAGCCCCTGGGAGGATTTTCAGGGGAGTGGCCGCTTGTCAGTTCACCGCCCCCTTCTCTGGCTGACTGTGAGCCAGTGGCCCCACCAGTCACTGTGGCCACTGTCTTTGTCACGTGACCCCACCTGTAGTGTGGATGTGGGGTCAGCCGATGTCAGTGTGAGAGGAGGCTCAACAGGAGGTGAGGAGGGAGATAGGGGCGTCTGTCTCCAGTAGCCCGGTCACCTGCCTCTTGCTCCTGCTGGGTCTGGGCCCAGAGGACACTCCGATCCGGAGCTGCCCTGCGGGGCCAGCACAGTCTCAAGGCTCTGCCATTCGGGCCAGGCCAGGGGCAGGTCCCGAGTGACCTGGGTGGCAATGTGGGGGCAGATGTGGGCAGATATGGGTGAGATGTACCCACAGCCTCCTCCAGCTGGCCCAGTTTGCAATGACGAGGGTGACGAGGGGGCACACTCCTCTTTGGGATCCCTGCTGGGGGGCAAGCCCTGGACTTGGCAGCCCCATCCCCATTCTCCATGCAGGGGCCTCACTCAGGGATGGCAGGGCAGCCCCTGACCCCTGGCCTGGTTCCCAGCCAGGCCACGCATGCTTCTTCTTCTCCCTGGACACACCCTTGTCCACACGACCACTGTCTCTGCCTGGATGGCTTCAGGCCACCTCTCTTGTCCTCCTGCGGTGAGCTCTCCACGTGCACACAGCACGGCAGCAGAGCAGTATCTTCAGGGTAAACCAGATCCCGTTATTTTAAAACACTCCAATCTTCTCCCCCCCCATCCCATTGTTTCTAGAATGAAGACCAGATGCCTGACCAGCTGTTAAGGCCCTCTGAGGCATGCCCCTGACCCCAGCCTAGATGCTCCTCTCACCCTTAGCCTCTGTTCCATCTACCGTGATTTTCCCGACCTCATAGCCTTTGCACATGCTGTTCCCTCTGCTTGGAATGCCTTTCCCTGAGGAAGGTACAGACTGCGAGGGAGGCAGACTTAGGAGAGGCAGCTGTGCTCTCACTCCAGGCTCATTTCCTCCCTGCACTTAGAGTCCCTTTCCCGAGCCCGCCAACGTGACCCACTTTTCCCTTCCTGAAGCTTCTTGGATGCACAGCTGGGAGCCACTAGTTTGTCTGACTTTGGGGCCCAGGCCCAGCTCGGAAGGCAGACTCTGGAAGCCGCAAGGAGAAAGGGTGAACTGGCTTGTTCTACTTACCCTCCTCCCAGTGGAAACGGGGCCTGACTGCCAGCGCCCAGTGCCAGGTGCCCAGCTGGGCCTCAGAACACACAGAGGGCAGACGTGGTGCGTCCTCCCAGCTGTTGTGGGGGTGGGGCTCCGTGGGAGAGTCATCGGCCTTTAATTAAAAAGTCCCTAAATTGCTTCCCCAGCTGCTCAGTGGGTTTTCCATGTTGGAATGTTCCAGATGGGGTGAGAAGTGCTGATTCAATTACTGTCTTCCTGTTCTGCCCAGTGGAGGAGAGGGGGCCAGAAACCCCTTCTCCCCACTCCAAGCCCAGCCAGACTGGGATGGGGGTGGTGGGGGTGGTTCTCACAGCCCTGGGTGTCTAGACAGGGGCTTGGAGACACCTGGGGAGGTGGCTGCTTCTTCCTGGGGGGGTCCTCGCCCACCCCAGACCTTCTGGCCATGGTTGGTGCGGGCTGGGGGCCCATGGGACCCATTCTCCCTGCCCCTGGGGACGGCAGGAGCATTGGGTGAGGACAGGGACAGTGTCCTCCCCTCTGGGCCCTGCACGTGCAGGCTCTGGAAACCCTGAGCAGAGCCTGGCCCAGCAGCCCCGTATCAAGCTGGAGAGAGGGGAGGCATCGGGACGCTGGCCTGAAAGTTCTTCCGTATCATGAATCTTCGCTGTAGATGAGAGAGGAGACCTGGAAAGTGCTGGGGCTTCCCCCGTCCTCCTCATCACCTATAAGCCCATCTCCACCCCAGGGGCAGCTCCCCCAGCCTGGGGATCCTGGGAGCACAGCTCTGGGTCCCCTCTGTGCCCTGGAAGCTGTGCATTGAGGAGCTGGGGATTTGCTGACATTGTGAACCCAGTGGCTTGTTTCTGTGGGACTCTCTCTTTCTAGAAGTTTCCTCTCTAGTTGGCAAGGCCTGACTCCTGAGGAATCTCTCCTCGGAACCAAAGCCGGGGCAGGGGGGTGGAATGGGGGGCTCAGGGAGAGGGTGAGGGGCAGGGAGTGAGTCGGGGGTGGCCTTGGGACCTTATGAACCCATTTCATCCACCTTAGCCCTGGGGACAGCCTTGGGGCGGCTGGGAGCCATCAGTCCCCAGGCATGGCTGTAGGCAGGGGTCCCCCCGCTGCAGGAAGCCCCCTACTCCTGCACCTGGGAGCCTCGCCCTCCTCTGCCAGCGCTCCAGTGCTGAGCTGGCTTTTTGTCTATTTCCTGCATGTCCACCTTATTCTCCCAGCCATTGTCAGCTCCCTGAGGAGAGAGACTGCCCTCCAAGTAACCACAAAAGCATAGCAGCAACTACCAAACACCAGGACACCCAAACGAAGGGAGGAGGGATGAGCGGATGAGGCAGGGAGCAAGGGGGGCTGCCCCAAGAGCACCCTGCAGGGGGCCAGCCGTGCCAGGGCCGGGCAGCAGGCACCTCAAGGTGGGAGGCGGACAGGCCTCGGTTGGTTGGAGGGCTGGTTAAGACAAACTGTGACTGTAGAATAGGCCCTCTGTTTTAAAGGGTGTGCGAATAAAAACTCCAACAATGATCACGGCAGCATTATTCACAGCAGTCAAAGGGTGGAAACAACTCTGTGTCCGGCATGGGTGAACAATAAACAAAGTGTGGTCTCTCCATACGATGGAATATTATTCAGCCAGAAAAAGGAAACAGTCCTGATATGTGCTACAGCATTAGCATCCTTGAAAAAAATGCTAACTGAGAAGACAGACTTGAGAGGTCGCACGTGGTATGATTCCGTTGATGTGAAATGCCCAAACAAGCAAATCCGTGGAGACAGGAAGCAGGTTGGTGCTTACCAGGGGTGGGGCGGGGGGAGTGGAATGAGGGGTGACTGTTTAATGGGCCCGGGGTTCCTTTGGGGGATGAACATGTTGTGGAACCAGATAGAGGCGGCAGTTGCACAACCTTGTGAATGCACTAAACTGCCACAGACTCATTCACTTTAAAATGGTTAGTTTTGTTACGTGAATTTCACTTCGATTTCAAAAAAAAAAAAGGCCTTCCATAGAAAAGTCAGCCATAGAGGCACAGGTCAGAGAGAGAAGGTTCTGGGAGATCTTTATTTGTTGACATGGAGGTTTCACTGAAGAATCCGGACCAAATGCAGATGCAACGTGATGGAAGGGACGGGTCAGGGGAGTAAGTGTGAGTTTTCCTCCCCTGGGAGGGGTGAAGGGAGCTGTACACGTGGCAGCGTGGCAGCGGCTCTGTTGTCGGCAGCCTGAGGGCTGGTCCTTCTGTTCCTTTCTGGTGGTTCCTGCCCCAGGCTCAGTTTCCCCCCGACACCTGCGCCCCTCAGTCCTCAGCTGAAGGTTTGAGGGGACCCCCTGCAGATCTCAGGCTCCCTCCACGCGTGGCTCCTCTTCTCTAGTGTCCCACAGAGTCCAGCCGCCTTGGTTCCTAGATGCTCTGCTCCGATTCTTCATCACAGCGGGTCGACTGGCCTGCCTCAGCTCCCCTCTCTCTGCACTGGGCCCTGGAAGCCATCTCCGGCCACAAGCTGGGGCGATCGTAGGACTCCCTTCCTGTTTCCCGTCTCCCAGTAACGCTGTTCTGTGCTGCCCACGGCCACTGTCTGAAAACCACAGCTTCGTAGGCTTTGTCTCGTTTCTCGCTTGTGTCAAGCAGATCGCTAAATCCAGTCCCTGTTACTCTAACTCGGCCCGAAGTGGAGACGTACATCAGAGAGTAAATGGTCTTTTTTTTTTTTTTTTTTTTTATCAGAGACTGTGTTATCTTAAATGGAGAAATGCAGGGAGCAGGGCTGGCTTCGTGCCCTGGCTGGGCTCTGACCCTGCTGTCAGCAGGGAATGGAACACGTCCCCTCTGAGGACCCCCAGGATGGGCAGGGCTGGGTCCTAAAGGGCTTTCTTGGGCAACGGTGATTGCTCTGGCCCCGGCTGGGGCTGGTCGGAGGTGGGGTGCATGCCAGACCACCCGCTGTCACCCACCTGTCCCTCCTGTCTGCTCTGTCCCCATCCTAGGATGCAGGGAGGGTCCAGATAACATCTCAGAGCGGGAGGTGGCCCCCTTGGGTTGCACAGCCCCTATGGGGAGAGGGAGAAAGGGGACTTTGGCTCCTTGGGCCTGAACCCGGGGGAGAGCATCACTGAGAGGCCAGTGTCTGCAGGCCTCACTGACAGGGCCTCACTGACAGGGCCGCACTGATGGGGCATCCAGATGAGGATGGATGCTGCTGCCCTGGTCTCACAGGAGGTGGACTGAAAAATCCCATAGCAGATTATTTAATTACACTGAGCCATGGATGGGCCTTAACTAGCTCTGTGGGCTCAGGGGGCCACTGAAGTCCTCATGGGACTGGGCCCCACTGGGAGGGGGATTCTGGACAAGGTGAACTCAGCCAAGCTGGCTGTCAGGAGGAGGGTGGGGAAGCCAAGGCCCCTAGGTTCTGGGAAGAGGGGCTTGGCGCTTCTTGTGCAAGAGGCAAGGGTGGAGGGGCTGGCACTGGTGGCAGAAGCGGCCCCCAGCACGCCTGGCCCAGCACACTGGAGGGGGCATGTCTGGGCCTTGCCAGGCTGCCGATGGGAGCACACGTGCTCCCCAGACTCTCAGGGATGCTGGAACCCTGGGGTCCTTGGCGTTTCTGAAGGCAAGAGATTTCTTCCCCGACTTCGAGTTCGCTCTAGAAACTGCCTAAAGATTGTTCTTTCTCGTGAGTCCTGTCTGGTTGTGGAGATCCTGGGACCTGCTATCGGCTGGAGATCCAGGTCGCAAACCAGCTGTCTCAGAACACACTCATGGGTTTTCGTTTATGGAGGCGACTGAGTGATGACACGGAGAGGTCAATGCCATTGAGAGATTTTTATTACTTACATTTCCCAAGAGAAGGGGCACGCCATACCATGCAGGGCCACATGGGGGAGCACCAGTGTAGGTCAGGAGGTAGAAAGGAGTGGGGAAGCTGAGGCCAGAGCCTTTATTGGGGTTCAAGGGGAAGGCAAGGCAGGACAGGGTGGGCAGCCCAGGATTGGCTAGTTTGAATAATTCCGGCATGCCTGGGGCCCCAGGGCTGCCCCAGCTGTCAGTACCTGGCCCTGGGCGACTTAGGGCAAGGGCAATATTGGCATGACAGTGAGAGGTAGATAAGGAGGTGGTTCAGAGTATGGGCTCTGGTCGTATGCAGGGGAGATGTAAACAACTGTGGCTGGCAGTGGGGCTCTGTGATTCATGCATGCCAATTGGACAAACACAGAATCTAGGAAAATGGTCGGAACACCAGCCTCAGGTCCTTTTGTTCAGGGGCTGTTCCTTTGGAGCTGGCCCTTTGCCAAGCCTTGGACCACGGCCCCCACCCTGGGGATTTGTCTCAGCTGTGAACTGTTTTCTGGGACGCTCTGGGTTCCAGGCTGCCGGGGCCTTGGGTTGGGCATGTGTCCATGTCACCAGGTCCACCGGCTGGGCATGGCAGCCCCTCCACAGACCATCCCACCTCACCCTCACCCCGGAGACTCTCTGGCCTGCTCCCAGGGCAGGGGTGGTGAGGCAGGGGGGCGTTGTGGGACAAGCTGGGGCACAGTCTGTGCCAGACAAACTGGCCTGGGTAGAAGAGGTTCGCTCAAAACCCAGGGTGGGGTTGAGGGTAGGCACGCTGGGCATGGCCCATGGTGGCTCCTGGAGGCTGGCCAGTCTGCTGGGGTCCAGAGGCAGCCCCCTGTGGACACGGGTGCCAGGGCTGCATCTCCAGACGGGCTGTGGGTAGGGCCTGGCCAGGAATACCCTGAAGGCCTGGCTTGCTGGGGACTCTGTCCGTGGCAGCCAACAGGAAGACCTGAGGGACAGCAGGCCATCAAAGCCAAGGAGACTCTCCAGGTGCGTGCACACCTGCAGGCTTCCCGACCTTGGCAAGGTCCCTGCCCCTGAGCCCGCTGCCCTGGGAGCTTCAGCCCCACCTTCAGAAGTGAGACTCCTCTGCTCGACCCCCAGCACAGGCAAGCGCGGGCACTGCCGGCTGTCAGGGACATCAGACAAAAGGCCAGGATGCTTCTCCCGCTCAGAGCCAAGCGCTGGCTTTGAGGCGGAGGAATTCCTTTCATACTGCTTAATCTGAGCCACATTGCCTGGGCTTTTCGCTGGAAGAGCTGTAGGAAAACCATCTGTCAACAAAGACAGTTAATGCAAAACTGTTGCCAGGAGGGTTTCCTACCCGGTGTTCTGATTAAGGGGAAGACGGGATCGGCGGCGCAGCAGAGGGCAATCAGAGATCTTGTTCTCGTTGTCCCTCTGCTCCCAGGCCTCCCGGCGGCCCCGAACGCTCGGGGAAGAGCAGGCCCAGCTTGACAGCCGCCGCAGGTCAGATCCTATCATTCCCTTCTGTCTTCCACGGGGGAGGACAGGATATCTGATGGAAAACCAATCTGGAGACGATGCTTTGACGGCCGCAGGGCAAGCCTGTCTCCCACGGGAGAATGGAAGATGGAGCCGCTGGACGGCAGGGGGAATCCTCTGCCAACCACACCGGTTTTTTAGGGAGAAGCATCCAGAAACTGTCTGACCCCTGGTCTCACTGTCTGGGCTCTGGCTGGGGAGTGGGGGTAGCCCCCTCAGGCAGGGGGTGCGCAGAGGGCTTAGTACTTTCATCACTGGCTGGTCCTATCTGGTGCAAAGTAGGGAGACATGAGTAGGCTGGGAGAGAGCGTTGCTGGGGCACAGAATCACAGGCAAAGCCTGGAAGAGTGAGAAAAGACGATTCAGGATTCCCTTTATCCCTGGGGAGTTCACGGCCTCATGGCCTGCTCAGAAGGAGCCCAGGAGTCCGGGGACTTGGGAAGAGAGGCAAAGAAGGAAAGGAGGCAGATGTCAGTGATAATAATGACGGCTAGTGTTTCCTGGGCGCCTGCTCTGCATCAGGAATCGGGGTTGTGAGGTTTGCACAGAAGAATATATTTTAAGTACTTCATTCTGTGCTGGCATCAGGCGAATGCTCAGTGTTATTTTATTTCTGCATTAGGTTGCTACATTATGACCCCCATTTGACAGATGAGTAAATTGAGGCCCAGAAGGGAGTGTGTGTTACCAGGAGCTGGCAGAGCATGCACACCCAGGGTTGTTTGCTCACAGCTCAGACCCTCCACGTCCATGCTGTGGTTTGAGGGGTTTCAGTGGATGCCAGCTTAGAGCTGAGAGAGGAAGCAGCCCCTGAAGTCTGGTGTTTGGGTGGACAGGTGTGGTAGGCAGAATTCTGAGATGGCTTCCGAGATTTCCAGTCGTTGGTGTGCACATCCTGGAACATCCCCTCCCCCTGCACGTGAATTTAACAGATATCACTCTCGTGATTCAGTTGCTAATCAGTTGACTTTGAGTTCATCATAAGGAAGAGCATCCTGGGTGGGCCTGACCTAATCAGGTGGGTTCTTAAAAGGACATCTAGTTTGACGGGCATAGGAGTGATGAAAATGTCGTGGAACTAGATAAAGGTGGTGGCGGCACAAGATTGTGAATATCCTAAATGCCAATGAATTGTTCACTTTAAAATGGTTGATTTTATGTTACGTCAATTTCATCTCACTAAAAAGAGCGTCTCAGCATGGGCTGCTCAACAAACACCACAGACCAGGGGCCTTAGACAACAAACGTTTCTTTCTCGCAGTTCTGGTGGCTGGAAGTCCGAGATCAAGGAGCTGAAAGATCTGGTGTCTGGAGGGGCCCACTGCCAGCTTGCAGAGGGCTGCGTTTTCGAGTGTCCCCCATGGTGGAGAGCAGAGAGAGGAGGCAGGCTCTCCTGTCTCTTCTCATAAGGGCACTGATCCCATCACGAGGCTCCACCCTCACGACCTAACCACCCCAAAGGCCCCACCTCCTCATGCCATCCCCTTGAGGGTTAGGATTTCAACATACGAATTTGGGGGAGACACAAATATTCAGTCCCTAACAGGGGTCTAGAAGGCAGACACAGAAGTCATAGAGACTTCTCTTGCTGGCCTCGAAGAAAGCAACAGTGTGTTGTGAACGGCCTATGGGGGCCACGTGGAAAGGCCACAGACCGCCTCTAGGAGCTGAGTGGTCCTGGCCAACGGCTAGCAAGAAAACAGGGACCTCGGTCCTACAAATGCAAGGAAATGAATTCTGCCAATAACCCTGGGAGCTTGGGAGTGGCCCCGGGCTTCAGATGAGACCCCTCCCAGCCAGAGCTGACACTTGATGGAAACATTGTGAGACGCTGAGCTAAGCTGTGCCCGACTCCTGACTCACGGAAACTGTCAGGTAATAAACGGGGGTTGTTTTAAGCTGCTAAATTTGTGGTTGTTTATTACGCAGCATAGAAAACTAATACGACGGCGGGGGCCCAGGCTGGAAGAAGGTTCTGGAAGAGAGGAGCCGGGCTCAGACAAGGTTCATGCCACGCTCCCTTTCTGGACGATGAGGTGTGGAGAAGGATCCAAAGCTATGGGATGGTGGTTCAGTTTATACCGTGGTCTCTGCCCATGGCCCCACATGGGTGGGCGGCTCTCCCAGCTCACCTACCCCTCCACCCCTCCCCAGAAGGATTGGGAAGGCTGGCGCCACTCCGGGTGAGACCCCATGGGGTGCAGTCTGGTTTTTATTAAGTATCATAAGCTCAATATTAATTCTTGCCAGAAGCAAACGTTTTGTCCCTGTTGCATTGTAAACACAAATGCTTTAAGACACAGGTCCCCGCCTCGGGCCATGGGGGACATGCACGTGGTCCTTCAGAAGCCCCCGTCCACAAGGCAGAGCCTCTGGACTGGAGGACAGGGCAGGGGAGGAATGCCAGGGATAAAAAATACCAAACCTGATGACAACGCCCTGGGCTCCTTCCCGCGGCAACATCGAGCTGACGGGGGCAGACCGTGGTGGCAACAGTCTGCGTCCTCGTCTAGGCAGCAATTAGGAGGCGCTGTGTGAGGGTACAAGCTGCCACCAGGCCCTTTTGTGGGATATTTCTAGTCCCATGGTATGTTTGGCGTGTCAGTCAGAGCTCCCTCTTCAGGACCCTAGTCCTCTGAGGGACCCTCCCAGCCTGTCCATGAGCAGAGAAGGAAACTGAGGCTGGGACTCAGACCTGTCACAGGAGGCTCCTGCCCCAGTGGACAGGGGGTGAGGCCACGGGGGCTTACCTGCAGAGGGGGTCCATCGTGGTTGAACAGTGTCCCTCCAAAATTCAGGTTCACCCAGAACCTGTGACTGTGACTTTATTTGAAAATAGGGTCTTTGCAGATGCAATTAGTTAAGGATCTTGATGTGAGAGCATCCTGGACCGGGGAGGCCCTAAATCCAAGGACTGGTGGACTGCGGGCAACACCAGAAGCTGGAAGAGGCAGGAAGGACCCTTCCCTTGAGCTTCCCGAAGGAGCCCAGCGCCCTGACAAGCTGATTCCTGACTTCCAGCCTCCAGAACTGCGAGAGATGAAATCTCTGTTGTTTTAAGCTAAGTTTGTTACAGCAGCCCCAGGACACGAACAGAGGGTTGGAGAAGAAGAATCGGTGCTTCCCCTCCCCTGCGTGGCTTCTGGAAGCGGGTCTGTGCTGGGTGGGGGCTGCCTGTGTGTGGGGGGGCCTCAGGAACCACGTGTGTCCTGAGTAGGGAGAGGCACGGGGCTCCGTCCGAGGGCCGCTGCCAATCTGAAGCAGCTCGTGGGCACTGCCAGGAGGAGCCTCACGTTCATTTTCTGTTGCTGTCTTAACAAATCACCACAGACTTGTTTAAAGCCACACAAACGTGTCATCTTACAGTTATGGAGGTCAGAAGTCCAGCAGGAGCCCCACCAGTGGCATCAAGGGGTGGCAGGGCTGCTCTATCTCCTGCTCAGACCGCTGGCTGGCGGAATTGAGCTCCTGCGGCTGTAGGAGCGAGGTCCCCACGTCCATGCTGCCTGTCTGCTGAGGGTCACTCCCAGCTTCTGTGGGCCACCTGCATTCCTCGGCTCTTGGCCCCTTCCTCCATCTTCAAAGCCAGAAACAGCGGGTCTCAAATCTCTCTGACCTTTCTCACATTGTCACGTCTCTCTGTGATGGCAGGCAGGAAAGGTCTCCACTGTGCGCGACACTTGTGATGACACTTGGCCCACCAGGATAACCCAGGATAATCTCCCATCTCAAGATCCTTAACTCAGTCCCATCTGCAGAGTCCCTTTGGCCATATAAGGTACATATTTACAGGCTCCAGGCATTAAGACATGGACACCTTGGGGGGCCATCATTCTGATGGCCTCATACCCCAAAGCAATGACCCCAGGATCTGTCTTTGCTCGGGGGCTCTGAGGAGTGAGACGAGCTGTGAAAGGCCAGTGTCTGGGGGGAACAGTGTCCTCACCCGCCTTGGCTGGCCCTGTGTCCACCGCCTGGGCTTTCTCCACTTGGAGCCCGGTCCCCTGCTGCTGTCAGGCGAGGTCTCCCGGCTCTCCAAGTCTGGCTGAAACACACACACATGGGGATCTCAGGCCCCCGCCAGACTTTGGGATTCGGCGGGTCCTTGGGGCCGTGGTTTTCTGTGTAACAAGCTGTCAGGTGACTCTGATGCCAGGCTGGGGGCTGCTGCCTCGCCCATCCTCAGGGCCCCCAGCTGGCACAGAGAAGTGGACTTGGCCTTCCTCTCAACGACCAGTCACGCTCTCCATTCCTGGCCCCTCACCTGCAGCCTCTGAAGTGTGTGTGTCTCGTTCCCAATGGAAGGCGAGTCCTCGAGGATGGAGCAGCGTCTCATCCTGTCTCCCCGTGGGGCCTGGGCCCCTGGACACGCCTCCTTAGACACTGGCACAGTGGATGGCCAATGGACCTCTAGACTGTGTCTCCCTCCTGTAAAAAGGCAAGAAAGGCTCATGGAGGCAAGAAGCCCCCGGAGAAAAAGACCCCAGGGGGACGGCTGTAGGTGGGCTCTGCGGGCAGGGGCCTCCAAGCAGCCCCCCTGGGTTGGACTTGCCCATGAGCGCTGCTGGTGGAGTGGGCCCTAAAGAACCCAACGCCCCCTCGGGCTGCAGGGAGCCTGGGCCCGCTGTCTCGGTGAATCTGCCCTTGTGACGCCCACGCCTGGTTCTGGCTCCTGGGGCCAGGCTGGTTTGCCTCCTTCCACGCTGAAACTCAGAGGAGAAACCTGGCATGGCCAACAGGATGATAACTGGCACCATGGTGCTGACGACAATAACACAATCATTATAATCATAGCTCCTGGCTTCCTGGGGCTTACCACATGCCCAGCACTCCTACAGGAGGTGTGCATTGTCTCTTTGCAGCCTTGAACAACTCTGAGGTGGGTGTAACCATTGCTCCCATTACACAGGTGAGAAAACGGAGGCTCTGAGAGGCCAAGCGAGTCGCTGAAGCTCATGCAGCAGCTCTCGTAGCTGAGAAATGCCCCAGCCAGGACTTCAGCCCAGATCTGTCCTCCCCAGAGCCCCAGCCCTTACCCTTTCAGGATGCTGACGGGGTGTGTGTGGCCCAAGGGGGTGTCACCCGATCAGGGAGGCAGAGGGCAAAGGCAGGGGTCACCGAGGCAAAGGTTTGCAGGAGGAGATGGGAGCTGGGCTTTTCTGGAAGTAAGACAGGCATGGTGGCTGGTCTCCAGAGGGGGTGGTGCTGGGGAGGCCAGGTGGGTGCAGGGTGTGGTGGGGAGTGGGGGTGGCTCTGGGCACGGCTGGCTGGCCCTCTGTCAGAATTCGCCAGTGCCCCCTCCTGCATTCACATCCTGGGATGATTTGCGTCTGTCTCCTGCCCCAGTCAAGGGACGCCAGGAGAACATGGGTGGCTCCAAGCACCCCTTTCCCCCAAACCAGAAAAACAGTCAAAGGCTTGCCTGCTCTGAGAGCAAGCCAGCGGGGACGTCTTGTTCCCAAAAAGCAGCAAGTCTCGGCAGGGACCAGGTGCAGGCATTTAAATTGCAACCCACAGCCCTTCGTTCCCTGTCTACAGAGCTTTCTCTTCTCTCTCTCTTCCCCGGCCTTCGGGTTTTCTGTGGGTTGGTTGTTTTTTGTCTCTTTCTCTCAGCTCCAAGTTCAGGTGACTTTGAATAAAGAGGAATGAATACAATTCTTTCAGCCTTCCTCTTGACACAATGACCGAGTTCTGGGCTGAGAGAAGCCCCCTTAATCCGAGTGGCAGGTGGCTGGGGGTCCAGGGTGTCGTCTCCTGTCTGAAGCCAGTGCGCCTCCTTCTCCTCCTGGAGCAGGTGCACGGTGCGCAGACGACCACGTTCTCCGTAGTGAGGGTGCAGACAGAGGGAGATCTGCTCGTACGCAGGGGTGGAAGGCATGCCCGTGGGCACGAGTACGCAGGGGTGGAAGGCACGAGTTGCGCTGAGACGTTGTGTCCCCACGCGTGCTGCCCAGGCCTGATTTCAGGTGCATTTCTGCTCTCAAGGCCCCCGGACGGATGCTGCTTCTCCTCAGAGGCGGGACTTCTGCTCCAACTCTGCCCGGTGGGAGCTCTGGGAGAGAGCTGACTAACTTGACAGCATCATAGAGATGTCGCCAACTGGGGCCAGGCCGGCTCTCCCACCGATACCAGATACCATGCCGGGCTGTTTGCCCCCCCTCTCGCCTGCATCTCTGCATCTCTGTGCGGACAGCAGGTTTCAGTTGTCTCCGGAGCCGGGTCAACGGTGGCTCCTGCAGAGCGGGAATGTCCCCTAACTTTGTCATCCAGTATGCAGGGAAAGAAGGACGAGGGGCTGGGGACCGGGGATTTTGGCGCTTTTGGCCTGGGGGAGTAAAGGGGAGATGATTGTCCTGGGAGGTGCACTGGCCCGTCAGACAGGACCTGTGACCCTGGACCCCCACCCCCACCCCCAGCTTCTTCGTCTGCCACTCGGACCGAAGGAGGGCTTGTTGGCTGCTGTTTTCACAGAGAATCTGTACTTTGATCATTCCACAAGTATGCACCCAGCGTGTGCCATGTACCAGGCACTGTGCCAGGCTTCCGAGGTGCGTCTGGAACAGAGCAGAAGTGGTCCCTGCCTGGCAGAGTGCGGGGCCTGTCTGGGAGGAAGAGAGACAATAAACAGATAGTCACCCCATGCACACAGAATCTGATAGATGGGGACAGGTGGCTGAATGATGTCTCCCAAAGACGTCTGCGTCCTAATCCCCAGAACCCGGCGGTACGTACCCTACAGGGTAAACGGGGCTTTGCAGATGGCTTTCAGAGGAGACGGGGAGACTGAGACCTGGAGAAGGGGCTATTGTCCTGGGTGTCCTGGAGGGCCCAACGTCGGCACAGAGATCCTTGTGAGCGGGAGGCCGGGGGTCAGAGTCAGGGGCGATGTGAGGACGGAAGCAAAGATCTGAGTGTGCAAGGCAAGGGCGGAGAGCCTGGGAATGTGGGCGCCTCCAGAGGCCAGAAAGAGCAAAGAAACATTCTCCCCTTGCGTCCCCAGAAGGAACCAGCCTGGCTGACGCCTTGATTTTAGGCTTCTGGTCTCCAAAACCATAAGATAATTAATTTGTATTATTTTGAGTCACAAAGTTCTCGGCAGTTGGTTACAGCAGCAACAGGAAACTAATACAAGGACTCGGATTCCCCTGAGAAGCTGGCATTTGGGCTGAGACCTGCAAGACGGGAGGAGGGAGCAGGTAGAAAGCAGACACAGTGTTTTCCTGGAGGCGGGCTCTGCCTGTGCAAGGGTCCTGAGCTGAGACGGCTCTTGGGCTCTTAGAACTGGACTTCTCAAACTTTTACATGCTTAAGAATGATCGAAGACTCCAGAGAGCTTTAGTTCACGAGGAGTAAATCCAGGGCCAGCTACATAGTTTGCAGGGCCCCGTGAGAAAGGAAAATGTGGGACTCCTTTTCAAAAAGCAGGAAGTGCCGTTAAAGATACTAAAATAGAAAGCTTTTCCCTTTTTTTCCACACTCTCTCTCTCTACTTGTTGTGTTTTATTTGCTATGAATATCATCCTAATTAAAAAGTAAAAAACAAAAATATTAGCACAAATTTGAACGTCCGTCTTTATATTGTGCAATGCCCGTTTAAATGCAAATCTGGGAGCATTTAAGTGGTGTGCAGAATCACTGAAATCACACGATTTGTGTTGTTTGGCGTTGTTTGGCTCGTCCTCAGACGGACCCTGAGCAGGCCAAGACTACAGATGCAAATCAGAGTGAGGAAGGTTGGAGGGAGGAAGAGCAGTGAGAGCTGCCCGGGGACCCTCCCAGGCGCCCAGGGGCCAAGTGACTCATGTGGGCGTGCACACACACACACACACACACACACACACACACACACACGCCAGCCTGACAGGGCCTCTCCTGCCAGCCCTGGGACTGATGCCCCGCGGCCTGACCAGGGTGCTTTGAGCCAAGCATCTGCCCTTCTCATGGACCTGTGCCCCAGGCCACGGTGGACAGGTGACCCCATGGATCTTTAAAGCACCACGCCTGGTCTCACGGTACCTGGATGGGGATAGGCAAGAGGCTCACACCTGCCAGGATGAGGCTGTCACCGGGGCAGAGACAATGGCGAACCCGGGCCCCCTCTCCCTTGCCCGCTGGACTCAGTCTCCAGGCAGCTGTGGTTGCAGGGTGGGGAGGCGGGGGCTCGCTGGCGATGGTTTTTATTTAGCAAATGAAAACACAGGATGCCCAGTTAAATTCGAATTTTGGACAAACAAAAAGTTCTTTAGCATAAGTATGTCCCACACGATATTTGGGATATACTTATATTTAAGACTTATTATTTGTTTATCTGAAATTGGAATTGAACTGTGCATCCTGTATTTTATCTGACAACTCTATGGGCAGCCCCAAGGCACCACAGGGCTGGGGGGTGAGTGTCCAAGGTAGGCAGTGAGGTGGCAGGAGGCACCTGTGTGTTGAGAGTCCAGGTCCCAGCATGCGCTCTATTGTCTCATTGGACTTCACTTATGAAACACAAGTTCAAGGGGAAAATTATTAAGAATTTTAAGATGGTGACAGCAGAGCACGAGGCCAAGCATGGGCTCCTTCTGAGCGTGGGGCCCCCTGTGATTGCACAGGTCCACCACATCAAGCCAGTCCTGGGTATACCCCTCAGTATTTATCGTATTAGAAATTAAACTTGAGAAAAATTTAAAACATTGTATTTATTTATTTATTTAAAAGATTTTATTTTTCCTTCTTCTCCCCAAATAAAGCTAAAAATAACAATAATAAATCCATTAGATATTAAACATAAGTAACACATTTTTATGAAAGATAACCTTATTTTCCAAAACAAAAGAAAAATTAGCAAGAAGAGCGGTTTGGCTTTTTTGAGGAAGATTAGCCCTGAGCCAACATCCACTGCCAATCTTCCTCTTTTTGCTGAGGAAGACTGGCCCTGAGCTAACATCTGTGTCCACCTTACTCTATTTTATGTGGGACGCCTACCACAGTGTGGCTTGCTAAGTGGTGTGTAGGTCCACACCGGGGAGCCGAACCGGCGAACCCTGGGCTGTGGAAGCAAACATGCAAACTTAACCGCTGCGCCACCAGGCCTCCCCCAAGAAGAGTGGTTTGCTTTTACATTTTTGCAAATCTTTTCACTATTTGGGCTCACAGAAGACTCCAGAAGACAGCTGGATTTTCACATCTGCTTTTGCATTCACCCATTTAAAATGTGTGATTCTGTGTTTTCAGTGTATTCACAGAGCTGTGCATCCATCCCCACAATCAATTTTAGAACATTTTCATCACCCTAAAGAGCCTCATACCCAAGTGGATATTTTATATAAATGTAATCATACAATAAGGTGGCTTTCTGTGTCTGGCTTCTTTTACTTAGCATGGTGTTTTCAAGGTTCCTCCATGTTGTAGTGAGTGTCAGAACGTCATTCCATTTTATGGCTGAATAAAATGCGTTGTGGGGTGCGCCACATTTTGTTTACCCGTTCACCGGTTGAACCACATTTGGGTTGCTTCCACTTCTCAGCTATTATGCATCATGTTACTATAAACATTCGTGTATAAGTTTTTGTGTACACAATTGTTTTCACTTTTCTTGTGTACGTTCCTAGGAGTGGAATTGCTGAGTCATATGGTAATTATGTTGAATCGTTAGAGGAACAGTCAGCTGTTTTCCAAAGTCGCTGCACCATTTTACATTCCCCCTGGCAGTACGTGAGAGTTCCGCTTTCTCCACTCTGTTGCCAACATTTGTTTATCAGACATTTTGATTATAGCCGTCCTAGTGGGTGTGAAGCGATATCTCCTATGGTTTTGATTTGCATTTCCTTGATGACTAATAATGTTGAGGATCTTTAATGTGCTTATTGACCATTGATGTGTCTTCTGGAGAAATGTTTATTCAGATCATTTGCTCATTTTTAAAATAAGTATTTGTTTTTTAAAAATTGTGATAGGGCCAGCCTGGTGGCATAGTGGTTAAGTTTACATGCTCTGCTTTGGCAGCCTGGGGTTCACAGGTTCGGATCCTGGGCCCCGACCTAGCACTGCTCATCAAACCACGCTGTGGTGGCATCCCACATAAAATACAGGAAGATTTGCACAGATGTTAGCTCAGGGCCAATCTTCCTCGCACACACACACACACAAAATTATAATAGTTCTTTAGAACTATTCTGTTCTAGAAATGAGTCTTACGAGATATATGATTTGCAAATATTTTCTCTCAGTTTATGGATTGTCTTTTCACTTTCTTTATGGTGTCCTTTGAAGCACACAGGTTTTTAATTTTGATGAAGTCCCATTTATTTGTTTTTTCTTTGGTTGCTTGTGCTTTTGGTGCCATATTTAAAAAAACCATTGCCTAATCCAAGGTCATGAAGAAATATGCCTAAGTTTTCTTCTAAGAATTTTATAGTTTTAGCTCTTACATTTAGTCTTACATTTACATTCATTTTCCATTTTGATTCCATTTTTTTTTTTTTGAGGAAGATTAGCCCTGAGCTAACTGCTGCCAATCCTCCTGTTTTTGCTGAGGAAGACTGGCCCTGAGCCAATACCTGTGACCATCTTCCTCTACTTTATATGTGGGACGCATGCCACAGCATGGCTTGCCAAGCGGTGCCATGTCTGCACATGGGATCCAAACAGATGAATACCGGGCCGCCAAAGCAGAATGTGTGCACTTAACTGCTGTGTCACCAGGCCAGCCCCTGATTTAATTTTTCTATGTGGTGTGAGGTAGTGGTTCAACTTCACTCTTCTGTGTGTGGATATCCAGTTTTCCCAGCACCATTTCTTGAAAGGATTACTCTTTCCCCCATTGAATTGTCTTGGTACTTTTGTCAAAAAGTCAGTTGACCGTATATGCACGAGTTTATTTCTGGACTTTCAATTCTATTCCATTGATCTCTATATCTCTCCTCATGCCAGTCCCACACAGTCTTGTAGTTTTGTAGTAAGTTTTGAAATCAGAAAGTGTGAGTCCTCCAACTCGGTCTTTTTCAAAATTATTTTGGCTATTCTGGGTCTCTTGCATTTCCATACCAATTTTAGGATCAGTTTGTCAATTTCTGCAAAGCAGCCAGCTGGGGTTTTGAAAGGCATTGCATTGAATCTGTAAATCAATTCGGAGAGTATTGCCATCTTAGCAATATTTAATCTTTCAATCCACGAACATATGATGTCATTCTATTTCTTTAATTTCCTTCAACAATGTTCTGTAGCTTTCAGAGGATAACTTTGGCACTTCTTTGCTAAAATTTTCCCAAGTATTTCGGTTTTTTTGATGTTATTGTAAATGGAATTGTTTTCTTAATTTCATTTTTGGATTGCTCTTTGCAAGTGTATGAGAATATAATAGTTTTTGTCTATTGATTGTGTATCCTGCAACCTTGCTGAATTCACTTATTAGTTCTGATATTTTTTTAGTAGATTCCTTAGGATTTTCTATATACAAGAGCATGTCATCTGTAAATAGAGAAAGTCTTAGTTCTTCCTTTTCGTTCTGGATACCTTTTTTCCATTTTCTTGCCTGGTTACACTGGCTAGAAACTCCGGTGCAATGCTGAATAGAACGCTGAATGGCCAGAGTGACCATCTTTGTTTTGTTCCCGACCTCAGTGGGAGAGCGTTTGGTCCTTCACGGCTGAGCGTGATGTTGGCTGTGGGTTTTTCATAGATGCCTTTTATCATATCGAGAAAGTTCCCTTCTTTTCCTAGTTGTTGAGTGTTTTATCAGAAAGGTTGTTGAATTTTATTGAATGCTTTTTCTGTGTCTAATGAGATGATAATGTGGTTTTTTGTCCTTTTTTGTGTTGATATGATGTAGTGCATTGATTTTTAAAATTTTTTTAAATTTATTTTTCCTTTTTCTCCCCAGAGCCCCCTGGTACATGGTCATGTATTTTTAGTTGTGGGTCCTTCTAGTTGTGGCATGTGGGACACCACTCAGCATGGCCTGATGAACAGTGCCATGTCTGTGCCCAGGATCCGAACTGGCGAAACCCTGTGCCGTAGAAGCAGAGTGGGCAATCTTAACCACTTGGCCGCAGGGCTGGCCCCATGCATTGATTTTTGAATGTTAAACCAGCCTTGCATTCCTGGGATAAATTCCACTTGGTCATGGCATGTAATCATTTTTATATATTGCTGAAGTCTGTCTGTTATTAATTTGTGGAGGACTTCTGCTCTATATTCGTAAAGGGTGCTGGTCTGTTTCTTGTGATGTCTCTGGGTATGGCATCAGGGTAATACTGGCCTTACACAGTGAGTCAGGAAGAGCTCCATTTTTAAAGGGAGTGGTCAGGGAAGGTTTCATCAAACAAAACTTGAAGGAATCAAGCCCTGATGGTATCTGGAAAAGTACACAAAGGTCAAGTACAAAGGCCCTGAGGCAGGAGCACTCTGTGGGGATGAGGTCATCGAGGTGGAGAGCGGGGGAGCGGGTTCTGTGGGAGAAGGAGAAGGGAGAAGGCCTTTGTGAAGACTTAGACTTTCACTTCCGGTGAGACGAGGAAATGCTGGAGGCTTTGACACACCTGATTGCTGTGTGGAGGAGGGACCAGAAGGTGGCAAGGTTGGAACAGAGAGCCTGGGCAGCAGGCTGCTACCATAGTCACGGCAAGAGTGGCAGGGAGGAGGCAGCGGAGGTGGGGAGGAAGCTACACATATGGGGTTGTCGACAGACTGCATTTGGGGTGTGAGAGAGGAGGCAGGGAGGACTCTGAGGTTTTAGGGCTGAGCACCCGGAAGGATGGGGTTGCTGTGGACTGAAGTAGTGACGACCGGAAGGAGCAGATGTGGGGGGTAGTGGGAGGAGGGAGAAGTTGCATTTTTGACATGTTAAGTTTGAGATCCTACTCACACATCCAAGTGGAAGCGTCCAGTCGAAAGTTGGATGCACAGACCTCAAGAAGTTCCAGGGATGTTAAATTGGGAGCACCAGCATGTGGAGGGTATTTTAAGCCATGAGACTATTTTCACTACCCAGGGAGTGATGCTAAGTAGGGGTCAGAAGAGAAGAGGACTGAGCCCTGGGGCCCCTCAACATTTAGAGTCAGGGATATGAGGGGGAGCCAGTGACAAGATGGAGAAGCAGCAGCTACTGATGCAAGAGGACAACCGGTGGAGGGTGCTGGTCTCGAATCCAAGGGAAGAAAATCTTTCAAGGAGGGAGTTGTGTCAAGTGTTGCCGATCAACCAGCAGTGCAGGTTGTCTGACCCTCGGCACTATAGACGTTTGGGGCTGCACAGTTCTTTGTGGTGGGGCCGTCCTGCACACTGCAGGACGTTGAGCAGCATCGCTGGCCTCCACCCACTGGATCCCAGTAGCGCTCCCAAGTCGTGACAACCAAAAACGTCTCCAGACATTGCACAGCATCCCACGGGGAACAATCACCCCAGCTGAGAACCCCAAAGTCAAATGGATTTAGGAATGTGGTGGCCTGTCTGAGTCACCTCCTATTCATCCCGTTGAGGGGAGGGACGCCTGCCCTAGGCTTACGGGGATGGTGGCCCACCTGACACTGGACAGATGGGATCAACAGCAGTTTTAGTCACATATAGTCAGGGCCCAGGGAACAAGGATACTGCGCACCATGGGGGGCCACAGGGGGGTTGCACTGGGGAACAAAGTGAACCTGTGGGGGCTGGGGAGGGGGCTTTGTAGAAACATGAGGATGGGGTGCCCCTGTCCCCCCCCCCAAGTTCCCACCAGAGGATGAGATGGGTTTGCCTGAATAATCCTGTGGGCTGCAGGGCACTGAAGCCCTTTGGTCAGGGACAAGCAGGAGCTACGCTCCATTGATAAAGAGGCCTGATTGGCCAGGGGCCCCATCTGTGGCAGCTAAGTAGGGAGGGGAACTTGCAGTGAAGCCCTTCAAGGTCCTCCTGGTTTCAGGAGTGAAGCAGCACGTAATATTGGGTCTTCATTTCAGGCCCAAAACCTAAGGCCACTTGGGACCCTCATGATGGGGCCAAAGCCCATCTATGGTCTGTCCAAGGGGCAGACCTGGTGTCACCAGCTAGACCGATGCGTGAACATGGGCTGTGGTTATTTCCCTTCAGATGCCCGCAGTGTGGAGCTCAGTGGGGCCACTTCTCACCTCCCTTCTCATCTGATGCTTCTATTGGCCGCCTTTTCTAAATTGTAATCACCTGTGCAAATATTTGCGGCCGGCCAGCCCGCTGCCTGGTCCTTTTGGCTGCTGGTGTGGAGCTGCATTTGGAGGAGAGCGTGTCTCACAAACACTGCTTGTTTCACTCTTTTCCTCTCCCCGGGGACACGCACCATCGATTATTACCCACACAGTGTGCACACAGAGGTCCTATTTTTTTTTCTTTTTTTTTTTTAAAGATTTTATTTTTTCCTTTTTCTCCCCAAAGCCCCCGGTACATAGTTGTATATTCTTCGTTGTGGGTTCTTCTAGTTGTGATACGTGGGACGCTGCCTCAGCGTGGCTTGATGAGCAGTGCCATGTCTGCGCCCAGGATTCGAACCAACGAAACACTGGGCTGCCTGCAGCGGAGCGCGCGAACTTAACCACTCGGCCACAGGGCCAGCCCCCCACAGAGGTCCTATTTTAAAAGCGATTGAGAACGCTATCACTGTGCGATCATGGAAATAGCACAATTGGAAGCTACAATTCAGTCGGTCATGAGGACACTTGCATTTGCCAGCTGAGCGCTCGTGGATAAACACTCAGGACAAGCTGCCTGCCCAGAACTCAGCTGCCTGCCGGCTGAGCCTGCGTTCTCTGTGATGATGTCCACTGGCTTCCTGGGCTCAGACCCCAGCAAAACAGCAAAACACACCCTCCTGAGATTCCCCGAGTTCTCCTCGGACCGAAGCTGCTTCACCCTCTCCACCCTTGGAGTCAGACTGTAACGTGATTCGGTGGAGAGAGAGCATTTACCCGCTCCTTGTAGGTGCGGCGCTGGGAGCAGAGTCCTGGGGTCTGGCGTTTGTCCTCTAGCTCTGATCCCAGGCTGCAGGCAACTCATCCATTTGTGCCTTGGACGGATGGGCAGAAAATCAATGGTTTTGCTCTGCTGACAAAAATGCTCCTGACAACTGGAAAGCAGGAGACCATTAAAATACCACTGACACCATTATTTACTATGAAGATGTAGCTATCGATTTAACAGTTATAAGAATGAAACGCAGGAAGACGAGTGACAGCAGGGGGTCGCCTGCTTTCTCCAGAGGTGGCCCCCTGGAGCGTGGCAGCTGAGGTGGGGGGAGAGCTGAGGTTTTTCTTTCTTCTTTTTTTTACTTTTGAACAACTTTTCATTATGAGATAATTTTAGGCTTACAGAAGAGTTGCAGAGACGGTTCAGAGAGTTCTCATGTGACCCCTCCCCCAGCTTCCTCCTCCCAGCGTCAACCTCTCACGTAACCACAGCGCAGTGACCAAACCCGAGGAGACCATCCCAGCAGGGTGCTGTTAACCAACTCCAGGCGCCATTCGACGTTGTCAGCTTCTCCTCTAATGTCCTTTCTCTGTCCTGGGACCCCATGTGGCATTCAGTTGTCATGTCTCCTTTGTCTCCTCTGGTCTGTTTTTCAGTCCCTCCTTTTCGTTTATGACCTTGACCCTTTCGAAGAACAGTGTTCATGGGCTTTGTAGAATGTCCCTCAAATTGGGGTTGCCTGATGCTTTCCTATGATTAGATCACGGCTGCAGATTTGGGGGGAGAATCCCACAGAAGTGAGGTGCCCTTCACTGCGTCACGTCAGGGGCTTGTGCCGTCCGCTATGCCTCGTTCCTGGCGATGCTAACCTGCAAAGCCTGGTGAGGGTGGTGTCTCCCACCTAAAGTTGCCGTTTTCCCCTTTGTAACTAATATATCTCTGGGGGGAGATATTTCGGTATCATGCATATATTGTTTCTCCTTAAACTTTCACCCATGAATTGTAACATGCACCGGTGCTTTGAGCGTTCGGTTTGAATTCTGGAAGTTTTCTGAGCAGACTTTTTTCCGTGCTCTGCAAAGTCAAACTCAAGCTGCTGAGGATCTTCAGGCAAAATCTTTCCGAAGAGCATCACGAGTTAGCGGACCTAGGAAAACTGTCACTAAGTGGGCACATCAAGGTGCCACAATTACGGCAACGGTTCCAACGAGCCACTCTGTTCAGGTATTCCTGTGAGAGAAATGACCTGTGGGCTCCGCCCTTGTCTTAGGTTCTGGTCACGAATGTGACTTTAGGGTTAGATCAAAAGGCACTCGTGTCTTCAAACTCACATTGCTGCCACCAGTGTGTCACTGTTGTCAAGAGGAACACGTGCAATTAATAAAGGCTGCAGGGCTGGCTGGGAAACCAATTATAACAAACACATCAGATATCAATAGCGTGGAACAAACACAGCTTCCCATTGATTGACGCCAATCATCTTCGGCACCCTGACCCCCAGCCCCCGTCTTTCACACCTTCAGGGACGGCTGTAAAATGTCAGCTTCTGTGCCTTTCCGAGTGTGCTCACCAGTGTCTGCTTTTCGATACACCTGAGTTATCACTGGGAATTAAGAGGGTGTTTCTTGCTGCCAGCATAGGCTTTGTTCTGACATCTCTTGTATGTAATATAAGGCTTGAAAAAAAATGTTAAGAAATAAAACCCAAAAGGCAGAGCCAGGAGGTTAAGCGATGGCATTCACCGATCGTCTGTGCTCTGTCGGACAGGGGAATTGGGACCACGGGCTAGGAGGCTGGTTTGCATCCACAGGAGAGCAGGCTCCCAGTCTCAGCTGCTGGCCATCTGGGCGGGAATACTTTTCCCGCCTCCCTAGCCTGATGGACAGAGGCCTGCTGGTTGCTGGCACCCCTTCAGAGGTGGGTCTCTCCTTCCAGTGCTTTCCAATGTGGGCTATTTTGCTGCTGGATGGACTGAGCCCAATTCCTGAACTTCCGTCCAGAAGCCCCAGTTTTGTCTGCCCTCCTCGCAACCCTGCAGAAACAGGCTCGTTCCTCTGCCCCACGACAGTGACTTGAAGGCCTGGTCATATGTCCACCTTCCACCCCCAGAGCCCAGTGCAGGGCCTGATCCACAGTCTGTGCTGAGTAAAGCTTTGTGGGTTGAATCACAGGAGATGTTTGGGGAGAACAGGCAGAGTAACTTACTGAAGTCCTGAAACTCTGCAGGCCTCTGGAGCTTCTGGAATGTTCTCCAACAGAAGGTCCCATGTGCTCAGTGCCTGGTGTTGAGCATGTGGCGTTCAAAGTCGCTTAAGTATGTTCTATGTTTGGCTCAGTGCTGTCCCTGGGAGGGAACAGGGGGAGAGGTGCACCTATGTGATCAGGGCAGCCCCAACACCAGCCCTGGGGGATGGAAACCGTAGGTAGCGGGATGGGGGAACATGTGTGTGCAGATCCTTTCCTGCAAACTTCAAAGGCAAGTCTTAAAGTTATTTCAGGGACGAGAACACTTGCATGTCGTTAGAGCAAATTGCAAACCCTCTTTGAAGGGGCTTTCAGGTGAGAGCCTGGAATGTTTTTTGAACTAGTTGCCGTTGCTGGGGTGCGAGTGGGGAGCAGCTGTGTCCCTCGCGCCCACGGGCTGGCAAAGGCCGAGGAAGAGTGGGCTTCACGATCCGTCCAGCAGGAGACGGGCGGCCAGGTGGGCGCCACGTCAGAGTCGACACGCAGTGGCATAACCTCCTCTGTCCCGGGCCAGGGCCCACCCCAAACCATGGTGCTGGCTGGAGCTCGTGGGCCAAGTTCAGGGCTGTGTGAGTCGGGGGCTGCTTCCATTGTCAGATCTCCTTCTGGGACTGAGACTTTTCTGCTTATAAGGGTCCCGGTGGTGACACTGGGTCAGCTGATTAGCAGCCTCCATTTCTCCTTGCCAGGTAACCGAACAGATTCACAGCTTTGGGGCTTAGGATATGGATATCTTTGGGGGGCTATTTTTCTGCTGACCACGACACTCATGCCCTTGAAGTTTTGAGCTCCTGGGGTACATCTTGCTCTTCTCTGTGTCCCAGAACCTACCAGGCAGAGGACGCCGTCTGCATATCAGCTGCTGGCTGAGCAGGGCTTTCATCCTGCTCTTGGGCCCCGAGTCACGAGGTCCCATGCAGGGTTCCCATCTCCTCGGGTCACTGAGTTGTGTTTCTGACTTTAGCCCACTGATAGTTTAGTCCTGGCCTCACATTATTTTCTAATTTTTAGAAAATCTTTTCTCCTCCTGCCTCTCCAGCTGGAGGGAAGCTCCTGGGGGCCAGGGTGGTGGTTGACTGGTGAGGGAAGCCAGAGTCTCACATCTTCCAAATGTTAGCAAGATACTGAGATGAAAGCATCACTCACGTCTCTCAAGTAGCCCTGCCCGTTTGAAACAGAACGAGAACCGCGGGTGCCCCTTAGAAATGTCCTGTAGCCACACGGGAAAAAGAGACTGGTGAGATGAAGTTTCATGCTAGATTTTAGTAACCCAATATATCCAAAATATTACCATTTTAACATGTGATTGATACATATTCTTTTTTTTGTTTTTTTTTGAGGAAGATTAGCCTGAGGTAACATCTGCTGCCAATCCTCCTCTTTTTGCTGAGGAAGACTGGCCCTGAGCTAACATCCATGCCCATCTTCCTCTACTTTCTATGTGGGACACCTGCCACAGCAGGGCTTGTCAAGTGGTGCCACGTCCACACCGGGATCCAAACCAGCAAACCCTGGGCTGTCAAAGCGGAACATGCGAACTTAACCGCTGCGCCACCCTGCCGGCCCCTGATGCATATTCTTAATGAGCTAGTTTATATTCTTGTTTTTCATTCTAAGCCTTTGAAATCTGATGTGCATTTTACACTGACAGCACATCTCAACTCAGGCCAGCCGCGTTTTAAGGGCTTAAGAGCCACATGAGGCCACTGTATTCGGCAATGCAGGTCTAAAGCACTAGGATTCACAGAGAGAACGTTTTGCAGTTCACAAGAGCATTGCTTATTTCAGGCCCCAACAGCAGCACTTCATAAGTTACAGTCATTGAAACCCTTGTTTATCTCCTTCCTTTCTCTCTTCTTTCTCCTCCCTCTCTCTCTTCTTTCCCTCCTTCCACCTTTTGGGGACTGTGGCTGTGGGTTTAATCTCACTTCTTCTCCGTGCTGACTGGGACCTTGAGTGAGTCACTCACCTCTTAAAGCTTCAGTTTATTCATCTGTCAAATGGAGAAGGTAATTCTTACCCCCTGGATAGTCCAAAGGGCTGAACAGCAGGTTCCTGGCACTGGTTTCCAACAAATGGACGTTCTCGTCCTCTCTGTCCTCACGCTCAGAGCTCTGTGGGCCTGCTCTGTGGCCAGCTGCAGCAATGGAGGAGAGAGTTTCTGGCCCCCCGGGAGCTTGCCTCCAGCTGGAGAGGCAGGAGGGAAAAAGATTTTCTAAAAACTAGGAAATAATGCAAGGCCAGTGCTGAACCATCAGTGGGCTAAAGTTGAAACACAACTCTGTGACCCAAGGAGATGGGAACCCTGCATGGGGCCTCGGGACTCGGGGCCCAAGAGCAGGACAAAAGCCCTGCTCGGACATCCGGCCCAGCTCCAGGGCACAGACACCCTCTCCTCAGCTGTCATGCTGGCATGAATTACTCTAAGGTCTTGGTGGTTGAGTCAGAGTGTCCCCGAGAGCCTGGCTTGCTCTCCAGGAGAAGCTCGGGCAGGGAAAAGACCTTCTGAGTGGCCAGCAGGTTTCGAGGATAAACAAAGACATCCTGGCATTGGGTCATAAGGTCCCTGCCCTTCACAACTTGACACCCCCAGCAGGACCATGACAGGTACATGGAAGCACGCTGGGCCAGTCAGATGGCACAAGGGCCCTGGACTCTGGTGCCTCTGTGTTTTGCGTTCGTTGGCATTGGGGCCTTGCAATGCAGGATGCCCAACCAGTCCCAGAGGACTGCGTGGCTTTTCTCCGATTAATAGGAGCTGGACAGTCCCTGTTCTTTGTAGCTTCTATTTACTGCTCTCGGTCACCTACGTGCTCGTTAAGGGATGGGAAAGGACAAATTTTGGAAAATAAAAGAAAATTCTGAGAATGTGTAACGATGCAAATGCATCTCTGTTGTTCTCTGTGAGATAAATGAAAGTGAATCAGAAATTGTTCTGGATTTGGGTCTGGTTCTATGAGGCTGTGTGAATACATAGAAAAACAAGGCACTTTTCCACGGGTCTTAGCGTTTGGGCGAGCCAGGACAATTCTGGAGGGTTCAGGAGTCCGGGGCATCAATAGAACCTGTGTCCCCAGGACTCCTGGACGTCTGGGGCTCTCCACAGAGGGAGGAGCTTCCGGCAGATGTGCCCACTTCTCCAAAGTCCTGGGCAGATCGGGAATACCGAAAGGAATTTACAGACAGATACGAACCTGTCTGTCCCCGGGTAGTAATCAGTTGCCCAACAGGCTCAACTCACTTGCACTGTTATCAGTTTCTAGAACTCACAGAGTTTTAAGACAGCTCAAAGACAAAGAGAGGCTGAGGTAACCGGGAGCCCTCAGTCAGGACTCCCCAGAACCATTCTGTGCATTTCGTAGTCTCTCTCAGGTTTTAATCCTCATCTTTCTTCCTCCCCGGATCCTGATCATCTCAAAGACTATTCTTGATCACAAAATAGGCCTGTCCCGTGAGATTCCGCCTGGTTATTTGCACAGGTGCGGACAGAGGGTTAAGTCACCGCATAGGGCTTCTTGAGTTTGCTTTGCCGGAAGTGTCCATAAGGAATCTCAGATTGGACTTTCAAAGCCTCTGTTTCCTGAGACGTGGAAAGCAGGAAGCTCTCTCCACCAGATTTTATCCGAAGCACTGATAAATTTGGGTGAACTCCTCTCTTCTCTAGGTCCCCCGAGTTTGCTGATTCCCAGCTGCCAGGAGTGCCCTTCCTGACCCCTGTGGGCCTGGGGTTTGTAAGCCTGGTACCAGGGCCGTTTTCCTGGGAGGGCTTGGTGACCATGTGTTTATAAGTAAAACCAACCTTCCTTCCTTGAAGTGGCTGGTCCTACCTCATTCCGTGAACATTGTTCTCGAATCCGACCCTCTGGCACGGCCTCGGCTGTACAATCAATGTATTCAATTACATCCTGGTGAAACGTAAGACAGGTTCTTATGGAACCTGTGCTATTAAATATTTTGCCATGAAAGGTAAGTTTCTAGCGCCAGCCCCGGTGGCCTAGTGGTTAAGTTTGGCACGCTCCTCTTGGGCAGCCCAGGTTTGGTTCCTGGGTGCAGACCTATACCACTCGTCTGTCAGTGGCCATGCTGTGCCGGTGGGTCACGTACAAAAACAGGAAGATGGGCAACAGATGTTAGCTTGGGGAAAATCGTCCTCAGGAAAAAAAAAAAAACAAAACAACTAAGTTTCTGAATTCTAGGGGATCAGTGAGAATCACATGTAATTTTTAAATGTTTCCTTTTAGCTTGTGGTAGCGGAGTTTCACTAAGCTGCTGTGGGTTACAGATTGCTTAAGAGAAAGGGCTTGCTTGTACACCCAGAAAATGGAACGTTGGCAATACGTCAACTTTGTTCCAAGCAAATAACTGCGATAATGTGTTCCCTCTAGTTCAGTTAGTCTCACATGATGAATTCTTAATAGAACCATTCCAAAAACAATTTTAGATAAAATGTCTCTAAGGCTAATCATTAAGTCCATTTTCTTTTTTTTTTTTAAGATTGGCACCTGAGCTAACATCTGTTGCCAATCTTTTTGTTTTTCTTCTTCTTCCCAAAGCCCCCCAGTACGTAGTTGTATATTCTAGCTGTGGGTCCTTCTACTTGTGGCATGTGGGATGCTGCCTCAGCATGGCCCGATGAGCGGTGCCATGTCTGCACCCAGGATCCGAACCGATGAAACCGTGGGCTGCTGAAGTGGAGCGCGTGAACTCAATCACTTGGCCACGGGGCTGGCCTCTAAACCTATTTTCAAAGTCACTGAATATTACATATAATTTATAAAAGTGAATGGACATAATTTTTATAAAGGAAAAAACCCTCAAGATAGAACATATAATTATCCTGAGATGATTTTTTTTTAACCAACAACATCAAGTAGAGAGACTCAGTGTATCTGGAGTATACGTCCATATTCCTGTGAAATTTTCTGGGTAGCTCCGATGTGCGTCACCCATCAAGAATCTCTGGCCTAGAGGACGCTAGATTCAAATGAAACAAGTCACTTGAGGCCAAGTCAACATTCTAAATAGTACCTGAAACTGCGGCCGCTAGCTCGATTCTGTGGTTGACAACATGGGCAAAGTAGCCCCAGAACGCTGATAAATACAGGAAACGTGACAGAATTATTTCATAAGAGTTTTGATCAGTATTTCCACTGACGTTAGCAACTATTATGGAAAGCCAGGGCCTTCACAAGGATCCAAGGGAGACTCCCGCACAGCACACATTTCTGAAACACCTTTGTTAGTAACACTTGTGTTTGCAAACTTCGCCTTCGGTGGCTGAGGGTCTCCTCTGATTGCACAGCTCTGCCCATGCAACCCCTCATGCTGGGAACACGGGAAGCCAACCTTGCCATTCCTAGCCCCTATTCTTATAAGGCGAAAGATCAAACTTTTCTGACTTTTGAGGGGGCCCGCTGGCAAATCATAAAGACGGTTTGGGATGAAAGAGACATTCTGAGAGTTTTATTTTGTTTGGTTTTTTCCCTTACATTTAGGATCCAATTTTGGGAAAGCGAAAATCACAAAGCTGACTCACACACTTAAGATAGGACCAGCAGTGCCTGACAAACAATCCTTGGTTACTTATTTAATCAAAATGAAGATAAGAATCTTAATAACAAGCATAGACGGCAACGTGACAGTAAACAACCTGAGCTCTTTCATAGGCAGAGTACCTTTGGGTTCCAGGCAAAGGTCAAGAATAGCGTTCACGTTGCATGACGGGGCATCAATCAGTGGACGAAGAAGGAAGCCTTGGAAGGTTGAGCAAACTTGGCTACATTTTTATCATGTTTCATACCTTCTTTTCAGACCCAAGTATTATAAACTGGGGAAAATAAAGTTCCCTTTCAAATTTTGTCCTTGATTATGCTCCTTCCTATACTGGGACAAACCAACTCTTATTTAAGGACGACACTTCCCTTTCAGGGGGTCCTCAAGGTCAAAACTAATTTCGTGATAACGCTAAAATATTATTTACATTAACATTCGAGGCAGTCATCAATGCTATCTTCAAATGAATCGACGCCTCTTTTAGAAACGCCATTTGACCCATAATGTCCCTGATGGCATTTTCCTTCCAGTCCTGGGTCTCTTTTGCGTTTCGTTGTCACATCTCTTTAATTTCCTTTAATCTGGAACAGTTCCTCTGCTTTTCTTGTCTTTTATGATATGGACATTTTCGTAGACTACAGCCCCACCCCCGTGAAAGAAATAGGATGTTTCTCATTTGAGGATTTCTAATACTTCTTCATGATTAGACTCAGGTTATTCGCCCCCAGTGGAAATACGACATAAGTGGTGTTGTGGCCCTCGCAGGGGATCACACGTGGAGGTCCACGGTTCCAGCTGCCCCTCCCTGGGGGTGGGATTTTTTTTTTTAAGATTTTTAAATTTTTTTCCTTTTTCTCCCCAAAGCCTCCCGGTACATAGTTGTATATTCTTCATTGTGGGTCCTTCTAGTTGTAGCATGTGGGATGCTGCCTCAGCGTGGCCTGATGAGCAGTGCCATGTCCACGCCCAGGATTTGAACCAACGAAACACTGGGCCGCCTGCAGCGGAGCTCACGAACTTAACCACTCGGCCACGGGGCCAGCCCCTGGGGGTGAGATTTTGATCACTCATGTCAAGATGTTGTCTGAGAGAGAGCCACTGCAGAGTTACTATTTTTCCCTTGCAACCAATAAGCACTCCGTGAGCAGACGCCATGCAAGTATCATGTTCCTCAAGAAACTTGCCCCCCAAGACTTGACATCCCTGAGTGATTCTTGCCTTTACCAATTTTTTTTTTTTAAAGATTTTATTTTTTCCTTTTTCTCCCCAAAGCCCCCCGGTACATAGTTGTGTATTCTTCGTTGTGGGTTCTTCTAGTTGTGGCATGTGGGACGCTGCCTCAGCGTGGTCTGATGAGCAGTGCCATGTCCGCGCCCAGGATTTGAACTAACGAAACACTGGGCCGCCTGCTGCGGAGCGCGCGAACTTAACCACTCGGCCACGGGGCCAGCCCCTGCCTTTACCAATTTTTACTATGATGGTTACACAATGACATTCTTCCAACTCAGCATCTCTCCATGCAGACCAGCAGGCAATTGGCGTTCTCCTCTAAGCAAGAACCCTCCTTTCTCTCCCATTTATTTATTTATGTATCTATTTTTGGTGTAGACTCAGGATTTTTTAAAATAAATTCATTACAATTTCTTAACTATCTTCATGCTCAAATTGTCCCAGATGTGATCAGTGGGAGCCCCGTCAAGCTGGCTCCTGGGTTCTTTAGATACGCCCCCATCATTTATTTCTTTCTTTTAACAATTCCCTACTTTCTGGTGTAAGAAGGTATTTCAGGCTCATCTTGGCCCTTCCTGCTCCAGTCCTGAAAAATCAGCCATTTTTCCAAGGAGTCCTGCTTCCTATTAGTGGGGAATGGTGTTAGAGACCAAGATCTGGGCACGGGGTGTGCTCATTTTTACTGGGGTGTCTTTGCTTTGAGACTCAGCAGACAGAGCTAGAAAATAAATACATATATGCACACATGCCCCTTCATCTACATACAGATATAGACACGTACACAAGGGCTTATGTTCATGCACGTGCCTGTTTTAGAGATCATGTGTCTGCACTATACCTCCACTTACATGGTATAGTGCAGATGGCCCACAATACGGACCATCCTCCAGTCCATATTTGTGTTTTCCGTCTCTCAAGATCAGCAACACCTTTATTCATTTGCTCAATCCTGCAGTACATCTAAAATAGCTTCAGAATCGCTTCACACATTCCACTACAAACAATGAATCTGACAGAGTCTAGGATTTGTCTGTGGTTCTCCCTGCTGTGCTGACTTCCCCGTTCCCCACCAAGACTGAGAGTGGAGTGAAACCTGTGTGACAGACGCTTGGAGTACTGCTCCTCAACCTCTTCAGTGGGGTAATGGTACCCATTTGCAGTACGGTTGGTTCACTTGTCTCTATTTTCTTCAGTTTTTGGGTTTTTATCTTCCCAATCCTTGTTAATTTGCTTTTATTTTTTGAGTATGTAAAAGGTGCTTCAAAAACTTGAAACTACACAAGCAGGTTTACTCAGAGGAGCGTCGCTCCTTCTCACGTCCCTCTCACCCTGCTCCATCCATCTCTTGTAGGTAACCAACTTCATTGTTTTCTGCTTTGTCTGTTTGTGTTTCTTTTTGGAGGGTTAGCACACACATGCACACACACGCATGTTTTATCTCTTCTTTCTTGGCAAAAGGTAGCATCTGCATCTGCTCTTTCCTACTTTGCTTTGATCACTTAACAATATAGCTTGGCAACGACCTGTGTCTGTACACAGGGGGCTTCTCTGTCCTATTTTGCAGCGGTAGCCTGCTCCATGGTGGAGGTGACCCACCGTCAATCCAACCAGTCTCCTACGATCGGTCAGTACTTGATGACAATTTCATTCGCCCATTCTCTGCCTCTTTTTAAAAATTGGGATAAAATACACGTAACATAAGACGTACCATTTTAACCATTTGAAGTGTGCAGTTCGGTGGTCTTAAATACGTTCACAGTGCTGTTCAACCATCACCACCATCCGTCTCCAGAACTTTTTTGTCGTGCAAAACTGAAGCTCTGCCCCATTAACCACTCCCTCCCCATTCCCTCGTCCCTCCCTTGCCCCTGGCGCCCTCCGCTCTGCCTTCTGTCTCTAGGAGTGTGACCGCTCCAGGAACCTCATATAGGGGGAACCATACAAAATTTGTCCTTTTGTGACTGGCTTATTTCACTTAGTGTAATATCTTCAAGGTTCATTCCTTTTTAAGACTGAATAATATTTGGTGCGGCCAACTTTTATATTGAACTTTACCAACAGTTTTGGAGAGCCTGTTGGTGTCAAGTCAGATGCTGTCAAAACTTTACAAATGTTGCACATAATACACACCTGTGACCTGGTTTTTAAGAAACTGATGCTGGGTCCCACCCATAGAAATTCTAATTTGATTGGTCTGGGGGTGTGGCCTGGACAATAAGTGGTTTCAGAGCTCCCAGGTGATTCTAATTTGCAGCCAAGGTTGAGAACCACTGACCTGGTGCCCGCTTGTCAAAGTCTCTAGTGAGAGTCGCGGGGGGGGGGGGGGGGGGGGGGGGGGCAGGGAGCAGGCAGTTAGGGTAGGCTTCCTGGAGGAGAAGTGAGGAGGAGCAGAGAGCATTCCAAGCAGGGGGAGGCTCTGGGGAAGACAGGCGAGAAGAAGCATCAAAGTGTCAGGAAGCACAGCTGATGTTCCTGGATGTCATAGTTGGGATCTTTTGGGTGCAATCGAGAGAAAACACAATCCAAATGGGCTTACGTGCATGAGGAGTTTACTGGTGTCAGCATCCACCTCCCCTGGGAGCTGGTTGGAAACAGAGGACCTCAGGCCCCACCTGGGCTCCCTGGATCAGAATCTTTTTTTTTTTTTTTTTTTTGCTGAGGAAGACTTGCCTGAGCTAACATCCATTGCCAATTTTCCTCTTTTTGTATGTGAGCTGCCGCCACAGCATGGCCACTGACAGATGAGCAGTGTAGGTCCGCGCCCAGGAACTGAACCCAGGCCACTGAAGTGGAACACACCAAACTTAACCACTAGGCCACCAGGGCTGGCCCAAGAATTTTCATGTTAACAAGACCCCCAGGTGATTCGTCTGCACATTAAGCTTTGAGAAGCTTGGCTGTAGAAGGCAAAAAATGGAAACTGAGATTTAACAGGACAGAATATTCTGCCTAACTAGGGGTTTTTCTGCAAGCTAGCACAGTAACTGCATCTGTAGATCCCGTCTCCTCCATTTTCAAGTCTTTACTTACAAGTCCCAGGAGTGTTGCTTTATTGGCTCCGAACAAGGACCAGCACATCGCACATCATCATAAGTGGGCCCGTGGGGGTCCAAGGGACTCCAGAGACTGCCCTGGAGTTGCTCAGCCTCCTCCTCCGACAGGAACAATGTCTCACTCGTCTTCGCATCTCAGTATAATGTGCAGAAGGAGCGTTTGACTCCTGGGGGGAGCTGAGCTAATCAATATAAGAAGAAAATCAATTTTTAATTGATCATTCGAATAGTTTGTTTCCATACCTGGATCTGCTATTGGCCTCTGTGCTCATGTCCTACAAGATAAGAAGTGTAATAAACTATCCTTTCCATGTGTGTTGAAGATACAGCCGATTCTCGTTATCCGCGATGGTTGAGACTGCGTACAGACTTAGCAAACACTGCACCATCGCTCCTGGGGAAATACATACCAGGTACATCCTGCGAGCTCTGGTCACAACATTTCCGTCACCGGATCGATACATAACCTCGTTTTATAAGTGCTTCTTTTTAAAGACACTTTATTTAATATATATTATTGGGTCATTAACACTGAACTCCTGGCCAATAGCACTGTAATTCCTGTCTGAACGAAGCTTGTGTGACATGGGTATTTTCTCCGTGAGGCTGGTCATAGCCTCATAGCCTTCTTGGGCTTAGGCACACTGGACGTCACTTTTGCACTTGAATGCCATTTTAAACAGCAAAATCATCAACAAATATACAAAAATGAGAAAAATGGTGGCACTGAGTAGACCTCGAAAAGCGCACTTATTTTACAACAAGAGAGCTGAAACAAGAAGGCAGAGTGTTGCCTCGTTCCCCCTCAGCTGCGTTGGGGGCTCCGCGCAAGTCTGTGACTGACTGTGAAAGTGTGGAGTGTTCTCGGGGTTCCAACAAATTTTAGCAAGTAGGCAAATTCGTGGATACAGAATCTGCAAATGATGAGAACCGACTGTCCATACTTGGGGGAAAAAAGTGTTTCCACCATGGTGAATTCCAACTGAGAGTAAGTCTGGAATTAAAATGCTGAATAATTTTGGAAGGTTGATTCTTTTTTTAAAAACGTACGATTCAGGAAAATAAATGTCAGCAAATCGGGAACAGCACCAGAACAAGTCTCATTTTTGCTTTATTGCCACTGAGGCCTCCTAACCAGAAATGAGGAGTGCAGCTCAGTGTGAGAGCACCGCCACTCGAGGAACTCCCCTCCCCCATCCCGCAAAGGTCAGGATAATGCCGGCCGGTGGGCAGCCAGTGGGAAGGCTGCAAAAGCAGGTGACATACGAATGAATTCATGAATGAGTGCAGATAACCTGTCCACACAGGTGTCAGTTTTCCTACTAGTCGAAAAACTTCTGCAGAAGTCTTTTTTAAAGACAAGGAAAAAAGGAAGAAAGAAAAAACCTCCCCCAGTCGGCTGCCTCATGGGCTGTATGCCTCGAATAGAATGGAGTGCATTGAGTTTCAGGAGCCTTCCTCTGAAACCCTGTGTTTGAGGGAGCGGAAGGTTGATTATCCTAAAATCTGATAAAAGAGTCTAATATTCAATATGGGGCAGTTATGTGTACAGCCTCAAAAGGAGACACAAGTCAGATGCTCCCAAGATACACTGGAATTATTTTGTTATCTAGAGGAAACATTAACGTTCTCAAAGAGTGATGGTGTAAGACAGCTGCAGATTTTCTGTCCTTTGAATGTTTATGTATAATCACTCACAGCCTCAGTCATTCCGTTACTCCTCTCAAAGATGTCGGCATCGGGGCTGGCCCAGTGTGGCGCAGCAGTTAAGTTCACACGGTTGGCTTACGCGGCCCGGGGTTCGCAGGTTCGGATCCCAGGTGCAGACATGGCACCGCTTGGCAAGCCATGCTGTGGTAGGCGTCCCACATATAAAGTAGAGGAAGATGGGCACGATGTTAGCTCAGGGTCAGTCTTCCTCAGCAAAAAGAGGAGGATTGGCAGTAGTTAGCTCAGGGCTAATCTTCCTCAACCAAAAAAAAAAGATGTCGGCATCAAGACCAGGAATAAATGCAGACACTTCATCAGACACTCGCCAAATCCAGGGGACCCAGGTGGGAATTCTGCAGATCACGCCCTCAACTGCAGCCAGGAGAGCCCAGCGCGCCAGCTCAGGCTGGACTCGAAGACAGGGTGAGGCTTTCCATCAGGGATCCGCTGATCCCGAGGAACGAGAGCCGTCGACCCGGAGTTGAGCTTTCTTCAGGAATTCAACATAAAAACTGCATTTATGTTTCAGTAAGACCCAGCAGGATTTCTTTCTAGCAAAGACCTGGAAAATCAGGTTGTTAGAAAGTGTCTACAGCAGACGTTTACGATCAGCGATGAAGTCAAACGGTGCAAAAGATTCCTAAATAGCAGCATCTAGGAGAAAAATGTAGTCTTAAAAGACAGGCCATCAAAACGTCCCATGGTCCCTGTCCCCCAAGTATTGCTAAGCAGGTCAGAGACCACTCTGACGGTGGAAGTTACTCGAGGCTCTGGTGTGTGTGTGCGCGTGTGCGTGTGGCGTTTTTTCTGCAGTTAGTAGCATTCCCTGTTCTCATTCTGGCCTCCTTCCCTCATCTCTTCTATAGATCCCTGAAAAGGGGGTGGGGGTGCTGGATCCATAAGAGAGAGTACATGAGGAAAAAGTGGAGCTATTTAAAGGAGATAATAAACAGTATTTATAAAAGCCTGAGACCCAATTGCAATCTGGGAAGTTTATGCAAATTATATGCAAACTGTGCGCTGCTACACGGCGGTGTCTCTATCTGTGCGCCTAGACATTGCCCTTGGGAATTTGGGATCTGAAGCCATCCAGGCAGCTCTGATTTCAACAGATAGCTCAGTCACTCTGCTTCATTGTGGCCCAGCAGCCTGGCCCGTGGATACATGCACACAATGCTTTGACTTTGACACAATGAAGGGAAATTAAGCTGTCTTGATGGAATCTACGTGGTCTACAGTGATTTCAGCAGTGGGTAGGGAAGAAATTTTTTTTTTTTTTTTTAGCTAAGACTGTAACTGCCCATGCAACCTTTACAAAACAGGAGATTGGTAGAAACTACGATATTTAGGTGTTTCTCCTACAATGCGTTCATGTTGGAAGGTTCTGGATGTCTAAGAAAATATAATTAGAACATAATTTAATTTTCAGAATGAAATAGAACCTGCTAAATCTCAGGACTGGCCAACTTAATCCAGCCATCCTTAAATAAAGCTCGACCACCAGTCAATGGGACTAGAAAGGGACCGAGTCCTGCGTGTCGCTGGGCAGGGGTACCTTCAGAGATGGACACTCTGGGGAAGGCTGCCGAAGAGGGTGTGCCAGGGTCCTGGGGCCTTTCCCCTGACCTTGAGCGGCAGCTCCCACAGGGTCCTGGCAGGACAACAATATTGTGACATTAGGGGTTATGATAATGGCATCACAGGCAAGAGATAGGGCCAGAGAGAGCCACTAAGCTGGAGTCTGGAGGGACGGCATCCTTCACGCCCCAGACCTGGGGAGCATGGCCCTGTCTACCCTGGAGAGGCCGGAGAGAGAGTAAGACAAGGGATTGGCATCGGCGCCCTGAATTTACCCCCTTCCCCTTCCCTCACCATTTGCTAGAGGCCTGGAAACAAATGACAACCTTGATGAGCTCCTGCTTCCTCCTCTAAGTGAGTAGATGATACTCGCAATGTTGGGTCCCGAGGTCATTCTGCGGCTCCAATGAGTGACATTAGTGGAAAGCTTCGTTTTAATTATTTGGGGCAGAAGCGTCCATTGATCTATAAAGTTAAAAGCGTCAACTGAAGTACCAATGGGTGGTACCTGGATCGGGTTGAATGGTGTCTGCCCACAAAATTCATGTCCAACTGGAAATTCATAACTTGACCTTATTTGGAAATGGGGTCTTTGCAGATGTAATTAGTTTAGATGAGGTCAGACTGGATTAAGGTCGGCCCTAAATCCAATGACTGGTGTCCTTATAAGAAGGTCACTGAAGACGCAGACACACACAGAGGAAGAGTACTAGTGATGTTGGAAGGACGCGCTAACCCCTGAGGAACGTGAGGGACTGCCTGCAAGCCTGGAAGCTGGGAGAGGTGGGAGGATCCACCCCCAGAGCCTGTGGCGGGAGCGTGGTCCTGCCAACACCTTGAACTTGGACTTCCGTCCTCCAGAACAGGGAAAGGATGAGTGTCTGTTCCTAAGCCCCCTGTCTGTGATTTGGTGCAGCAGCCCCGGGAAGGTAACACAGGTACCCAAGGGGCTAAAGCAGCTGCACCAACCAGATGACAGATGCCCCACGTCCCTGGTGACACGTCTTTGCCCTTCCTGTCTCCTGCACAAGCAAAAGGATCAAGGTGAAAAGAGATGGGACTGAGGCCCAAGAACAAATCTTCTGCTCTGTTTCTAGAATAAGCAGGGACTTTGTTTAATTTACGGCATCTGCAGTAGTGATCAGCACACAGTAGGAATTGCTGATTTCTTTCTTTCTCTCTCTCTCTCTCTTTTTTTTTTGGTGAGGAAGATTCAGCCTGAGCTAATATCTGTTGCCAATCTTCCTCTTTTTGCTTGAGGAAGATTGTCCCTGAGCTAACATCCATGCCAATCTTCCTCTATTTTGAATGTGGGACGCTGCCACAGCATGGCTTGATGAGCAGTGTGTAGGTCCATGCCCAGGATCTGAACCCGCCAACCCTGGGCCACTGATATGGAGTACAGTAACTTAACCACTATGCCACCGGGAAGCCCCAGTTGATTTCTTGAATGAATGAAAGATTGAGTAGGGAGAACAAGATAAGTCAAAATTGCTGCTACATGCAATCCTGATTGACACAGTTTTTAAGACTTTCATCACCCGCCCCCCCCCCGCCCCCCCGCAAATAAAATCAAGGCCAGGGGTTGGCCCGATGGCACAGTGGTTAAGTTCGCACGTTCCACTTCTTGGCGGCCCGGGGTTGGCTGGTGCCGATCCCGGGTGCGGACATGGCATCGCTTGTCAAGCCATGCTGTGGTAGGCGTCCCACATATAAAGCAGAGGAAAACGGGCACGTATGTTAGCTCAGGGCCAGTCTTCCTCAGCGAAAAGAGGAGGATTGGCAGCAGATGTTAGCTCAGGGCTAATGTTCCTCCACAAAAAAAACAAACAAACAAAAAAATCAAGGCCAAATTCTTAAAATGGAAATCACTTGGGTTTGAGAGGTTATCGAGGTTCAGACGGAGGGAACTGAGCTTCAATTGCCAGAGTCCTGGATTAGTAAATTATAAGTTATTTTCTTTATTAAATCTGTGCGTGGAGTCTTTAAAAAGGCTTTCTAACACGTCAATAATTCAGAGTTATGAATCCTAGACCAGAAGGTCAGCAAAGACGTTGGCGATCACATCCTGAAGTGTCACGGTGAAAGTCTGGATGACATGTCTCTGAGCACACCGGTGCCAGCACACCTGCATGAGCACTGCCACCCTCGCTGCTTTAAATGCCACCACTCACTCACAGTGAGTTCTCCACACGTGCAGCCCCTCGATGGGGAAAGAATAATACCTCTGCAGCCTCCTATTTCTGTTGCCACTAGCCTGGCCAAATAAAATTAAACGATAGGTCTTCTTGTTTCCCTTGACGTATTCTTCTTGTTTGAAGTGTAAATAAATATTATACCATTTCACCAGTAGTAATGACGCAGAACTTTGTATTTTGTACCTTGCAGTGTGATTCTGATCAACCTTTAAGGTTAAGATTTTACTTGGTAAACTTTCTACAATAATTATAATAGATTTTTTAAGAGGCAAAATAAATAAGTGAATAAAATTCTTGTCTACGATGCATATAGCACGGATGAAAGCAATATGAGCGCCCCTAGGAAAATGCTGTTAATCTTGAACAAATTACTTTGTGAATTATTAGATGCTACTGGGACTGCCCCCTCCCCCCTCCCCCCCAATTTGTGTTATCAGCAAATTTTGAATTGATTCTCTCCGGGAACATTAACCACAGGAAAATGTTCTGGACAGGGGTATTAGTAAAATCTCTTTATTAATTAAAAAAAGAAAAAGGTAATTATATTCTCTGCCAGGTCCCTTAAATCATTTTCTACCTGCAAATTCTTCTAGCTGCTTGAGATTTGCTCACATCTTTACATGAACTAGTTGGAGAGAAACAAGTATGAGCTTGCAATGAGCGTGTGAGAGTGTGGCTGCTGGCAGGATCGGGCCAAGCTGGGCTTGAAGAACTGTGACTTTGTGGAGAGAATCTGCTGACCCACCCGCATACCTCCCCCCGTTCACTCCCACCCCCCTCCCTTGCCCTGGAGATTGTTTCCCAACCTTCCTGAGCATCAGCCCCTCCTCCCTGAGGCTGGCTGCAGGAGTTGGTGGGAGGGAGCATGGAGTCCCCACCTCAGGGTGTCTCAACCTTGACACTAGAGGTTAGATTCTTTCATAGGACTGACCCTGAGCTAACATCTGTGCCCATCTTCCTCCACTTTATATGTGGGATGCCTGCCACAGCATGGCTTGCTAACCGGTGCCGTGTCCACACCTGGGATCCGAATCAGCGAACCCCGGGCCACCAAAGTGGAACATGTGCACTTAATCGCTGCGCCACTGGGCCAGCCCCATGGATTTTTTTTCTTTAAAGATTTTATTTTTTCCTTTTTCTCCCCAAGGCCCCCAAGTACATAGTTGTATATTTTAGTTGTGGGTCCTTAGTTGTGGCACGTGAGACACCGCCTCAGCAAGGCCCGATGAGCAATGCCATGTCCACGCCCAGGATTCGAACCGGTGAAACCCTGGGCTGTTGAAGCAGAGCGCACGCACCCAACCACTCAGCCACGGGCCGGCCCCTTAACTGGATTTTTTATGAAACAATAACTTATTGCCCTGAAGGTGTGGGGAGACATGGAGTCAGTGTCAAGTTACACTTAACATTTAAAAATAAGTGCACCAAGGCAATTAAAACCAGAGAAGTGCACACAGCGAGACCTTTCTGCACTGCGTTGGAAACCTGGGAATGATAAACATTTTTGCAAGCTTTGCTCTTGTTACCTAGTGCTCCTGTGTGCCCTCGTTGCAGCAGCTGACATTTGAGGTCACGTGTCCAAGTGAAATGAAACACCACAAATATGTAGGTGTCATTAATTTTAGAGATGGAATAATTTCCCCCTATTTTATTGACCTTTTCACTATAGGTTTTTTGATATAATGCTCTTGAGATTTTTAAAGAGCACCTGTACAGCGCTCCTCAATTGCCCACGGTCACAATTTCCCTGGAAAAATGTCAGAACAGACAGAACCAAGCCTTCCGAACTGAATTTCAACCCACCCCAACTCCACTTTTGCTAGTACCACAGAGCCTCGATTTACAGAGAGAAAAAACCAAGCCGTCTAGAACATGACAGCTAAATCTATTCTTTCTCAGATAGTACTCTGTCCCACAAACCAGCAAAGCGTTTCTAAAACACCCTGGCTGCCACCCAACCCCCTCAAATGCAGTTACTCTCCTCTTTATGTGACAGAGGCATTTCAGCCATGTTGACCATAAACCCATTCCTTTATAGAAACCATTGACTTCCACGACCAAATCATAAAAGCACTCCCAGGAAACAGTTCCCCAATAGGGCAAGTTACAGGTTTTGATGGCTAATTTTTACTTACTGAGATCATCAGTGTTTTTAACACTCACGTGTAAGATTTCCATATAACACTAGCCACCTTGCTCGATCTTACCACCAGAGGAATATCATTTATGCCTAGAGAGTATCTGGAAGAGAAGTCAATAAAATTCTCCTATAAAAGGCCAGGTAGTAAATATTGTAGGCTCAAAGGGCCGTATTGTCTCCGTTGAAACTATTCAACTCTACCTTTGTAGTGTGAAAGCAGCTCTAGACTCCATGAATACCTATGGGTGTGGTTGTGTTTCATTAAAATCTTAGGGACACAAATTTGAATTTCATATAATTTCCACACCATGAAATATTCTTTTGAATTTTTTTTAACCATTAAAAAAGTATAAAAACCATCATATGGCTCACCAGTCGTACAAAAACAGGAGGCAACCAGATTTAGTCTGTGGGATACAGTTTGCCAAACCCTGATCTAGATGGTACTTCTTCTCTCCCAGCTCCCAAAGCTCTTTCTTCTGGGTCTGGATATTTTCAATGCCTGCTTGAGTCAGATTGCACAATTACGTATTTGCAGAAGGTGCAAACATCTGAAAGATCATATTTATCCCTTCATTTACGTGGACTTTAGAAAAATCCCATCTGTCAATTTTTGTTTTTCTTTTTTTTTTTTAATGGAATGAGCATTTTTTTTTTAAATATTTTATTTTTTTCCTTTTTCTCCCCAAAGCCCCCCAGTACATAGTTGTATATTCTTCGTTGTGGGTCCTAGTTGTGGCATGTGGGACGCTGCCTTAACGTGGTGTGATGAGCAGTGCCATGTCCCCGCCCAGGACTCAAACCAACGAAACACTGGGCCGCCTGCGGCAGAGCGAGCGAACTTAACCACTCAGCCACGGGGCCAGCCCCCAATCTTTGTTTTTTTGCTGGTGAATTTATTCCATTTACAATAATTGTCATTGTTGACATACTTGGACCTGTTCCTACTATCCTTTCAGTTTATCTCACTTTTTTCTTTCCTTTTAGTCCTTTCTTACTTAAAAAAATCGATGTCCATATTTCCCCAAGAATAAGAATTTAGCACACTCTCATCTCTTGGTCTTTTCCCACACCATATACAGTGGATATATTTTCTCTTTTTATCTGGTCTTAGAGATTTCTTAAGGACAACCAGAATATTTTTCAAGGAACTTTATAGCATCTTTGCTTCACGTATCTTTTGCAGCTTCTCCTGTGGTTTCTTCCCTCTTCTTTAAACACTCCATCCCAGGGGATCAGCCCAGTGCCCGAGTGGTTAAGTTCCTGTGCTCTGCTTTGGTGGCCCAGGGTTTTGCCGGTTCGGATCCTAGGCGTGGACCTAGCACCACTCATCAAGCCATGCTGAGGTGGCATCCCACACAGCACAACCAGAGGGATCTACAGCTAGAATATACAACTATGTACTGGGGGGCTTCGGGAAAAAAGAAAAAAAAAAAGATTGGCAACAGATGTTAGCTCAGGTGACAATCTTTAAAAACAAAATTACATTAAAATAAATAAGTAAATTCTTCATCCCAAACAATTTTGCATGAATCTTGTGTCTCAGAGCTTCTGAGGCCTTGCACATCTTTTTTTTTTTTTTAAAGACTTTTTATTTTTCCTTTTTCTCCCCAAAGCCCCCTGGTACATAGTTGTGCATTTTTAGTTGTGGGTCCTTCTAGTTGTGGCATGTGGGACGCCGCCTCAGCATGACCTGACAAGCAGTGCCATGTCTGCGCCCAGGATTTGAACTGGCGAAACCCTGGGCCACCGAGGCAGAGAGCTCGAACTTAAAAACTCGGCCACGGGGCCAGCCCCTGGTCTTGTACATCTTAAAATATTTTTATCATGCCCTCATATTTGAAAGTAGTTTAACTGGATATAAAATTCTAAGTTTTAAGTTATTTTTCTTTAATACTTTAAAAATATTGTTCCATTCTCCTTTCATTTTTCTAGCTTGCAGTTTCACTGTTGAAACATTTGTTACAAGATCTTGGTATTGATCTTTTAAAATTATTATCAAGATATAATTCATATACTATAAAATCACACACTGAAGTGTGCAATTCAGTGATGTATAGTATATTCACAAAGTTGTGGAACCGACACCGCTCCCTAACTCCAGAACATTATTAACACGCCAAAAAGAAACCCTGTATCATTAGCAGCCACTCCCTGTTCTACCCCCAGCCTCCGGGCAACCACAGATCTAATTTCTGTCTCTACTGATTTGCCTTTCTGGATATTCTATATCAGTGCAGAAAACCGAGCTTATTCTCCACCCTGTTAAACAACCCCTCAGATCAGGTCTTTACCATCTCTTTGTCTTGTGGGGTGAATTGTGTCTCCAAAAGATACGTCTCGGTCCTAACGCCCAGTACCTCAGAGAGTAACCTTATTTGGAAATAAGGTCTTTACAGATTTAGTCAAGTTAAGATGAGGTCAGTAGGGTGGGCTTAATCCAGTATGACTGGTGTCCTTATAAAAAGGGGAAATTTGACACAGTTAGGCACCCACAGAGGGAAGACAATGTTAAGACACAGGGGGAAGGTGGCCATGGAACACCAAAGGTTGCCAGCGAACATAGGAAGTTGGAAAGAGCCAGGAAAGATTCTCCCCCTGTGCCTTCAGTGGGAGCACAGCCCTGTCGCCACCTTGATCTTGGATTTCTGGCTTCCAGAACCATGAGACGATACATTTCTATTGGTTTAAGCCACTTGGTTTGTGGCACTTTGCTATGGCAGCCACAGGACGAGAGCCCGCCCCCAGGGAGCAGCAGCTGGCCGCAGGAGGAGACTCTTCTCAGATTGTGCTTCTCCAGCTGGGGGCTGCAGGGAGGGGCGGGGAAGCCACTGCCGAGGACAGTTGGGCTCACCTGCTCCACTCCCGGCTCACTAGCTCAGGGCTTTTGTCCCCTCTCGATTTTACCTGAGGACACCTGGACCAGAAGCCTCAGGTGCAGGGAGCAGACAGGCACCGTTTGTCCAGAGGCCACGCTGGGGAGCGGCCAAAGCAGAACTCACAGCTGCCCTCTTCCGACCCTCCACAGCCATGCCGCCGGGCTGCTCCTGTCCCAGGCCAAAGGACCCCAACAGCCCGGGGGCCCTCACACGTGTCCCTTTTGTCTCTCTGGCTCCTTCAGGGCTGATCAGGGGAGGGAGCCACTGTTGGGCTAATTCTGCATCTTGGTCAGCATAATGCCACCCACCCTCTTAGATATCTAAAAACATTTATTGGGCATTTTCTCTGTACCAGGTCTTGTCTCAGGCACTGGAAACAAACGAGGTAAAAATGCAGAAGGCACTATCCTGCATGCCCATCTCAGGATGCCCACAGCCTGGCGAGGGAGCCAGGAACACGTTTAAATGATAGAAAGTGCTCCAGACTCTGCCTCCTTCAAACTCTTTGGATTAAACCCCTTAGCTGCCCCTGCCTCCCTCCCCAACAGCATTCCGTGCCCCCCCCAACCCCACCTCGCTCCCTGCATCTTAGCCCCTGGCCCTTCCTCAACTCCTTGAACATATGCCTGAGTGATGGCGGCAAGAGAAAACTATTTTAATTTTACAGATTAACTGAAGTTCAGAGAGGTTGGATGGTACCCCTCAAATCCCTCACCGGGCGATAGTGAAGAGGGACTGAAACTCAGGCCATTTGCAAGGCAGAAAGAGTTGGCTAACACCCACTTCCCACCCCATACATTCTCCCCTTCCTTGATAACAGAGGCTTGAGTTGTTTTTTTTTTAATCGAGGTCATAATAGTTTATAACATTGTGAAATTTCGGTTGTATGTTATTATTTGTCAGTCACCATATAAGGTACCCCTTAAGGGTAAACACTTATGCCCACCCCTTAACTCCCTTCCCCTCTGGTAACCACTAATCTGTTCTCTTTGTCCATGTAGTCGTTTCTCTTCCACATATGAGTGAAATCATATGGTATTTGTCTTTCTCTGCCTGGCTTATTTCGCTTAACATCATACCCTCAAGGTCCATCCATGTTGTTGCGAATGGGACGATTTTGTTTTTTTTCTGGCTGAGTAGTATTCCATTGTATATTTATACCACATCTTCTTCATCCAATCATCAATTGATGGGCACTTGGATTGCTTCCATGTCTTGGTTATTGTGAATAATGCTGTAATGAACATAGGGGTGCATAAATCTCTTTGGATTGTTGATTTCAAGTTCTTTGGATAAACACCCAGTAGTGGGATAGCTGGGTCATATGGTATTTCTATTTTTAATTTTTTGAGAAGTCCCCATACTGTTTTCCATAGTGGCTGCACCAGTTTGCATTCCCACCAGCAGCGGATGAGGGTTCTCTTCTCTCTACATCCTCTCCAACATTTGTTGTTTTTTGTCTTGGTGATTATAGCTACTCTAATGGGTGTAAGGTGCTATCTTAGTGTAGTTTTGATTTGCATTTCCCTGATGATTAGTGATGTTGAACATCCTTTCATGTGCCTGTTGGCCATCTGTATATCTTCTTTGGAAAAGTATCTGTTCATCTCTCTGCCCATTTTTTGATTGGGCTGTTTGGTTTTTTGTTGTTCAGTTGTGTGAGTTATTCATGTATTTGGAAATTAACCCCTTGTCAGATATATGATTTCAAATATTTTCTCCCGGTTGGTGGCCTGTCTTTTCGTTTTGTTCCTGGTTTCCTTTGCCTTACAGAATCTCTTTAGTCTGATGGACTCCCACTTGTTTATTTTTTCTTTTGTTTCCCTTGCCCGAGTAGACGTGGTGTTCAAAAAGATCCTTCCAAGACTGGTGTCAAAGAGTGTACTTACCTATATTTTCTTCTAGGAGTTTTGTGCTTTCAGGTCTCCTCTTCAAGCCTTTGACCCATTTTGAGTTAATTTTTGTGTATAGCATAAGCTAATAGTCTACCTTCATTCTTTTGCATGTGGCTGTCAAGTTTTCCCAACACCGTTTATTGAAGAGATTGTCTTTTCTCCATTGTATGTTCTTGGCTCCTTTGTCGAAGATTAGCTGTCCGTAGAGGAGTGATTTTATTTCTGGGCTTTCAGTTCTGTTCCACTGATCTGTGTCTGCTTTTGTGCCAGTGTCGTGCTGTTTTGATCACCACAGCTTTGTGGTATATTTTGAAGTCAAGGATTCTGATGCAGAGGCTTGAGTTTCAGTTGGGACTCTGTCACCTACTTCCCTGGAAGCTCACGTGGCCACACAATTCCCCAAGCCCTAGAAAATGAGACATAAATCAAAGCGTTGTGTAGTTCTTTGAGGAAGTCTCCTACGAAGTCTTGCTACTTGGAACACAACTGGGACAACTTGGACCAGTTACTAGAGCCAGTAAAGTCCACAACCACGATCATCATCTTTTTTTTTTTTCCTTTTTCTCCCCAAAACCCCCGGTACACAGTTGTATATTCTTCATTGTGGGTCCTTCTAGTTGTGGCATGTGGGACGCTGCCTCAGTGTGGCCTGATGAGCAGCGCCATGTCCGCGCCCAGGATTCGAACCAACGAAACACTGGGCTGCCTGCAGCGGAGCGCGCGAACTTAACTACTCGGCCACGGGGCCAGCCCCATCTTTTTCTTTAAATCCAGTTGAATCATATTTTCTGTCACTTGCAATGGCAAAAGCCCTAATTAATCCATAAAATTTTCTCAGACAAAGGGAAGCCTTCACAGTGATATCTTAATGAAATATTAACAGGACTATCATTTTTGCAGGATTTTGCCATTTTTTTTCTCCTCTGGGCCACTTTAACGCAGCAAATCATATTCGCAAAAATGATTACGATGCCTCACAGGGCCTGGGCAGCTAAGAGTCTAACTAGACTCCTCTTCACGCATCCATATCACAGTGTCATAAAGAATGTCTGTTTAGTTATAGTATACTTTGAAGTTTTTAAGATGTATACTCAGAGGTGCACTGGATAAAAGATAAATGCAATGAGCGGCATATAAATTCTCTGCCAATTTCATTAAACAACCATTTCCGCCATCATTGAGAGAATAGGAAACTGGAAAATACTACAATTTTGACTTCCCTTAAATGTTTAACCTCAAGTCAGTATAATTCATAAGGCCAATATGATTCAATCTTTTTGTGTGTGTGGTAATATATATATAACATAAAATTTACCATTTTAAAACCACTTTTAAGTGTCCAATTCAGTGGCATTAAGTACATTTACAGCGTTGTGTAACCAACATCATTATCTATTTCCAGAACTTTTCATCATCGCAAACAGAATTCAATCTTTTATACTCTAATGTTTTTAAATTACAACAAAGAATGCTGTACAAAGGTAAGCTTGATCCAGTTGGGAAACTCTTCTTTGTTAACAGGTCGACTCCTTCCCAAACACTGTGACAGCAAACCTGTATTCATGCCAGAACCCCAGGAGCAGTCACAGAGCAGGGAAAGGATTTTCAGACGTTAATGACCTAAGATGAGTCTTGGAACTGGAATTCCAATCTATCATTCCTAATTTCTTACTCTTGATAACATTTTACTGTCTCGCTCAATGGGTTAATAAATTAAAAATTGTATTAACACTTATAAATGCAAGATGTACCCTGTATCGATATCTCCTATAGTAAGATAATTTAAAAGTGAATCTGTATGAAATCACTGTTGTAAACTTTAACATCTTTTATCTATAGTTGTAGTTCAAAGAACATAATTTTTTCCAAGTGTTTTCACTTACCTACAAATATAAAGAGACTGATATAATAAATATATCTTGCTTATTTGCGAGCCTGGCAAAATATAGATGAAAAGATGTGACATGTGAAGTCTTCTTTTCTGTTAATCTGTGGCTTAAAGTCTTTGAAATAACTTGATCAGTGGTTGGTATTGTGTGAAATGGTGACTCAAAACCAGCCTGTCAGTCCCTGGCATGCCATTTTTCAACAGCGTGGTGTAATTATAATGGACTTTATTGACATAATAAATATGAGAACACAGGTGGTATCCATTTCCAGTTGTTTAATTGAAGAAATGAAAGATCTTGTAATATAGAGTTGACACGGAGAATTTGTCAAGCCACAATAAAATTTTGCAATAGCTGTGACCTTGGGGTCATAAAATGACTGATCAAGAGGAAAAAATCTTTATGATATAGAAGTGACTATACCGACTTATTTCATTCTTAGCTGTAATGCCAACAGACAGAATGAACTGCTTCCCATTGTCGTCTATTCTAAAGCCGAGTGGGAAAATCGATACGAATATTGTCTAAAATCATAAAGCTACCATTAAATAATAAAATATGGTCAACTTTTATTTTTAAGAACGCTGGAAAAAAGTAAAGCCTCTTGGAATTCTACTATGCAGGCTTTGAAGCTAATGGCAACACACGTAAACACTAAAATGTGAAGAACAAACATCGGTGATTTTCTTCAAAACAGTAAATGAGGCCATATACAGACAATTTTTTCTCATGCAACGTAAGACTTAAATATCAAAATAAAATTTAAATTAGGGGAAAACATAAAAAGTTGTTCAAATTCCAAGGATCTTTAAAAAAAAAATAAAGCTGACTGCTTTCAACCAACTGGAGGAGAACTTTGTGCTTCTAGCCAATCCGTCATTCATTGCCTCCCCATCACAGCTATGGTAAGAATTAAATGATACGCGGCAAAGAAGCCTTTGGTAGCTTTGTGTCTTTAAAGATAATTCATGCTGGGAAAACGTGAATTTACACACAGATAATAAAATATGTTATACACGGGTACCTTTTTTCTCCTCCTCCTCCATAAACCCGAACTTTTAGGATGGTATAGAAATTTCTGGAAGTTCTCTGCAGACTTGAAGCCTTGGGTTTTCCAACGTCAAGAAATTCACAGTTGCACAACTCATAGTTTCAACAGGAAAGATGAAGAAATTTGAAGCTCATTAAAAAAGTTTAACAGCTTTATGAGATACAATTCATATTATCGTACAATTCCCCCTCTTAAAGTATGAATGGTTTTTAGTATATTCACGGAGCTGTGTAACTGTCATCCATATCTGGAATGATGGAAAATGTTCCAGAACATTTTCATTATTCCCAAAAGAGAAGCCTAGATCCCATTTTCCCCTCCCCCCAATCCTAGGCAACACTAATCTACTTTCTATCTCTATGGATTTGCCTATTCTGGGCATTTCATACAAACACAATCATACAATACGTGCTCTTTGCATCTGGCTTCATTTACTTAGCATGATGGTTTCAAGGTTCCTGCATGCTGTAGCCCGTACCGGTACTTCATTCCTTTTTTATAACCAAGTAATATTCCGTTGTATGGATAGACCATTTTAACCATTTCTAAGTGTATCCATCCATCAGTTTAAGGACATTTGGGTTGTGCTCACTTTTTGGTATTATGAATTATGAACATTCATGTACCATTTTTTGTGTGGACCTGTGTTTTCAGTTCTCTTGGTAAGATACCTAGGAGCGGAATTGCTGGGTCATACGGTAACTCTATGTTTAACTGCTTGAGGAACTGCCAGACTCTTTTTCACGGGGGTCACGCCCTTTACGTCCCCACCAGCAGTGTCTGAGGGTTCTGATTTCTCTTCGTCCTAGCCAACATTGTCTTTTTTGTCATAGCCATCCTAGTGGGTGCGCAGTGGCATCCCATTGTTGAGGCTCACTTTTCAGTTTGAATTATCCCATTCGGCTTTGAACTGCATGCTTGTCCTCTGTTCTCCATCCCATTCCCCAGCCCTTCCCATAACTCCCATTGTCAGTTTTAGGATTATGTCTATTTTAATCCCTTGTGAAGCCCTGTTTCTCCCATGAAGCCCTGTATCCTAAACCACCTCAAACTCCGTCACGATTCCTCCAGAGCACGTCCCCCGCCTCATTTAAGCAGTTCAGGCTTCAATTTTAAGTATTCTCTAAGGAGCCTATTTCTATAAAGTATTTACAACACTTGGCATACTGATGAGGCTTGGTTCATACAAACTTTTCATTTATAATAAAAAATGAATACTTCCCATACCCCCATATTCCAATAGTCTACTCAAAGTAAGTAAGAAAAATTACTCGCAAACACAAGGTTATGTCCACGAGTGGCCTTCCGTCTTCTGAATGTGGCTAGTTCTCCCAATTTTGAAGAGACCAGCATGACCAACCTTGGTGCAGGTAAGCTGAGTCACAACAAATCCAGAGAATTGATGGCTTTCACAGACCTGGAAGCTGCGGGGTAAAAGAAGGAAACATTTTCTCACAATTTATAAAATTTGAGAAATGTTAAGAATGATCTGGAGATGAGAAGAGTGTGTCTACTAAAATACACTGTGACATGGCCTATGATTGATTCATCTGAAGGTCAAAAATAAGCACAACTCATATATGGCTCTAGAAGTCACGATCGTGGTTACCTGGTCGGGAGCGGGTAGGGAGAGGAAGCGGCCTGAGGGGACCTCTGGGGTGCTGGCACCCTTCTGTGGCCTGCTCCGGGTGGCGGAGAATGGCCCCCTTTGTGAGAATGCACTGAGTTGTACACTTATAGCATGTGCTCTTTACTTTATGTATGTTAGAGTCAATAACTTTCTAAATGTAAAAACAGGATATACAAGAATCTTTGCCAGTCTTTAGAGAAAGTTGCTATGAGAATTGTCTACCTAACAGAATTTTCTAAATAGACTATTTTGTAGAAGAGTTTTCGATGTACAGAAACATCGACGGGCTCGTTCAGAGAGTCCCTTATACTGCACGCCCGGTTTCCCCATCGTTAACATCTTAGGTCGGGATGGTATATTTGCTACAATTAATAACCTGTATGGACACATTATTAACCAAAGTCCATGGTTTAGTGAGATTGCCTTACTTTTTCCCTAATGTCCTTTTTTACCACAGGATCCCACATCACATTTAGTCTTCGCGTCTCCTTAGGCTCCTCTTGGCTGTGACAATGTCTCAGACTCTGTTTTTGATGACCTTAACAGTTCTGAGGGGGACGGGTCAGGTATTTTATAGAACACCCCTCGCTGGAATTTGTCTGAGGTTCTTCTCATGACTAGATGGGTTATGGGTTTTCGAGGGGGGCGGGTCTAACAGTATTGTTTATTGTGTTCCTTAATGGCCCCTATACAACAAACTACGTGATAAATTCTTCTTCTTATCCCTCGAGAAAATAAGTAGGACTGTCTCTTTAGATTAATTTGTACGTTCTCTTTGTTGGATAGTTGAAACTATATAATCCAACGTGTTTTCCCTTTGTGATTCAGCTGGCAGAAAAACAACCTAAATCAGCTCATCTGGGATGCCTGGAAACATTTATTCCCTCTGCTGTTTATATATGGTGGCTCTTTTGTTGTTTTCCTAATCATTCTATTGTGCATTTTGCTTAACTTGCAAACCACCTGCATTAGTTTCCTAGAACTGTGGTAACGATTTACCACAAATTGGGTGGCCTAAAACAACAGCAATTTATTCTCTCACAGTTTTGGAGGCAAGAAGTCTGAAATGAAGCTGTCAGCAAGGCTGCTTCCTTCCTGGGGGCTCAAAGGGGGAATATATGCCATGCCTCTCTCTTAGCCTTTGGTGTTACCAGCAATCCTTGGCTTTCTTTGGCATGAAGACGCATCACTCTGATCTCTGCCTCCTTCTTCATATAGTGTTCTCCCCGTGTGTCCACGTCTCTTCTCTTCTTCTCATAAGGACCCCCGTCCTTGGATTTAGGGCCCACCCTACTCCAGTATGACCTCATCTTAACTAATTATGTCTGCAAAGACCCTATTTCCAAAAAAGGTCACATTCTGAAGGTCCAGGTGGATGCGAATGAAGGGGAGACACTATTCAACCCAGCACAGTACCTCACATCCTTTTGGAAGTGGGTAAGTAGAAATGCTAAATAAGTGAAAAGAATATTCGTTACCCCTTACTGATCTATTGACTAATCTGAGTCATCAGGGTTTTCATAAATGTGTCAATAGTCTTTGAAGAAAAAAAACACAGCCAAATAAAACTTACCAGTTGACTCTGGTTTTTAACAAACAAATGAGACCAAAAAAAAGCGATATTATTAAAAGTGTTAGAAAACCAACATGAGGGAAAGAATTCCCACTTGATGACCTGTGAGTGTCCCCTGCATGGAACCTGGTGACAGCCATAGAATGCCGCTGAGACTTCAGAGTCCCGTGTGGCTGTTTCCGTCTGAGCTCTAAGAGAGAAGGACACATTGACGTTCCCAGGAAACATGACAATTCTCTGCTTCTTTTGTGTAATAGAACTTCTGGTTAATTTAGGGAAAATTGAGGTGAGAAAGGAGAATGGGAAAGGCATTTCAACCTGTTGTCATAGCCTGTCTAGCCAAAGATGCTATAAAGCAGGAATACCAGTTCCAGGATCACGCAACCCATTTTAGTCACGGTTGTCAACGGAGCCTTCCGTATTTTCCCATCCACTGTTTCATAGGGATGACAATACTAACTATGAGCCTTGTGAGTTTTTTAAAAAAGGAGTCATGTTTATTTACATTTTACATGAGGTTGAGTAACTCTTCTAAGATCATATGGCAAACTAAGCGAAGGGTTGAACTAGAAAGAAGCCCTATAATACAAATCTACTGATTGCCCATCATTGCACACGGCAGCCTCCATGCATCCCAAGGGAACAGAGTGCCCGCTCCTCTTTTTTGCAAATTTGCTACGTACTAGAGGCTGATACTATTCATGATTATCAAAAGATTCACTCAGCAAACATCAGCTACACATGAGGTACCACATTAGCAATGGGAGGATTCTGAGATGAACATGGTTTTAAAAAGCTTCTGCCTAAGGGCCAGCCCGGTAGTGTAGTGGTTAAGTTCGCATGCTCTGCTTTGGTGGCTTAGGGTTCTCAGGTTCGGATCCTAGGCACGGACTTCGCACCACCCGTCAATCCACACTATGGCAGCATCCCACATAAAACAGAGGAAGATTGGCACAGATGTTAGCTCAGTGACAATCTTCTTCAAGCAAAAAGAGGAAGATTGGCAACAGATGTTAGCTCAGGGCCAATCTTCCTCACCAAAAAAAAAAAAAAAGCTTTAGTCTGGAAGACTGAAATATACACAAATAAATACAATACCTTCTCCCACAGGGTGTGTACCTAGGTATTCATCTTTGTCCCACTGGATCTGCCCAAACGTTTTATTTGACAGATAAGGAAAATGAAGTTCAGGGAGTCTTGACTGACACAGTTAATTAGTGGTAAAGCTGAAATTTTGACCCAACAGCCTGATTTTAGTTTCTATGATTCATGCTAGCTCCTCCTAAATCCCATTTATTTTTTCATTTTAGACAACTGTGCAATAAAACTGTTAAGATAAAGGAACTGTGATTAATGTGTACAGATATTAAGCACGTTGAGAAATATCTATTGTCCTTTTCTCAGCGTGATAATTTTTAAAATCACGATGTCTTTTGTAATGGAAGTTTTTCTTGCTTCTTTTAATATTTGCCAAAGACGTGAACAATATAGATAGGCTGTCATGCTCTGAGCAAATTCCTAAACATGTAAATAAACCTAACAAAGAACAAAGCCTGGGATTTGGACCCAAAGGGTGGAAAGCGTAGTCTAGCACATGGGAATCTCTGCTTTTCCCAAGCGCCTGTTTTCTTACCGTGGAGTAATTCTGGACTCTAAGACAACCAAACTGGGGAGCAGTTACCTTTCAAACGGTACAGTGGCTTCATTCAAGGTAGTTCTTAAAAATGTTTTCTAGAAGTAATAACGAAGTGATGAGTATCAACCCCATGGACAACGAAGTGGAGAAAACGATGGAAATAAAGACATTGTCACAAGATGAGTGGTTGTTACATCTCTTTCAAAAAATGTGTATACTTGCAGCGTGGGAAATTCATTTCTAAACAGAAATTCATTACCTATATAAAAGTCTTGGGGAAATGGGCATATTTTAGAGAAATGGTGGAAGAGAGGGCTAGGGTTTTAAATTGAGTCCAAATTCTAGAAAGTGAGGAATGTCAAACTAAGGAATTGTTACTTTAATCCAGGGGTCTGCACACTGCCATTCACACACCAAATCTGGCCCACTGCCTGTTTTGTAAATAAAGTTTTGTTGGGACACAGCCATGCACATTTGTTCAGATATTGTCTGTGGGTGGTTTTCTGCACTATACGGGTACAATTGAGTCATTTTGACAAGACCATATGGCTCACAAAGCCCTTTATATATGACCCCTTACAGAAAAAGTTGGGCCCACTCTAATGTCAATATTGAAGGTTCCAGGCCGGAGAATGCTGTGATGGAAGCTAAGAGAAGCTTAATCTGGCAGGAAGGTGTGGGATGGGCTGGAGCAGGGAGAGGTCAGAGCCCCTGCAGCACGCTCCTGCAGCCGTGCAGTGTAATGCCACCAGGGCCTAAGTGAAGAGGGCAGCAATAGAAATGGGGAGACAAGGGCAGGTTCAAGAGCTATTCCAAAGGAAAACAGAACCTGATGCCTCGTTAGATCAAAGTGGAGCAGAAGAGAGGATTCAAGGCTGCCTTTAAGGCTCGGGGCTTGGGTTACCAGATGCATGTTTATGACAGAACTGGAGGAAGAGTGGCTGCCTGGGCGAGCTTCTGAGTTTAGTTTTAGATACACCAAGCTTGGATGTACCTGGTCCCTCAAGTGGGTAGAAATGCCCGCAGGTGGTTGACAGTGTGCAGATGGGACTTGAGAGGTCAGTGACATGCTTAATTGCAACGTAGACGGTAAACGTATGTTGCCATAGTTTAGGACGATTTTAAAAGATTATATATGTGTTATATAAATTTTGATGAAACGAGGCCCATGACAGCCCTCCAAAGAGATGGACCTTTCTAATGTTGTTACCTGAGTGACTCTCTGGTGGGGCAGGCTGGAAGGTAGCCAGATCCTCTTCCAAAGGCCACAGCCTGTGTCTGTGTGCCCAGGACCGCCTTCTCCTCCTGCTCTCTCCTTCCCTCAACACGTTCTCTTCGGTGCCGTGTACATCAGGCATGTAGGGCATGAAAAGGGCACACTGCCATACGAAGCAGCCCCTGCGCCCGGACTGCAGACACGAAATTATTCCAAGCCCCGCTTGGTACTCACTTCAGTTTACCACAGCTCAGCTCGTACGTCAGGCTCTTACTAGGCTTTCCAGCTTCACTTCCTAGTTCACCCTTGATTCTCGCTACTTCCAGTCAAATGCCAGTGTTTGTGTTTCTCCTCTCAGTTGCTGTGCTGGTGGAACAAGTCAAGTCCCTTTTTACTTGAGTCACCCAAACTTGAGAAGGAATCTGTTCTTTCCACAACTCCTTGAATCCTGACTCAGCAGTTTGTGTGCATTCTCCCCCCCAAATTTTCCAGAACATTCCTGGACTCTCAGTCTGCAAGCTATTCCAGAGTTGCTACTGCTTTGTTTTTTCATGAAGGGTCTCCTTTCCAATGCTTCTTCAAGCTTTCCTGGATCCAGCTCCCCCTAAATGTCCTTTTAACTCTATCTCTTCTGTTTCCTCCTCTCCTTTGTTCCAATAGCTCCTAAATTGCTTCGTTTTCCCCTAAAGCCGATCTCCATATCCAGGTCTTCCCATCCTACTCATGGGTGACCTCACTCCTCTTCTCCAGACAAATTCTTGCAAAAATTTACACAAATACCTGTAAATGTTAGCACACCTACAATCTATGTAAATGTTGGCTGGCCCCTCTACGGAAGGGGGAGCAAGGAGTGACACTAGTAATCCATCTATCAGTATTTCAGCTCCTGGGAGGGATATTGTAATCACAGAATCAACTTCAGGAGAGTTATTTTGTTGTTAAACAAATAAAAAGTGGTCTTGTAATTCATTAAAATAATTGCTATTTTTTTCCCTACTGATTAGTATGTGTAAAGTTGATTACCACTACATATTTTCCCTGTCACTCCTTTGTGGTGGTTTGACAGCTGGCATGCTCCGGGGATGTGATGGGTGTAGCCTCATGCCATTACTTTAGTCAGACATGCAAGCTATTTCAGCCTTGACCTTTCTTCGCTCACCCTTAACTTCTACGTCAAGCGGCAAGGCGAGGCATTCCTTGTCCTTGCTCCTGTTCACATCCACCTAAAATGTATTGACAAGTCAATTTTATTGTTAGGAACAAATCAAGTTCACAGAATTGCTATAAAAAAATGGAAGAAATGAATTCTTTATGCAACAAGGGGGTCCCAGTTTCATTATTAACATCAAACAATCCCACTCTTTGAGGCTTGTGTTCTGAAGCAGCGCGTCTGATGAAACGCCCATTGTATCCTGGTAAGGCTGACTGTACTTGTTTAATCTTATGTAGGTCTCAGAAAAGATTAATTTACTAAAATATGAAAAAATACAAACAATAATTTAAAATATTATTCCCCCACTGAGGCTCAAATGAAAAATGCATGCAAACTATTTTTATACTTTTTTTTCTTTAAAATTGACTTAAAATGCCAGTTTATTCTCTTGGAAAGATCAAGATATGTTCTTTTAAAGACAATGATTTGGAAAGGAATATGGAAAAAATTTAAAAGCGTTCTCTATTAAATTTGAAATGGTGGAATGCAGGTACTTTATTTTGCTTTCCATTATTATTTGGAAAATAAAAAATGAAGAAAAATAAAAACTGTATTTTGATAATAACACAAAACTTACATCTGATATATTGTTTTGGTAATATGTGGTTGTATAATAAGCACTAAAGCTGTTTTTCCTTTTAAAGGGAGAAGCTCAATAATTTAAATAATGCTACACGTGGACTGAGGTTGGTGACAAATTTAATTAATTTAGTTGTTGAATCTTATCTTATTTGCTCCCGATTAGTATTCCATTAACAAAAATTAGTTTGTAAGTAATTAAAAAGATTTCCAAATGGGAGTAACTAAAAACGTGAAGAGCTGGCAAATGTTTTGTCAGGTTCACCTGATTCCAGTATATTTATAGTGTACATCTATATTTGAAATGCTATAAATAGTATCATTGGGATCAATATCGTTATTAATCTAGCAACCTGGCCTTCTCACACTGCTCCAGCAGGTGACCAAGGTGTGTATCCAGCGCCCACCTCCCCTTCTAAAGCCCTATCAGCAATCGTGCACCTTTCTTTCTTAGGTGCCATCAACCTTAAAAACAAAACCAGTTATTTTACCAGCAAAACGAGTTTATTCAGGAACAGCCAAAGAACTGCAGTTAGGGATGTGCATGCTATGGTGAACCACGGGGAACCCGGGAAAGCAAGGGAAGGGAGCTCGTTTTAAAGAGAAAAACAAAGACTAGGGCCGAGCTGTTCTAAACCAGTCTTCTTCAGGAAAATAGATCAGGGAGGTCATGGCTTCTCATTGGCTGAGCTGTGGTGTTTCTGATTGGCTGAGCTATGGTGTTTCTGATTGGCTGAGCTGTGGTGTTTCTGATTGGCTGAGCTGTGGTGTTTCTGATTGGCTGAGCTGTGGTGTTTCTGATTGGCTGGACTGTTGCCGGGTGGGGAGAGAAGTCTTCCTTCAGTACAAAAGTAGTTGTACTTCTGGCGGGAGACGCAACTCTCCTTCTCTTCTTGTTTGCTGTAACTGACCATGTGTGATGGGGATGAGGGCTTCCCCCACAGGCCCTCCCGACTCCAATTTAGTTAAGGTTTCTCTTATTAATTTCACTGTGCACTGTCTTCTTTAAAAAAAGCTGAGATAATTACAGAATCACAGGTAGTGTAAGAAATAATACAAAGATCTCTGCCACACTTGACCCACTTTTCCCCATTGGAACATCTTGCAAGATCACAATTAGGCTATTGAGATGGATACACCCACGTCTTTTCCTGATTTCCCCAGTTTCACCTGCACTCGTGTGGGTATGTGTGTGTGTGTGTGTGTGTGTGAGTCTGTCTGTCCGTCTGTGTGTGTGTATTCAGTTGCTGCACTTTCTACAGCAACGTCCCTGCATTTCTGCCGGGTTTCAGCAGAAAAGACCCCGAGCATCTCGCCCGGCTCTGGTTCTCAGCGCCCCGGACTCCCGCCCAGGCTGCCCTCGAGTCTGGAGGACACGCCTGGGCCCCCGCGAAAGACAAGAAATGGGAGCCCTCTCTCCCTAGTCTCCCCAAGTTTTGTCCCTCAGGATCCAGACTGAAGAGCGGACACCAGCGACCCTCAGGGAGGCCGACAGAACGAGGCGGGGCGAGGGCGGATTCGGAGACCCTCAGGGCTGCCAGAGGGGATGGGGGGGCGGAGCGCGAGCTCAGGGGCGGGGCGGGGTAGGGCGGAGCGCGAGCTCAGGGGGCGGGGCGGGGGGAGGGCGGAGCGCGAGCTCAGGGGGCGGGGCGGGGGAGGGCGGAGCGCGAGCTCAGGGGCGGGGCGGGGGAGGGCGGAGCCAGAGCTCAGGGGGCGGGGCGGGGGGAGGGCGGAGCGCGAGCTCAGGGGCGGGGCGGGGGAGGGCGGAGCGCGAGCTCAGGGGGCGGGGCGGGGGAGGGCGGAGCGCGAGCTCAGGGGCGGGGCGGGGGAGGGCGGAGCCCGAGCTCAGGGGGCGGGGCGGGGGAGGGCGGAGCGCGAGCTCAGGGGCGGGGCGGGGGAGGGCGGAGCCAGAGCTCAGGGGGCGGGGCGGGGGAGGGCGGAGCGCGAGCTCAGGGGCGGGGCGGGGGAGGGCGGAGCCCGAGCTCAGGGGGCGGGGCGGGGGAGGGCGGAGCGCGAGCTCAGGGGCGGGGCGGGGGAGGGCGGAGCCAGAGCTCAGGGGGCGGGGCGGGGGGGAGGGCGGAGCCAGAGCTCAGGGGGCGGGGCGGGGGTAGGGCGGAGCCAGAGCTCAGGGGGCGGGGCGGGGGTAGGGCGGAGCGCGAGCTCAGGGGCGGGGCGGGGGAGGGCGGAGCCCGAGCTCAGGGGGCGGGGCGGGGGGGAGGGCGGAGCCCGAGCTCAGGGGGCGGGGCGGGGGCGGAGTCTGCGCGCGGGGCCCTCCGGGCCGCCCGAGAGAACACGGTGGGGCGGGGGCGGAGACGGAGCTCAGGGGGCGGGGCGGGGAGAGGGCGGAGTCGGAGCTCTGGGGGCGGAGTCAAAGCGCGGAGACCCTCGGGGCGGTCGGGGCGGGGCGAGGGCGGAGCCTGCACGCGGGGGGGCGGGGCGAGGGTGTGGCCAGAGGTCAGCCGGGGCGGGGCCTCGCGCTAACGGTCGCGCGGCTGGGCTGCGGGTCGAGCGCGCTGTGGAGAAGCGGCCGAGCGCGGCGGGCCGGCGTCCAGGCCTGGGCAGCGCTCCGGGACAGCCTGCGCGGACGGCTGAGGTGAAGGCGCGGCGCTGCGTGGCGGCTGGCTCGCGGCCGCTGCTGAGGGCGGGGTCGGGGCCGCGGCGTGCGCGCGGGGGCGCCTCTCCTCCCGCCCTCGCGTCAGCAGTGGCTGGCGCTGGGCCGGCACGTCGGGGTTCGTGGGATTCGCCCGGAGGCGGAGTGCGCGGTGGGTGTCGGCTCACAGTCCCGCCCGAGGGGACAGCGTCGTGGGGCCCGCGGGGCCCGGGGGTCCTCGGAATGTCGCGCGGAGGCAGATACGTGCCCGGACCCGTGCGGGCTGATCCTCGGCGGGGGCCCCCGGTCCGACGCTGCGGGCTGAGGGGCCACGGGGTCCTGCGGGGGTGTCACTGCCCGGAAGTCACCGCCCGCGGTGTCGCGGGGTGAGGACCGGTCGGGACGCGTGTGGAGCGGAGCGGGCGGACGGCGCGGTGGGGTCCGCCGGGCGGGGGCCGGGGCCGGGCCTTCTTCCTTCCCCGGCGCTCTTCCCGGCCGCGTTTCGTTCCGACGCCTGAGGCGGCGTGTGTCCCCGGGTCGCGGGCGTCCCGGGCGCTGGCCGCGTCCTCGCGGCGCCCGGCGTCGGGGGTCAGTCCGCAGACCAGCCGCGTCCGTGGCAGCGGCGGGAGGGAAGCGCCTTCCCGGGCCGGGTCTGTGAGGACGGTCGCGTGAGGCCGGCCTGGGGCACGCGTGTCGCCGTGCGGGGCTCGCGGTGGGAGGGGACGGCAATGACGCGCGGGGCTCTGTAGGAGGAGAGAGGGAGTCGCGGGCGTCGCTGCCCAGCCCCCGGGAGGCGCCGCCGGCTGGGGGGCCGCGCGGGTGCCCCGGGAGCGGCCTCTGAGGGGACGCGGCGGAGGGACGCCCTCAGCGCCTAGAGGACGCGGCTGTGTGGAGACGGGAGCGGCGGGAGGGGTCAGACTGCAGCGGCCGCTGGGAGCGGGGGCGGGCCGTGCTCGTGGCCGCGTGTGAGGTGGCCCCGGCCCCGGCGCGGGGCCGCCCCCCAGGAGGGGAAAGCCCACGCGGGCGGCGCGAACGCACAGCGCTTCCTGGCCCCGCAAACAGCGCGGGGAAGGCAAGCGCCCGGCCGCCCTCCTGCGCGCTTCCGCCCCGGGCCAAGCCTCGTGGGACTAGCTCCCGCCTGCTGAGAGTTGGAGGCCGGGCCTCAGAATCGGAAAGTTGGGGGCCTGCCCCGTGGCGTAGTGGTTCTGTTCACGCGCTCTGCTTCAGCGGCCTTGGGTTCACGGGGTTCAGTCCCGGACACGGACCTACACACGCTCATCAAGCCAGGCTGTGGCAGCGTCCCACATAGAAAATAGGGGAAGACTGGCAGAGATGTTAGCTCAGGGCCAATCTTCCTCACCAAAAAACAAACGAAAAATCAGAGAGTTGATGGGGTTTGCCTTAAGAGTATGACTGACACCCTCAGCTGACTTGTGGGCTAGACACTTCTCAGACCCAGTGGCTAGCAGTGTCCCTTCCTCATCTGGGTCCCGAGTCCCCTTCTCCTGTGCCAGAGCTCCAGCGGGAGTAAGAACCAGGCAATGCAGCTTTCCCCTCTGGGGGAGAGCTCCAGCAAGGAGGAGCATGAGGTGCAAGGGCCCTGCCACAAGGGACCAGGAGGGTCCTGGGGGGAACCAGGCGCGTCATGCTGGGCTCTGGGCCAGACAGGAAGTCACCTTCCAAAGGAAGGAGGAGGGCTCAGAGCTCAGGGAGGGGAATTCGGGAGCCGTGGGTAGGGGGACTGTCAGAGATGATCATGGTATATCTGGTGTCTCATCGCAGGCACTGCACAGCTGTCACCTCTGGCAGTGCCCCCATGTTACCTTAACTGGACTGGTTCCACCACCACCTCCGCTTTCCCTCCACCCTGTCAAGGATCTGGACCAGTCGCCTTGAGTCTGTACACATCTGGTCCCACAGCTGGTACTCTGTTTTCGTTGCTCCTCTCTGAGGCTCCTGGATGGGGGACCAGCCTCCAGCCCGACCCCTGTCCTGAGTCAGGGCCTGACACTTATCAGACACTCAACCTACACGTGTCCAATGAATAAACTAGGTATAAACCACGTGATTGCAGTACTCCAGGTGAGGAATGACTGAGCCTTGGGCTGAGGAGATGGCACTGGAGACGGTGAAAAGGAGACATTTAAAATATATTCGGAAAGTAGAAGGGACCGTAGTTGCTGATAAACGGTGTTCTCTGTATTACCATATTGAGCTCCTTATTTCGTGTTAATTTGGTATTTCTTAAAATGTCCAGGTAAAGAAGCAAGTTGTCATTTTTTGTAGACAGACTCTAAAGTATATCACCATATATTTTGAATAATAGTAGAAATTGAAGGGACTTCAAAGAGTTTACATGATATCATGTAAGTCAATGACCAAACCAACAAGAGATGTTAATGGGTAAAAATTTGGAGAACTCATTTGGTATATAGGTGGTTACTGTTTTTACACAAAATCCAGGTACTGAATACTTCATCCTCTCCGAAGTCAAGTATCTGGCACCTGACAGGCTCTCAGTAAATATTTATTGAGTAGGTGGATGAATGAATGAATCTGTCAAGGTTTGGCAGTAGTTCAGAGACAGAAATCGCATAGTGAGCCAGATCAGACCAGGCCAAATAACAGGGGGAAAGTTAACGCTGCTTAATTCCCAGTTGTTTTTCTTCTGGCGCCAAAAGGCCTTGAATGCAGACACTGTTATGTTGGATATGATTGAAAAGCAGCATTCTCATCTGTTGAGAGCCTGTGATAATCTAGGCACCTTATGTGCATTATCTCAGATTCTCACAATAACCCTGTAATGTAGATATTATCCACATTTTATGGATGAGGAAATTAAAGCTCAGTAATGTCAAAACACTTGACTACAAACTAGTGGTGCTAGAATTCAAAATCATATTTGACTAACTCCACAGGCTCCCTAAAACTCATGTGTTAGGAGACATGTCCTGAAAGCGAAGCCTGTAGGTGAGAGCATGCCCAGTTAAAGTGGCTGTGTATTAAAAAGTGAAATTGAGTACCTCTGCTAGTTTAGTGTAGCTGACAATTGTTAATACAGTAAAACCTTTTATAGTGATGATATTGAGGGACAAGCCACCATTTCATTCATTTCATATTTATTGAGTGCTTTTTATGTGCAAGGTAGCATTGAAATACATGCATAAAAATATATAAGGCACCACCTCTGCCCTCATGGAGCATACCATTTAGAGCTGAGGTTAAAGTCACTACCTATCCCCACACACTGTGTAATCAAATGCATGATTTAAGGTATTTACAATAGCAAGTTGCTATATTTTAAAAAGTAGGCTCTATGCTGATAAATATTTAAATCCACAAGTGTCTCATTGAATCATCTCTCATCTGAAACTCTAAATTTGCAGGGTGCTCAAAAATTACTAAATTATACCTGTTTTTGGAAAGTGCAAGTTAAAAATTGAAACTGTATCATTCAAAACTATAAAAGGATGTTTTGAAATGTTTTTTACAGGTTGAATCTGTATTAACTTACGTTTCACTGTTGTAATAAAACTTTTCCCAAAGACTGAGTAAAATGTCTGAAGATACCACCTTACACCTGTTAGAATGGCTATAATAACCAAGACAAAAAACAACAAATGTTGGAGAGGATGTAGAGAGAAGAGAACCCTCATACACTGCTGGTGGGAATGCAAACTGGTGCAGCCACTATGGAAAACAGTATGGAGATTTCTCAAAAAATTAAAAACAGAAATACCATACGACCCAGCTATCCCACTACTGGGTATTTATCCAAAGAACTTGAAGTCAACAATTCAGAGAGACTTATGCACCCCCATGTTCATTGCAACATAATTTCACAATAGCCAAGGAGTGGGAGCAACCCAAATGCCCATCAACTGATGAATGGATAAAGAAGATGTGGTATATGTACAATGGAATACTACTCAGCCAGAAAAAAAAGACAAAATTGTCCCATTCGCAACAACATGGATGGACCTTGAGGGTATTATGTTAAGCGAAATAAGCCAGACACAGAAAGAAAAACACTGTATGATTTCACTCACAAGTGGAAGATAAACTAACACATGGGCAAAGAGAACAGATTAGTGGTTACCAGAGGGGAAGGGGGTTTGGGGGTGGGCATAAGGGGTAAAGGGGCACATTTATGTGGTGACTGACAAATAATAACATACAACTGAAATTTTGCAATGTTATAAAATATGACCTCAATAAAATTAAAATATATATCTGGTGCTTTCCTAAATAAATTCCTTTTTTAATCTTGGAACTTTTCATGGTTTATTTCAGTTATATAATATATGCAGCTAAATTATATTTTCTAAAATGCAGATAAAAGAATGGCAGACTCCTTTGCATCAAAGACCTTCACTGCACTTTCAGCTCTGCATCCAAATATGGCTAATCTGGTAGGTTTCAAGGATATAGTGGTTTGGCTATTCTCTAAGGAAACTTTATGTGGTAATACTACATATTACCACATGCTTGCATAATTGACAAGTGTACAGATGCTCATTGCATTAGTATAATTGTTGGATATTAAGTACTCTTAAACGTTTGTCTTTGTATTTATGCCAGCTGAATGAAAATTAATCTCTCTTTTGTCTAGAGAGTAGGAGATTGTAGATATGACTAGTGATTGTTCAAAATGATCAAAAGTTTATTTGTATTATTTTAATTAAATTTTTAGTAACTGCTCAAAGTTAGCATTGTAAAATTAAACCATTTTTCTCAGCTGTATCCATTCTCTAATCAAATTCCCCAAGTTATAGACTTAAATACTTGCCATTATGCTGCTTTTATGACATAAAGGTACACATCAGGTGTATTTTTGAAATGATTGTGTGAAAATTCATTTTTAGGGGGAAGGGTTGTGGGAGAATTCAATCATTTCAAAATATAACAAGCCTGTTATTTATTTAAAAGAAATATAATTCTTCACTTATAAAGCGAAGAATTTATTATAAAGCAATTATACTCCTTTACCTTCCCTGCACCCTGAGCAGTCTGCTGTTTACATTTAGCATTTGCAAATCAGATTTCTTAAAATAGGATAAATTTACATGTAACTTTAATAACTTGCAATTAAAAGTTTATTAATGTTAAAAAATAATTATTGTTATAGTTTTTCTTGAAAGGTAAACTGTTTGCTCATTGTCTCTTCAGTTAGAAAGCTTTGCTCAGTATTTCCATTATTTGTGTTTTTCCAACAAAATTCAGTGAGCTCCACATGCATATGGAATTTAAGAAATAACAGCAGTGTGTATAAATATAATAAGTCTACCTAATAGCTCAGCTAGGATGTGGTAGTCCTAAAAGCATGAATTTATTTTAAATTTAAAGATGATTGCAAGGCTAAAATCAGTTGCTAGAATAGTAATATACATTTAGGTTTATCCTTTCAAAAAAAGGTAGTTATTTTATTTCTTGAAGCTTTTTTTTAATATTTAATTTTTCTCTAGTAGTCACTAAAGAACATTAAAAATTTTAAGGAGATGTTAATATCTTTAAGGTTTAAGATCTAGGGCTTTAGAGCTTAGATTTCTTAACAGCAATATACAAATTTTGTTACAATCTAATTTATATTACTGTCCAGCATGTTTGGATTAAGAAGCTAGGCAATTTTATGTGAATTGTTAGAAAACCCTATATAAAAGAAAGCTTTGAAGACCGTGGCAAATTAAATTGCATTATACATGTGCTTTGAATGAATTCAGTAAGGATTGATAGCATAGGGCAGTTACCGTGCTCCACCTAGTGATTGAAAATAAAGTAGAAACATACTAAGTATTAAATGATTATATTTGTAACAGCAGTTAACTGTCTTATTACTTTGTACTATTCTTTGTGGAATTTATGAAGTTCTTTTAGATGTTTGTCTGCTATAAATACATTTCAATGGTTCCTAGTCAAAAATGTTTGTTAGAGCCAGTAAAATATAACAAGTCCATGAAATTAAATTTACCATCTACATCTGTGTTTAATATTTGTCTTCTGTAACCTTTTTGTTTTTCAGAAAATAATCGGTATAGTTATTGGAAAAACAGATGTCAAAGGCTTTCCAGACAGAAAAAGCTGAGTTCTATTTAACTCTTTGCTTCATTTTTCATCAACTGTGGCTTATGACTACCACGAAGTATATTTAAGTGATTAAATTTCTCATGCCTGTTTAACTCCTTAAGAGCAGAGGCCATGTCTTTATTTGTATGGTAAAATATCCAATTTAAGGCCATATGTTTGAAGACATTAAAATCATTTTTAATGATTTTATTTAATGTTTCTCAAACATAATTTTAAAGTTTGTGTATACAACGTCAAAATACCTAGTTAAAATGGCCAACTCATTAATGTGTATCAATGTGTGTTTATTGAGTACCTCCACTGTGTAAAGCCCTGTGTAAAGGTAACATCGAAATTGTAGTCGCACATCATCTTCAGATATCATAGTATCTGAGGGCATGGACTAGGAGCTAGATTGCTTGGGCTCGTATCGTCACTGAGTGACCTGAGGTCTGTCCTATATACAGCTGTGAAATCGGGATAAGTAAAGCTGGTGTGAGAATTAAATGAGCTCATACATTTAAGAGTATGTGACCCATAGTAAGAACTCCATGTTAACTATCACTTTCAGCCTAAGAGGTGCAAATACACAGGTAAATCTTATAAAAGACAGAAATGATGAGGAGGAAGGTTTTTGAGCAGCGATGTGTCATGATAGAGTAGTGTTGAGGGAGAGAAGTACGGCAGTAGTATCTATGTATTTATTCAAACGACCAGACAATTCAGTGAAAAAAAATTTGTCTTTCATATATGGAAAATACAGTTAACGTTGGCCTTAGTGGTTCTTAGTGAATTGCTTGAACTGTGCAAGAGGTTTAGGACTGTGGAAACATAATCTGAGACTAAAATTGGATTTTTAAAATAGGCTCACCTTCAAACTTTTGTAATTGACATGCAAAGATATAGTATAGAACTCCAAAACTGGCACTTCACCACTGTTAGCTTTTAAAGAGTCATTGCTGTTTATGAGGGTTACAGTGTAAGTGCTTCTATACAGCTTGAGGGAATCAGAGCACTAGATAGCCAGCCAATAATTTCGGCAGAAGAAGACATTAATTTTGTTTGAATCACCTGAGTAACTGTGGTTGTGTTGACTCAGGTATAGTGATAGGTCCTTTTATTTTTATTTTATTTCATATAATTTGTTATATTTTTAAGATAAATAACAAACATGTCATCTCCCACCCAAACTTGTTTGTGTCTTCACTTTACTTCATCATAATTAATTAGATTAGAATTACCATTTGAATAGTTTGAGAAAGTCTATATATCTATGTTCTAAGCTCTAAAAAGAATAACTTAAAATACATGAATTAGAAAAAGGTCAGTATTTAAATATTTGCTAAAATTACAACAATGAAATACAATTTTCGCCTATCAGACTTGGAGGATAGGGGACCATTTATGTGGTGTTTGACTACTTTTTATGATCAGATGTACAGTATTCTTCTTTTGGAGAAGATATGCTTACTGACAAAAAATTACACATATTAATAGATTTTCATAAAGAATTCAAGCAGTATAGACAGTCATAGAGTTGGAAGGTGAAAATCTTCATTAAACCCCCAACCCTTCCCATCCCAGTCCCTGCCTCAGAGGTAACAGTAAACTCTAGTAACAGTTTGGTAGAGATCTGTAATTTGCATATGTGTGTTAGGTTAGCAAAAACAATGAAGAAATTTTATTTTGGAAAAAAATGTACTTGCTGACCCCTAGTGGTGTCATTTAGTAACATTTATTTGTTTTGAAATAATTTAAATCTGAATTATGACTTAGGTTTAAACAATAACAGTAAGAGAGAAATGGAGAATCTAAGTTAACATCTGGATGATTCAAGCCTATGTGTCATTTCCCTCCAAATATACAGATAACTGAGGAAAGAGAGCAGAGGCGTTAGTAGTGAGATGTTATCTACTTTGGCGCTTTGAAATTCATAAAAGCATAACTTACAGGATTTATATATGAAAGAATATTTTATACCAGGTGTTTGAGTATTTTTATCATCATCATAATCATGGTTGTTCAAAACTAAAATAAAACTTTTCTTTTGAAAAATAAAAGCATTGGTTTTCCCTTAGATATTGGATCAGAAAGATACACTTTCAGTTTCACCATTCGTGATACACCAACCCATTTTGTGAATGTGACGTCCTGGGGCAATGAACATTACATCCGATCACTTTCTGACAGCTTTAGAGTTGGCGAGTGTGGTAAGTTGGTGTTGGTTCTTAAACTGTTTCTATTGTAGTATCATTCTTGTGATACTTTTGTGGTAACCACACTGAGAGGGTCAAATGAAATAAGATACAGTTAATAATTCCCAAGAACCTTGTCAGGAAAAAGTCAAGTGTTAAGAGCATAACACAAGGCATTCAGCATTATTACTTGAAACATACAAATGTAATAGTCATAAATTTTTACTAAGTAGCTTTACAATCTTTGGTTTATTTCATATTTCAGTTTGCATCAATCCCTATTGTAACTATAATCATTTATCTTTCTACAAATGTATAAAAAGCCTGCTAAAGAGATTTTGATAAAAGATATTTGAATTTTTAGTAGGATTTTAAGAAACCTTACTTTAGTCTACTTTTTCTTTTTTTGAGGAAGATTAGCCCTGAACTAACATCTGCCACCAGTCCTCCTCTTTTTGCTGAGGAAGGCTGGCCCTGAGCTAACATCTGTGCCTATCTTCCTCCACTTTATATGTGGGACGCCTACCACAGCATGGTGTGCCAAGCGGTGCCATGTCCGCATCCAGGATCCGAACTGGTGAACCCCAGGCCACCAAAGTGGAACTTGCACACTTAACCGCTGTGCCACCAGGCTGGCCCCACTTTTAGTCTAAAATACCAAATCTTTTGCATCCTCTACCCACCCCGTATCCCTCTGATGGTATGGTGTAGTATCATAAAAGGAACAAGGAGTTTGAAAACAGATAAATCTGAGTTCAAATCCTAGTTACAAGATTTATTTACATCATGGCTTTGAGAAAATTTCTTAGTCTTGTTGGACCTAACTATGAATTAATACCCTATAGAATCTTGTAAATGTTAAATGAGATATCATGCCTGGTATAAAGTGTAAGACTTAGTCACTCAATAGATGGCACTATCCTCACACAAGAAACAAGAAAGTACATATACCAGCTCTCTTTCATGGTAGAAAGAAGAAGGGAAAAAGTAATGCAGATAATTACACCATTCTTCCTCGACACTGAAGGATCAAGCAGCCTATTGTCCATACTAGTCAGTTAGCACCTGATCGTATTTTGCCTTGTATTATTAGCTTTCCGGGTTATGTGTATTCTCTCTCTAACAGAATAATAAGGTAATTGAACATATGGGCCATGAAGGCAGAAAACTATGCAAACTTCACAGGGCCCAATATGGTTCGAAGTGTTCCTTGGATGAATGCTAGAACATCAGTTATGTAGAGCTAAAGATAGATTTTGGTATGAAAATATGTTAAATGTTGATGGTTGTTGTGAGGATGAATGAGATAAGGGATTTTAAAAGCATACAGTTGACAATGATTATAAATCTAAATAGGGCTTTAGTGTAGGAGAGTAAAAAATTACAGATTTTTGAATCAGAACAATTCTAATTCTAGTTCTACTTTCTAAACATAAAATCTCAAGAAAGTTACTTAACCTTGATGAGCTTCAATTTCTTCATTTGTAAAAAGGGATAATCATGGAATGGTTGTGTGAGGAATTAGCAAAATAGAGCACAAAAAGGTCTAACATAGACTGTAAGGAAATGGAAACTCTAAAATGTTGAATCATAAAGCTGATAAAGTTGTGGAGCTCAAACCAAGACCCTGATTTTGCATCTCTCTTTCTACCCCACCACTGTTGTTTCCAAGGGCAACTATGAATTAGGGGAAGATCAATTAAAGTGTTTGTTTTGTAGAAGGGCATGTTGTAACCAAATCAAATGTTCAGTGTAACTAATCAATAAAGTACTATTAATGTGGCTCATATGTTGGGATTTAAACACAAACCATAAAAAATGTCATCTGGGATCAAATTGATGGTCATACCCCAGGATTCTGTTTCTTACAGCAACACAGAAAATGATTGTAAAGGATATATAACACCAACTCAGAAATTAGAAATAACATTGTAATGTTCATTGTTATGTATACTTGTTTTTTATTTATCCTCTTACTGTTTTGTAAGCATCATACTTTCCCCACTGTTTTAGTGATAATCGAAAATCCCCTGATCCAAAGAAAGGAATTAGAAAGAGAAGAAAAATTCAGCCCTGCAACTCCTAGGTAAATATCTATCTAGCACAGAGGTCTACAGTCTTTGTGCTAGAAAGATGTCTTTGTCTGTCGGATTAGCAGAAAGCTTACTAAAGGTGTATACTTTAATTTGAAAATTGTGAGTTTAATTTTTCCTCACAATATTTATCTTTGATTGTGAAATAACTTACTTTGATATAAGATCACATGAAAAAATGGCTTTGTTTTTAGTACTTGGTTCTCATTCTTAAATTTACAAAAATTTGACTCTAGTCACATTAAAGCTGAACAATGAGAAGAAAAGATAAATCTTGGAAGTCGTGTATCTCTTTTTTCATATCAAGGTATAACTTTACTCACGTGCCTCATTATCTTAGTTCAGGTTGCCTGGAAGCAGAGCCCAGAGGAGGATTTCTGTGCAAATGATTTGTTGAGGGAGCACTCTCAGGAGCAGCTTGTAAGGACAGGATATGGGGGAAGCTGAGCAAAGAGGGAAGTTCAGCTGGAGCCCAGCCTCTGTCTGACTCAGGAGGGAGCTCTGGAGCATGAGTGGCATCTCAGAGTGGTAGCCCCTGAAGGAAGGGGGCTGGGCTTTTGTACCCTGTATTTACAAGTCATTGGCTGCCATCCACCCCCACTCCTAGTTGGGGGCGGGGGCGGGACATAAGCTCAAGGGCATTTCTTGTTGAGGGCAATTCTCTAGAGAAGGGTGAAGCTGGTAAAGGGCTCTGGGTGGGGCATGACAGTCTCTACACCTGCACCCATTTTGACCCCTTCCCACCTACTTTTCTGACCTCATCTTATGCCAGACTCTCAGATCTCATGTCTCTGCAGCCACACTGAACTTCTTTCTATTTTGTGAACACCGTAGGCTCATTTTGCACTAATAGCTTTTGCATGTTCACTTCCCTCTGCGTGGAAGAATCCCCTCCCATCCGATTTGAATCTTTGCTCCTTCTCTCATTGAAGTGTCAACTTGAATGTCACCTCTTTAGACCTTCCACATCCACTCAGTCTGTAGTAGCCCTTCCAGTCTATTCCTAGGACTTTGCCCTGTGCTGTTATCATCATGACTCCGATCACTATCTGAGATTATTTAATTGTTCTTGTCTGTCTTCCTCTCACACATGTGAACTCCATGAAATCAAAGGCCTTATCTGTCTTCTTCACCACTGTATCCCAAACACCTAGACTAGGGTCTGGCACTTAATAGGTTCTCAGTAAATATTTGTGGAAGGAAGGAATGAGTGGACAGAAGAGCATTCTTGGCAGAAGGAACAAATGTGAAACCTCCTGGCCTTTTCTAGAGCAGTTACTAATAGGTTGAACCATATGAAACTGCTGATGCTTGACTTTTTTTGGTCTAAAAATGTCAATTTCATAGCCAAGTAGAGTCATGCGCCACCAAATGATGCTCCAGTCAATGACAGATTGTGTATTGACTTTGGTCCTATAAGATTAGTACCATAGAGCCTAGGTGTGTAGTAGGCATATCATCTAGGTTTGTGTAAGTACATGCTATTATGTTCGCACAACAACAAAATCGCCTAATTATGCATTTCTTAGAATGTATCCCTGTCACTACATCTTATATGGCTGGAATATAGGGCAAAGGCAGGGGAACAGCAGGAGGAGGAGCTTGAGAGAGAAGTAGACACATTTCACAGACAGATTTGCCTCTCGTACCAAATTTATCCTTTGGTGATAGCTAGCTGGAAGGTCTTTGAGCTGGGAAATAATCCATTCACATGTGTGGTTTAGGAAGATCACTTTGGCTACCTGAGGAGGATGGACTGGAGGGGAATGAAGCTTAGGAGACAAGGCAATCGTTTGGATGAGAAGGGAGGAGGTGGTCAGGGAGGGCCTGGGCTAGAGGCTAGAAAGAGGCTCCATGGAGGGGACTTGGAAGTTGACTGGCTGGAGGGGGAAGAGCAGCTCAATTCAAGTTCAGTGGGTAAATGTTGTGCCTCCACTCCAGTTAGAGCACCTCAGATGTAAGGAAAGCACTGTCCTCCATTTAAATCATGTAGGCAGGGCAGTCAGTGTTACAGAGATAGAAATAACAAAACCCCGACATTTTAGAGGGGTTTTTATCCCCCTCTTACAGAGAAGAAGACTGAAGCTCAGAGTCGTGGGCAAGGTCAGACAACCAGTATGCTTAGAACTTGGGCACGAATTGGTCCTCAAAACATTTTCTTAACGGAAATATATTTTAGACAGAAAACATTTTACATTTTTCAATGTTTCTAAGAGTAAAAAGTACAAATTTTCTTAATGAATTCTAAATTACAACCAAGAAATAATTTAACTGTGAACCCGGTAGTATTTTTCTATTAGAAAATCATTTGATATTAACTTTTTGTGTGTGTTTTTGCAATGTAGCAACTGTAAACTATTGCTCAGTGAGAATCACTCAACGGTAAAAGTTTGTTCCAGTTATGAAGTGGACACCAAGTTACTTTCCTTGATACACTTACCTGTTAAAGAGTCTTGTGATTATTATTCATTGGGTGACATTGTTGCAAATGGACACAGTCTGGATGGAAGAATTATTAATGTGCTTGCAGCTGTGAGATCGGTAAGTTAAAATCTCAAAAAAGCCAAGTTCAATTCGGCAGAGGCGTTCTGTCACTTAATTTGTGTTTGGAAAATAGTAACCAGCTGGACTAAATTTCCCTCTGTATCTTGATCCATAGTCTGATGAATTAAGGAAATGGTAATACTTCTCATTAAGGGGAAAGTAGCATTTTATCTGTGAATGAATAGCAAAATAAAATCATATTTGAATGTGAAATGCAGCACACACTCATAAATGATCCACTAACAATATGAGAGTTTTTCATACTTCAGTTAAACAAAGACACAAATGAAAAGAGTAAATTCATGGACTTGAAGATCTCCACGAGGTTCCTTGAAGGGGTGTAAGTGGAATAAATCAAGGAATCAATTCCATGCGCGCTCTCAGAGCTGCTGAGATGGGGGAGGAGCGAGAGTACCTGCTGTCCTGCAGTAGGGCCGGTGGTCTAACGCAGCCTGGGGTGAAGTGCAGAGGAGAACACTCCGTTGGGCACCAGGGAGTCTTACATCATCCATTGCATCAGCATCTCGCTCTTGACTATTGCAGCAAGTTTTGAACTCTGTTGGACAGAGTAGAGTCACTCGGCAGGGATTTAGAGGTGGACCTCAAAAGTAAAGTTTTACTAAATAAAGTATATGAAGAAAATTAAAGGAGCAAGACCAATTCCTCAATATATGGAATGATGATAGAAGACAAAAAAGGAAATAGACTTAGGTACTCGTAGTTCACATTGTAAGTAATTGCTAATTGCTTTTCATGTTAAATGACTAACTGAGAGAGTGTTGACTATCCCTGAAGACAACCCTGTGACGGTAGAGGCCATGTCTGCTTTGTTCACCAGCCTAGCCCCAGCCTAGCACAGTGCCTGCCGCACAGTGGACACTCATTATAATTCAGGATGGAGGAAGAAACACCCTTTATGACAATCTTGAAACATTGAAGAAATCACTTTCTGGGCAGCTTAGGTTCAATCTTTCTTAAAGGCAGGATATGATCTCTCAATTTCCCTGGAATTCTGTAAGATGCCATTATATTACAATGTAGGAAGAATTTTCTAAAACTCAGTATGAATATAAGCAAAAACCTGCAACAGCTTTTTTCATGCCTCCCCCATGAGTCTGCTACCCTCCTTCATAGGATTACTTCTTTTTTTTTTTCACCTCTTCTCACATTTTGCTTCCATCACTCTTACATTTCTTTTCTTCACACTTTTATTTGACATGTTCTCTCTTTCTTCTCACTTCTACTTACGTCTCTTTAAAACTTCTTTTCATGCAATTTTCTTGCATGCTGTCATCTGACAGGCCTCTCTCTCTCATACTCTGGCCATCTTTTCCTCTCACTTACTTTCTAGATCCTGCTCTTCTGCTGGCAGCTATGACTTTTTTTCAGCTCCTTCCCATGGAGCTCAGCTCTGCCAATAGATGCAGTGGTGACAGTGGCATAGGGGGCAGCTAGCTGACTGTGCTTGGGCCATTGCTATACAGCTGTCAGAGGTACCTGCCATTCCATATGAGAACTCCCTGGGGGGACAGAAGGGCCCTGAGTTCACTTCCACCTCCGTGATCCTCTTACCCTGCTATGTGGTTCAAATCAGACAGTGTGTCACAGAGCTTTCTCCTACATTCTTGATTTGTCCTCACCACTTTATCCCTATGAGGGAGGCAAAGGAGGCATGGACATCCATACCTGGGCTAGCAAGATGAGGACACTGAGCCCAGAGAGACTGAGTTCATGTAGTCACATGAGCTCCATGCCAGGCCCTGCGTTAAGTCGTGGGAATACACAGATGTTTAAAATGTACTTCCAACCCTCAGTGAGGCCACATAGGTGCCATCCAGGGACTTGTTATGGAGCATTTGTTCTGACATGTAGAAAAGACCCCACAGTCTTTTTTTTTGAGGAAGGTCAGCCCTGAGCTAACATCTGCTGCCGATCCTCCTCTTTTTGCTGAGGAAGACTGGCCCTGAAATAACATCCGTGCCCATCTTCCTCTACTTTATAAGTGGGATGCCTGCCACAGCATGGCTTGATGAGTGGTGCCATGTCCATACCCAGGATCCGAATCGGGGGACCCTGGGCCGCTGAAGCAGAATATGTGAACTTAACCGCTGCACCACTGGGCCAGGCCCCCACAGTCTTAACTTAAAGCACATATATCTGTATCTCTCTTCAATCAAAGTGTGTAACTTGGAACTTCAGCTAAATACACCTAGTGTAAAGATAGAAGATGCTTTTAAGTCATCAAATTTATGTTAGCGTTCTTGGTATTTTGATATTTCTAATTTGCTATTTAAAAGGTAAACATTTGAGTATTTCCATCAACAAATGTTTAAGTCCCTCTACAACCATAGGTTAAGATTAACTATTTCCTTCCATTTCTAAGGTTGGAGAGCCAAAATACTTTACAACTTCAGACAGAAGAAAAGGCCAGAGGTGTGAAGTTAAACTCTATGATGAGATGGAGTCTTCTTTTGCGATGATATGGTAACCCCCTATATCTGTTCCAAACTGTGAAATCCCTGCTATTATCCCTAAGACAGAACATTTTTATTTCATCGAAAAGATGATGGATTTCATATCAGGAGAGGAGTAATGATAGGAGAGAAATGATAATTAAAAATAAAGCTTGCTCTTGTATGTTGAGTTGTTACCGTCTATGCTGTAAGACTACCTTAAAATGAAATCTTTAGATGGCGTGGGATTGCTCAGATGGACGCCACCATAACTGGTTTATTTTTGTACTGTTTTATAGCAAATGGTGGTTTATTAGGTCTCATTGATGAACAAGCCAGACTGTCTGTGATTCCGTGGGTGGTACCCTGGAGCCAGGCCATGGAAAGATGGTAGAAAAGCAAGTGTTGCCACGGGCTGGGTTCTTTGGGGCTGCTGGTGTGTCGGATGTGGGGCAGGGATACACCCTGAAGCACTGCAGGGTATGACATGGCATCGTTTAGACTCCGGGTGCCTGTGCAATGGGCCTTCAATCCCTCAAGTCCCCTGAGCACTTTCTCCACTGTGGGGGCTTCCCTTAATGGTCTGAAAGAGCCAGAGTCTTTGGGCTTGTAGTCACTCAGCTCCAGCTAGCCTGGAGAGCCCTGAGTGAGTGGTGGGGAAAGAAAGAATTGTCAGAGCAGAAGTCCTTACAGGTGAACGGTGTTGAGTGTTGACGGAATAGATTTATCACATGGATGTGAAATGCTCTGTGAAATAGGCAGCATAGCCCTGCAAAATGCAGGGGAAGCCGACACCCTTAACTTGTGTCTTTGACCACATGGGGGATTGTTAACCCCAGCCGTTAAGACATTCTTTTTTTGGGTGAATAATGTGGTCACTGCCAGTTGTTTTTTTTTTTAATACATTCAATTTTTGTCACTTCTTTTTTAAAAAATGCAGTTGGGATAATGAATCCATTCTACTTGCACAGAGCTGGATGCCACGAGAAACAGGTATCATACTTCAATGATTGTGTTCAATCTGTGTCATTTTTTATTCACCCATGTAATAATTTTAAAATGGCTTTTTCCCCAAACAGTAATATTTGCTTCAGATGTGAGAATAAGTTTTGACAAATTTCGGAACTGCATGACAGCAACTGTAATCTCAAAAACCATTATTACAACTAATCCAGGTAAAAAGGTGTCTGAAATTTTTTATCCTTTTGGAAATGACTGTATCATGTATACCAATATTAATGCAGCATACTTAAGAATGAAAATGAATATCAATCCACACTGTGGCAGCATCCCACATAAAAGAGAGGAAGATTGGCACAGATGTTAGCTCAGCAACAATCTTCCTCATGCAAAAAGAGGAAGATTGACAACAGATGTTAGCTCAGGGTCAATCTTCCTCACACACACAAAAAAAAAGAAAAAGAAAGAAAAGAAAATGAAGCTTGGATTTCATTTGAATTGAAAGTGAAAAATTGCTTTATGTGACTTTTTAAAATTTACAATGAGCTATATTTATCTTTGATATCTTTAGTAAAGAAATGAAAAATCAGACTCATTTTTCAAGCATCATCCCTTGTGATGATTTTTGAGAGATCAATGCTATTGATTGGAAAACTTAAATTGTTGACTATTTCAAAATAAAATCAGGGGCTGGCCCTGTGGCCGAGTGGTTAAGTTCTCATGCTCTGCTTCTGCGGCCCAGGGTTTCACCAGTTCGGATCCTGGACGTGGAAATGGCACCGCTCATCAGGCCATGTTGAGGTGGTGTCCCACATGCCACAACTAAAAGGACCCACAACTAGAATATACAATATGTACTGGGGGGTTTTGGGGAGAAAAAGAAAAAAAAAAGAAGAAGAAGAAGATTGGCAACAGTTGTTAGCTCAGGTGCCAATATTTAAAAAAAAATAATAAAATCAGTTTCACTACATTCAAATAACTTAGTGCTAGAGCACTGAGAACATATGTAGTGTCATTAATTCATAACTGTAAATTGAACGCCCAGCAGGCCCCCTGGAGTGCTTGCTGAAAGGAGTTACAGCTTATCCAGCGTGAGTCAGGGGCGCAGGACCTGGGGAGGTGAGGGCTTGGTGCCCTTAAACGTCCTCAGAGTGCTCTGTAGTGCAGATAGAAAGATCGGGCCAACGCTGCAGGAGAGTGCCGATGTCCCAGAAATGGACTCATCCTTCGCAGTCTCAAGGAGATACAAACGTAGTAGTGTGTCATTTTAAACGTAAGCTCGCTCTACTGCTCAAAGCAAAGCATCTACAGTGACTGAGAATTATAAAGCGATCTTACGTCTTTGACCAAACCGTTATAAGAATTTTTAAAAGTGGAATTACCATGAGATCGAACGTAAAATAAGGACTCTTTTTTATATAAATACACTGGATCTTGCACATCCCTCACAGGAGTGTTGTCTCCTTGAAAGCAGTGTCTTGAGAGGTTATGTGACATGCACTGATTTGTTCTTGGTTCAGCTCACATCTGCCGAGGACATGCTGTGTGCTGGGCACTGTTCTGGTGTCCGACAACAAAGCACAGATATCTCCGCCTTGTGCAACTCACATTCTAGCAGGAGAGAGACAGACAATAAACAGTAAAGATAACACATCTGTGAATTATGAAATACTTGAGAAGAAAAAGAGGAGCAGAGCCAGGAGGGTCCAGGGTGCCACGGTGGGTGTAGGGTGGTCAGGTAGCCTCACTGGGAGAGCGACATTTGAGCAAAGACATGATGAGGCAGTGAGGGGGTTAACCACAGGAAAGAGTGCTCCAGTCAGAGGGAACAGCCAGTGCAAAGGTCCTGAGGCTGGAGTGTGCCTGCATGTGGGAGGAACAGCAACGAGGCCAGTGTGGCTGGAGTTGATAGAGCACCGACAGGAGGAAGAGTAAAGGTCAGAGAAGAAATGGTGGCGATCAAGAAACCTTACAGGCTAATAAAAGGGTGTTGGCTTTTACTCTGTAGGAAGGGGGAGCAGGGCAATGACATTATCTAAGTTTTAAAAGGATCACTCTGGCTGCTTTGTTGTAAATTGATGGTGATACAACCGTGGTCTGTTCTCACCACTTAGGACAAGAGTGCCACTCTTCAATTCCTTTTTTTTTTTGGTGAGGAAGATTCGCCCTGTGCCAGTCTTCCTCTATTTTGTATGTTGGTCACTGCCATGGCATGGCTGATGAGCGGTGTGTAGGTCCATGCCTGGGATCCAAACCTGAGAACCCCAGGCCACCAAAGCGGAGGGTGCCAAACTTAACCAGTACACCATGGGGCTGGCCCTTTTTTTATTTTGAAGAGGATACTATGCTTTCTTATTTTTAATAATTTATTAATACTATCTATGATAGAAAATCTGTATCCTTTAAGGGTAAATTTGGTCTGGGAAAATTTCTAAAACACAGTTGGATTTGTCTGGTGGAAAAGGTTATCCAGTTTGACAGTAGTAATTGTATCAAGACCTCAAGACTAAGTTAATGAGACAGAGTCAAAGGGTGTTGTACATTTGGCTCTGAAAGCAGATTCAAAGGAGAATGTTATTTTTGAGTAGTGCCAACATAATTGGAGTAAATGCCTTATTTCTCAAGGAGACGAATTTGAAGGAGACTGCTTATAAGGGTGCATAAATTTCAGTGTGCTTGTTTAAATTAGCTGTATTTCTAATTTCCTGGGCTACACCTGCATGTAGAAATTAAGAACCTCTTAATGGTTTAAGCTTTCATCCTAGCCAGGATGTCCAGGCTTCCTTATAGCTTTGTCTGCCCAGGGAAAGTTCATCAGACAGGGAAGGCAGAATTTCTGCCCCCTGCAGACAGTCCTGGATGACCCTGTTTTCGGTAGGGATCTTTACCGCAGTGCCTGCACCCTACCCTTCCTACCAGCTTTCATCCCGGGAAGCTGGTTGGTTAGATTTCTGTGGCCCCACTCCAGCATCTGCTCCCATCTGATGGGCAGCAATACTGTCAGTGTCTCAAAAGCGTTCGCTCATTCACTCATTAATTTACAAATATTTATTGAAGGCCTTTGTTTGCCAAGTACTGAGATAACTTAAATACTTTCTGGAATGAGGAAGTACACGAGTGGATGGATGGTCAGATGGCTGGAAGGATAGTCACTATATTGGATACTGGAAATACAGAAATGAAAAGGCAAAACCCATGCTGATGAGGGATTTCAGTCTAGTTATGAGAAAGAAGAGACAGTGCTAAGACTTGGGGTGTGATGGGACAAGGAGGAAGAAAGCCCTAACTCTTCCCCAGAGAGCCAGGGGTCCAAGCGTGGTCAGGACGATTTGTGGAAAGCTGGGGTGGGTAGGGGAGGGCTGAAAGACCATCAAGTGCTGGAGGTTGGGGATTGAGGTTGGAGTGTCAGAGTCATGGGAGAGCCTTTTTTCAAAATTACGTTCTTGCTTTCTGGCATATCATCTCATTATTCCTGAGAATATTCATATCCCAAATTGAGGAACAAGCCTTTCAAATAACTTAAAAATTTTTTTTCTGATTAAAAAAGAAATCCATATAAAATTCAGAAAATATGTAAAAGCATAAAAAGAAAAACAAAGATCACCTATAAATTCACCATCTTATAAGAGAATCATTTCTTTGATATATATTCTTCCAGATAATTTTTCATTTATACCTTTTTTTAACTGAAAGAGTTGTACCACAGAGTTTTGTAAGCTGCTTTTTACACTAACAATATCTGGTGTACATCTGTCCATGTTAGTAGAGCACTATGTCACATTGTTAATGGCTGTGTAATATTCTGTTTGATTGTATTCTTCCATGTCTTCACTTTTTACCATTAAAAATAATTTTGGATCATTTACAATGATTTAAAAAGTAATCAGTTTGCTTTTTACTTATAATGCATTTTCAATTTAAGATACACCAGAAGCTAACATCCTATTGAATTTTATAAGAGAAAATAAAGAAACAAATCCTCTGGATGATGAAATTGACAGTTATTTGAAAGAATCCATAAATTGTAAGTGACCTTTAAATATTATTTGAATTTTTAAAAGGCCGAGATTGGGCCTGTAAAATTTTGTCGTACATAGTAAAACAAAAGATACTATGTTCTTATTACATAAGAATAATAGTAAAAGATGTTATATTAAAATATATAGTAAAAGATACTATATTCTTAGTATACTATATTCTTATTATGTAACTGCTGTATTTCCACTTTTTAAAAGGTAGTTTAAAACTTCTGGAGGCTCATAGAACCTTTTGACAATCTGATGAGAGCTAATGACCCCCTCCCCAGAAAAGTAGCTGTACCCACACATAGAATTTTGCATAAAATGTCATGGGTTCACAGCCCCTAAATCCATGCAGCCCAGGTTGAGGCTTGACTCTAAAAGGGATGCTGTTTGTTGCCACCTGTGGCTGATGCTAGACCCTCGGGAGAGTGAAGAGGAGCCCAGGGAAGTCTTAGGTCACTCCCTGAAGGCATGTTCTGTAACCTGGTCCTAGGAGACGAAATACTGCCTCATCATACATGACACCTAATTCATCTCAAGAGAGTAACAATTGAATTAAGTGTGAAATACTTCTTCTGCAAGTCACCTTGTAAAAGAAGAACTTTGTTGTTGCTTTTGTGGGGGATGTTTAACACATTTCCTTTCAGTAGCAACCATTGATAGAAAAAAACACGACTGGGTCAAAATTAGAATTATCTATTTGCTTAACAAGAAGGAACAAGCTAGAAATTGTATTGTTTATTAGAGTTCAGATTAAGCTGTTATTGTTACTTTGGAAGCCTTTTTTAAATGTCGGGTCATTTGTGGAAAACGCCGTGTCAGGAGACTTCCAGGAAACGCAGAAGCGTTCACTGGGCTGTGAGGTGGATTTGCCAGAACATATCTCAGTCCCTGCCCATCATTCAACCCTGAATCGGGGACAACGACAACAATGCCTACAGCCTTCTCAAGGCTACTCAGGACTATTGTGTTTGTTTGGAGAAATTTTTCCTGATCAATGGGTCATATCAAAGTAATCACAAAAGTAGTACTTAAGTTTCTCTTTCTTTTATGTCACTGTGGAAACTTTTATGATTAAGTTTGGTTATAGGCAAAAATGAGTTGCTATGTCTTTTAAAATGCTCATTCTTCCCATGAAAAATTTATAGGTTGAAATTGATTAAATATTTCAGGATAAAACTATCATATTTTATTTAAAGCTTTCATTATTTTTATTTAAAATGATAGTGTTCAGTATAAGAAAAGTAAATACAACAAACAGACCAGAAATAAAGTGTTATTTTTTGAACATCATCCAATCCATCTTCCAGTGCACATGTACTAACAGCAAGATAAAGAATAAAAATAAATGATAAGTAAATAGATACAAACAACTATACTTTTTATTGAAGAAAATTAAATTTTATATACTAGATAGCAAGAAAAGAAACCAGTGAAGCGCTGAAGGAACTGGGCAACTGCTGTTAAAAGTTTTCTGACCCAAGTAATATTTGGACCTTCAGATTCCTCTAAAATTAAGAAAAATAAAAATGACTAATAGGCTATTGTTTTTAGTTTTATAGGTTTTCTTTTTTTTGAGGAAGATTAGCCCTGAGCTAACATTCACTGCCAATCCTCCTGTTTTTTGCTGAGCAAGATTGGCTCTGAGCTAACATCCATGCCACTCTTCCTCTATTTTGTATGTGGGTCACTGCCACAGCATGGTCACCGATGAGTGGTGTAGTCTGTGCCTAGAATTCAAACCTGGGCCACCAAAGTGGAGCACACCAAACTTAACCACCAGGCCATGAGGCTGGCCCCTCTAAAGTGCTTTTAAAAGTCTCTGCCCCGTTTAAAAAATTGAATTGACTGCCTTTTTCTTATTGATTTTCAGAATTCTTTAGATATTCTGGATATGAGTCCTTTGTCTCTTTGTAGATCGCTAGCATCTCCCACTCAATGGCTTGCCTTTTCACTCTTTTAATGGTATCTTCTGATGACTAGAAATTATTCATTTTAATGAAGACTAATTTCTCATTCTTTTCATTTTTTGGCTTATGTGTACTTATATCAGTTTTAATATAGCAAATATAATAATTTTTTTTGTTACTTAAGCTAGTACATGTTCTCATTTGAACTTTGTAGCTTTTCTATTTGGATATAATCTTTTGGAGGTCTTAGAATATATATAGAACTGTAATAACTTCTTTTTATTTTTATTTCTAGTAAATACAATAGTTGATGTCTATACAGTTGAACAATTAAAGGTAAAAGCTTTGAAGAATGAAGGGAAAGCTGATCCTCTCTATGGCATTCTTTATGCTTACATTTCTACATTGAACATTGATGATGAAACCACAAAAGTAGTTCGAAATAGATGGTAAGAAGCCAAATTACTTTTACCAAATTCATTCTTGTAAGAAATAAAAAGTGACTATTTTTAATAAATTTTAAGCTCTATAAAAGTTAGAGCTGTTCTTTAACATGAGTGGTTATGTATTTGAGAGAAATGTATAAATAGATAACCCATAATGAAGTTCCATGGCAACCTATTTAGATTCAAAGATTATAATTGCCTTTTAAAATAAAATTTAATTTACTGTGTTTCTACAGTCCTCAAATATAAGGATATAATACTGCCAGAAACTTTTAACTGGACTGGCAAATTGTTTTATAATGTATTAGAAAACTGATTTGGTTGCCATGCCCTATAGCAATACTAGTGACAGCATTTTTAAAAATTATTTTCAACTGCATGATGAATATGATTTCTAACCTCTCCTAGGTCGAAGTTAGTATCTACTTGCATAGAAAAGTAAGCCTAGTAGATTTAAGATGCTTGGCAGGAAAGATCTAAAATGTTATTGTGAAAGTTTCCATATGGATTTTGTAATTAAAATTTTTATTGACATAGTTTTAGATTTAGATGGCATTGTAAGAAACAATGTAACCAAACTCAGTTGGTTCGCCTCTTGGTGAGCGCGGAGACAAAAAGCACAGCCAAGGCAGAAGTAGGTGAAGAAAGGTTTATTACTTGCACAAGCGATGGAGAACATCGGGAATATTTTCCCAAAGCAGTGCCTCCCTGAACAAGGGTTTGAGGTGTCCTTTTATTGTTAGATCAGAGTGTAGTTCATGAATATTCAGTTAAGGAAAAGGCAGGAGATGGGGGTTTATCGCCTAACAGCCATGTTCTTTGAAGGCGAATGTGTAGCATGCATGCATACGTAGCATGATCTAAAAATGCTGCTTTGCCCCTCCCACAGGAGGAGAGTTTAAGGTGTTAATGAGATTACAATGGAACAGTTCACTTTAGTTTATTTCAGAGCAGTTTGAGGCCGCTAGAACTGGCTTCAGCTGGCTTGCTTGTGGGAACCTTCTGTGGTTAGGCTCTTCCTGAAACTTTTTGTCTGCAAAACACTCAACAGGTAATGTTAGATTTGATCAGATCTTCAGTACCCCTTTCTTTGCCTGGCTTCCTGGTTACAATAATATAGAGATCCCATGTGCACTTTGTCCAGTTTCCCCCAGTGGTAACATTTTGTGAAAGTATAGTATCACCTTGCAGCCAAGATATTGACATTAATTCAATCCACTGATCTTATTCAAATTTCCCCAGACTGACTTGCATCATTTGTGTGTATATGTATATTAAATTCCATATAGTTTTATCACATGTATAGGTTTGTGTATCTACCACCACAGTCAAGATATTAGCCTGTGGATTTTTAAAACATTTATGATTTGATATTAAAGTTGAAAAAACTAATGTAGAGGTATTGTGCAAGGCAGGTGTTTATTTTTTGAAAAATATTTTTCAAAAATTAAAAAATGTTATTGTCCTCCTTATTTTTTCCTACATCTTTAGTATTTATATCTGAGGAAAAGCATCTAAAATTCGCTTAAAAACTGATCTGTGGGGGCCAGCTCAGTGGTGTAGTGGTTAAGTTTCTGCATTCTGCTTTCCTGGCCTGGGGTTCACAGGTTTGGATCCCAGGCGTGACCCAGCACCACTTGTCAAGCCACACTGTGGCGGCATCCCACATAAAATGGAAGAAGATTGGCACAGATGTTAGCTCAGTGACAACCTTCCTCGAGCAAAAAGAGAAAGATTGGCAACAGATGTTAGCTCAAGGCCAGTCTGCCTCACACACACACTCATACACACAAAACTGCAGTGTTTAGACAAGAAACCACTGTCTTCAGATCATTCCCTCTACTTGAGAAAGTTGAATTAGTCTTCCTATTTAAATAGGCTAAAGTAAGTAAGGCCTATTTCAAAAATATGGAATAGCGTGTGATTACCACTTAAGAGTAGAATGTGTCACTAGCAGTACTAACAGCATTTAAGGTGTGAAACCCACCCAACTTTGGCGTTTTTCTGTAGATGCACAGAAGAGCTAGCACAGGACCATCAAACAAGCATTCATGGAGCCTAGGCTCTCTAGGCACAAAACACGATTCCCGCCCACAGAACTCTGAGCCGGGAAGAGAAGACAGACGTACTGGCGATAGCAAGGAATAGGATGTGACACGCTGTAAGTCAGGGCTGAAGTCAAAGTTCTGCAGCTGCTCAGAGAATGGAAGGGGGAGCACTGAGGTGCAAGAAAGGAAGGCCCTAGCGGGGAAATGAGCCTGGGCATGGGCAAGCACGTCAGCAGAGGGAAAGGCAGGAGGCAGGACGGTCAGGGGACTGGCTTAGCTCCGTTTCAGAGGAAGCACGAATGCTGAAAATGAGGCTGATTGCATAAAAAGCATGTCGTATTGATTTGTATTATTCCTCATTTTGTATGTCTGTCTTGTATCCTGCTCAGTGCTGAGCGCTCTGTAACTGCTTACTCTGAAAGTGTTCCACTGCTGACTCAGACTTTGAAATGATAATTCTTCTGCTAGAGATCACATTTTACCACTGTCTTTGTTTCTTTTCAGTTCAGGCTGCGGTTACATTGTAAATGAAGCATCCAGCACTTGTACAACTTGCAACAAAGATTCTTCCAAATTCAGATCTGTTTTTCTCAGCTTCGACATGCTAATTGATCTTACTGATCACACAGGTACCCTCCATTCCTGTAGTCTCACCGGAAGCGTTGCTGAGGAGACCTTGGGCTGCACGGTAAATAGCAAAAAGGGAAGCATGTTTAGAAATATTTCCAAATTGAGTTCTCTTCCCCCAAAAGATAGGTTATTTTGGTGAATATTTGATAGAAATTAATTCATTAATAAAGAGGTCTGGGAAAAATCGATCTTGATTTAAACACACGTTGCTTTAATGAACAAATAATTACGTATTGTATATTAAAATCATAGTTAATATTAACTATTAGGGATAACAATGGAGGCACTTGGCCACAGTGGAGAATAAAATGATATTTTATGTAGTCAAGTAACAGTGGGTAGAATAACACATTGGAGACGTTGATTATGAGGCGGCTCCTTCCTAAGGAGGGTTTGGTGATATTTCACCTACCCCGCTGTACAAAATCAGCCACGCATTTTCTCCTCAGTCTGCTGCTACAGGGAGGCAGCGGATCCTTAGAGATTAGCTTGCATACTTGATGGTAGGTACTCGTTTTTTGTTGTTAGAACCAGCTCATGAAGTTGACCATTAAAGCGTAGTTCCAAGAGGTTTCTACTTTGTTAAGGCAGCTTTCTATGCTGAGGCGCCTGAGTGGTTTCAGAGATTGCATTTAGAGCAAGGCCATATCTCCTCCATTGAGAGGATTGAGCTGTAATTTCTGTGAATAAAAACTCATTTCTAGTGAGCAAATCTAAGTATCACATTGTTGTCAAGATGAGTTATCTTTGGAAATATTTGTTTGATTTTTTTTTAACCAGGTAAATGAGTTTCTTGCAATGACGGATGCACAGAAAACAGCACTAAAGTGGCAATTTCTTTTGGAAAGAAGCAAAATTTATTTGAAAGTTAGTGTATTTTATAGTACTATGTTATTCTATATGTTGAAACAATAAGGAAATCCAAGAGTATGCCCTAATAAATGAGGGAATTCGTTATTTTTAATAATGCCTGATTCTCAGATGTGCAGAAGGATTTGCCTACTGTAGAAACAATGGAAGTAATCATGTTTTTTCATATAGTATGAAGGAGTTAGAAATGACACCAAGGAGGGCCAGCCCAGTGGCACAGCAGTTAAGTGCTCACATTCCGCTTCGCTGGCCCGGGGTTCGTGTGTTCGGATCCCAGGTGCGGACATGGCACTACTTGGCACGCCATACTGTGGTAGGTGTCCCACATATAAGGTAGAGGAAGATGAGCATGGATGTTAGCTCAGGGCCAGACTTCCTCAGCAAAAAGAAGAGGATTGGCAGAAGTTAGCTCAGGGCTAATCTTCCTCAAAAAAAAAGAAAGAAAGAAAGAAAGAAATGTCACCAAGGAAATAGATCAACAAAGAAAATATCCACTAATGTTAACTCCAAGGCAAAGCACCAGGCTTTGGAGTCGACGCCTTGTCCCCCACCCCAGCCATGTGGCAGTGCCCCGCTCTTCAGTGCGCAGTGTACAATAGCGTAGTTAAATGCTTAGATGCTGGAGAGAGGCAGACTCAGGTTTGAATCCCAATTCTACCACTTCTCAGCCTATGTGACGCTCGGGAGGTGCGTAACTTCTCTAAGCCTCTAAAGTTCTGTGGTCCTACAGCTCTGATGAGAGCAAAGTCCTGCAGCCCGAGCAGTGCTTCAGTGTTGGAGGATCACAGAATCTGAGTGATAAAGGTGTGAAACGGGGAGTGTGACAAACCCCTTTGTTTTGCAAGTGAGGAAAACGGGACCAAGAAATGTTGCTACTTGGCCCAGGTTACAGGTGAGAAAGGGCTGCAGCCTACATTATTTCCTTCCCTGGTTCTCAAACATTTTCTCCTTCACACTCTTAAAAATTTTCAAGCTCTTGTTTAAATGAGTTATATCTGTTGATATTTACTGTACCAGAACTTAACACTGAGAAAAATTTAAAACATATTCATGAACACAGATTCCATTAGTGGTCAAAGCAATGATGTCATCTCACGTTGTGTAACCTCTAGAAAACTACAATGCGCTCTGGTGAAAGAAGGAGAGTAGCAAAGGCAAACAACATCTTAGTAGTATTATGACAATAGTTTTGATCTCATGGATATCCTGAAAGAGTCTTTCAGGAAGAAGACTGCAGCTACTCCATCTCAGCCTCATAAGCAGGTTTTCCCCTTTTCCAGTGGCTTCCTTCCCTTGTGGCCTCAAGCATATCTGAACTTACATTGCTCTGCTAATATGATAAAAACAAAATATTCCCATATAGATTGGACTTTTTATGCATATATATATCATATTTCAGTTAAAAACAATGAACTACTTTAAATGGTTCAGCTAGAGGGATTTCAAAGCAAGGTATTCATTTTAATGTTTAAAATGCATGGTGATGTTAGTACAAGTCCTTGTAAGTCTGATATTGGTGTTAAAGAATAATTTCCAAAAAGGTCAAACCATAACTTTTATACAAAAATAAAGTGAACATATGTCAAAGATTTAACTCAATTTATTAATTAATACAGGAAATTAAAATGGCTAGTTGATGTGTCCTTCACACTTCATGTTAAATAAAATGTTGGTGAAAGTGCTTTGTAAATTATAAAAAATAAGACATTATTATGAGTAAACTGCATCACTGCATCCTGGTAGTCTAATAGATTATGTTACTGCTACAGGTTAACGCCTCTCACAACTGGTAGTTTGAACACACCTTAAGCCCTTTTTTCTACATGTTGGGTTGGAAATATCAACTTTCCCACCAGAGAGAAAGGTCATGAAAAAATGACATGGATCTTTACAAAATCACTGTCAGAAGCCAGATCTGTAATTTCTCTACCAAACTCTGCCTGGGACTGGAACTCTTTCCATCCTCTTAGAACTTTTATTGAAGTTTATGTTCACGTCTGTAAACAAAGCTCATTGCAGTTCTCTATTTGTGGTCATTGGCTTTCAACTTTACCTACAAAGTCATTTTTAAAACTGTCTCTCTTTTTCTCCCTGCAGTTTTTTTTATCACACAGAGCAAGGGGTGGATTGAGAATTAGTGTGCTTTCGTGTAAGCTTGCAGATCCTATTGAGGCAAGTAGGAACTTGTCTGGACAAAGAAATATTTAAGACCAGATATCATTCTTTAAACTCTGGAAAAGAATAAGAGTTTTAACTTCCTTTAAAGTGGAAAATGAGTTTGAAAATTATGGATAAATTTGTATTTTGTTCAAATGTGGTAAAAATATTTCTGTAAATTTTTATTATGTTTCCTCCTGGAGTTGGTTTGGGGTTAAGTCTTAAAATATCTCTCATCCGAGCTCATTTCTTAGAAGGCTTTTTCTACTGGCTTTGCCCTCTCTCTTCCCAAGTTGGAAAATGTTTGCATGAATTAATAAACAAATTTCATCTTTCTCATCGATATGAATGATTTCTTTTCTTAGCCCCTTCCCTCTTTGTCTGGTTTCCTGGGAGAAAGATCAGAACCTCTAAAAACGACTTACCTCGAGCTCGGCAATGGCTCAGAGGGATGAGGGACTCTCTTGGCGCCGTGTGGGAACAGCAGAAGTCCGTGGGCGATATTGTGCAATTGCTTTGAACACTGTAGAGCTCTTCTAATCCCTTCCCTTCTCTGATGACACGGAGCTACCCGGTGCTTGTGAAGGCTTGCCGACTCAGGCTGACATTTAGGAGTCTGAATCAACTGGGAGGAGACCAACTTCAAAACGTTATATGAGGGTGCCGAGTCTCAGGAACTTGGGAGGGTGGGAGACTCGCTCTTGACAGAAGGACGGTGGCCCGCCTTCCACCCCACTTGTCTTTGCAGTAGCCCCAAAGCACTCTGTTCAGCTCTACACATTCTGAGTTACTTGCTGCATGGCGCAGACCCACCGCTACAGTCAGCACTGACCCACAGTCTGGGAGGTTTGGCTAACGTATTTTGGGTCTGGCACTTCAAAGGCTGCATTTCACCCACCACAGAAGTGGAAAACACAAAAAAAGAAAAAAAAGTAAGTATATGAAACTCTTTTATAAAGCTGATGTTGGGAGATAAACTTATCTTGTTAGCCATGTTTTCTCTGGCTTTTATCATATGCAGCCATGGAGGAGGGAGGGATATGAGCTGACTCCTGCTTTGTCCAAATTGTGGTAATAAACGAGGTAATGAAGGATTTGACCTACTTGTGCAAACAGCAAGTGTGCCTGATGAGGAGCTTCCTTCCTTTCTCCCTTGGGGAGGGGAATGGGTGTGTTAAGCAAGGTGAGTTGGGAGGGTGGACAGGAAGGAAAGAGGGAGAGTAGTGGAGGGGGGAGCGGGGAGGGGTCAGGCTGGGGAGGAGAGAGAAGTGTAGGTGTCCAACAGCGCAGGAGACAGGAAGGACGCTTGGCTCAGATGGTGTGTCAGGTGCTGTGTGCCAGGTCTCTTGGTGCCCTGACCAAAGCATCAACACCTGGGCCAAGGGTGCCAGAGCCAGCTGTCTGGGCTCCTACAGTCCGTGGGCCACAGCGGCTCTGGCTGTTTCACCACTGGCTTCAGCTTCATAAATCGGGCATTCTCAAAGTAGGCTCATAGGCACATCTGGTGTTCCCCAGCCACAGCCCCAGTGGGCGGCAGAGAGCTCTGAATGACCTCCTCACTGCTACCTTGGGGACCACCAGCATTTAACTAGGGAGACCCCATACCCCTCGCTGGAGGACACCCCGATTGCTTATTTCCTCTCATGATGTAGGAATCCACAGGGCTAGCTGTCAAGCCATGCTGAATCGGAGGTGCTCCACAAAGCTTAACCTACACATTTATGAAATGGAGATTACAAATTGTTTGAGATCTAAAATTTGGTTGTAGATTAGCCAGAATGCAGCCACTCAAAGCAGTAAAAGACAGAAGCATCCCCCACCATCAACACAAAATACGCACTTCCCTTTCACCTGCCCTGCCATGCACCCCACGTCAGGAATCTGCATTTCCCTAGTCCTCTCCAGGTGCTGCTTTTCTCATGATCCTGGCATCTTTGCTCTACAGGTTTTATATTGCTTTATATAAAGAGTTTGGTGACTGTGATTTTTCCTAATCGTCTATTAGTAATTCATTTCAATAAGATTTTCCTTTCCTAATTCTGCTTTGGTGAGTTTTTTTGTTCAGTCCTCTGCACGTGGCAGAAACACAATATACATTTATCCATTCATCTGTTGATGGACATTTGGGCTGCTTCCACCTCTTGACTATTGTGATTAGACAGTCATAGCTGCTATGAATATGCGTGTACAAGCATCCCACATTTTTTGTATACGTCTCTCCTGACTGAATCATCTACCTATCCACCTTTCTATGTTAAAACATCTAATTTACAAAATATAACAAAGAATTAAAAACACATATAATTTACAAATACAAGTTACACTATAATGCTTTTACACTTAATTTATAATAAAGTTCATATCATTAAATATTCTAACATAATTGCCGCCTGTCATTTCATTATATGATTATAGGATAGTGAATGTAATCAATCCAATATGGTTTGACATTTAAGGTGTTTCTGATTTTTGCTGTTATAAATGACAGCTATAGCTAAGTCTTTGTCCACATTCTTAATTATTTCTTCGGGACAAGTTTCTAGACATGAAATTGCTGCAATAATATAAATAGCTAACATTGAGTGCTTTTATGTGACAGACAATGGTCATAAGCACTTTACTAATATTACCTGATTTATACAAGTACTATTATTTTGCCCGTTTTATAGATGGGACATGAAGGTCCAGCTAGAGGAGGTGGAGTCGGAGGGGCTGCAGGCTCAAACCCGTCTGCTGCTCCAGGATGGGCTCCAGCTCTGAGCTTCTCAATTTGTGCTTCCCCTTGTGTAAATGGGATGACAATGCCAACTTCACTTGGCGACTGTGAAGACTAAATAAGCTAATGTGTGTAAAGTGCTTAGACTCATGCACTGGGTACATGATCAGTGAGTGTCAGTTATTTCGTAAATGTTGAGGCATAGCAATTCCATTGGCTCTCATATTTGGCAATATTTTCGTTCTGTGAATTCGATTCTGCTTTTATAGTTTGAATCTTTTTTTTAGTATATCATTACACTTGTAATTACTTTACTCTTTCCCTTTATTGAAAGGAAATATAAAACTTCTCTGAAACCAAAGGTACTACATAACATTTACACCAAAAATGTGCCCAATAGTCTTGTTAAAAAGATAACTGAGTATAAACATATGAAAAGATGTCCACTTCACCATTAATCAAAGAAACTCAAACTTAAACAACTGTAACCATGATGATGCCCAGCGTTGGCTAGGGTGTGTGTAAAAAGGTATTTTTTTTCTTTTTTCTTTTTTTTTTTTTTGAGGAAGACTGGCCCTGAGCTAACATCTGTGCCCATCTTCCTCTTTTTTATATGTGGGATGCCTGCCACAGCATGGCTTGACAAGCGGTGTATAGGTCCATGCCCGGGATCCTCCGGGCTGCTGAAATAGAATGTGTGAACTTAGCTGCTGCTCCACCAGCCTGGCCCCTAAAAATGTCTTCTTAAACACTCTTGTCAAGTACAAATAGTGCATCTTTTCCCCAGGGCTATTTGGCAAAAAGTATCAAAGTTTTAAAGTGCAAACATTGAACAAATCAATTTCACTTCCAAGACTCTTCCTAAGGAAATAAGTGCCAGAATGTGTATGGATGATGTTCCTTGCATCGTTGTTTCTAGTAGCAAAGCATTTGAAACCTACGCAACCTATAGGGGCATGTTGGGCCCTACCTAGATCTTCTTTACTTGCAGGTGCACACCTACCCCTGGGCTTTTATGCAGATCAGAGAGTTACCTGGGGAAGTTACCAGAGGGGTGGAGGAGCAGATTCCGGCAATGACATCCCCTTGGGATGGTCAGCAGACAGAAGCTCATCTCCAGCTCTGAGACCACATTCTTTGTTTGCTTTCTGCTCTTTCTGCTCCCTCTCCACTTCTTTTCTCCTGAGAGCACTCCTAACAAGTCACAAGAACAAGAGTCCCCAGCTTAAGCTCTGCTTTTGGGGTACCTGATCTAAGACACAGCCATTAAAAGTGATTATAAGGGGCTGGCCCAGTGGCATAGTGATTAAGTTCACGCACTCCACTTCAGAGGCGCAGGGTTCATGTGTTCAGATCCCAGGTGTGGACTTACACACCACTCATCAAGCCATGCTGTGGCGGTGTCCCACACACAAAGTAGAGGAAGATTGGCACAGGTGTTAGCTCAGCGACGATCTTCCGCGAACAAAAAGAGGAAGATTGGCAACAGATGTTAGCTCAGGGCCAATCTTCCTCCAAAAAAAAAAAAAAAAGATTATGAAAATCTATATTCACTGATCTGGAAAGATGTTTATAGTATACTAAGTGGATGTAGAATATTCATTTTTTATAAAAGCCCAATGAACAATAATAATTTTTTTTAAAAAGGCCAAAAGAACAGAAGTCAAGCTGTATACTCTGTGTGGACTAATATATTATGGATTATTTTCTTAAGTTATGATAATAGTATTGTGGCTATATAGGAAGATGTCCTTATTCTTAGGAGATGCATCCTGAAAGGGTAGAGTGTTTCTGCAACTCATTTCCAGTTTCAGTTTTCCACAACAAGTGTGTGTGTATAGAGAGAGAGAGAGAACAGACATAGCAAACATTAACCATTGTTGGATCTAGCCAAAAGTATATGGAGTTCATTGTATTAGTCTTTCAACTTTATAATAGATTTAAATTTGTTCAAAATAAAAAATTGGGGGGGAAACGTACCTTCTGAGTATTAGGATTACTGTGATTTTAGCATCAGGAATTGTGAGAATTGGTGTTTCTAGTTTTTTTTTTTTTTTAAAGATTGGCACCTGAGTTAACAACTGTTGCCAATCTTCTTTTTTTTTTTTCTTTCTGCTTTTTCTCCCCAGATCCCCCCAGTACATAGTTGTATATATTAGTTGTGGGTCCTTCTAGTTGTGGCATGTGGGATGCCGCCTCAGTGTGGCCTGATGAGTGGTGCCATGTCCGTGCCCAGGAGCTGAACCAGTGAAACCCTGGGCCACCTCAGTGGTGTGTGCGAACTTAACCACTTGGCCATAGGGCCGGCCCCCTCTAGGTTTTTATTCTTGCAGCCAAGGACTTTGTGTGCTACACCTGCAATGCTGATGTCAGCTGTTTGTGGCAAAGCTTGTGGCACCACTGTGGTGAACACTGACCTCAGGGGCACTGTACACTCTCTGGCTGCTGGCTTGCGCCACCCAAGGAGGGTACATGTGAACATGGCTCCTGCCTTAGACCTTTAGCTTGCTTTCAAGTCTGTCAGCTTGGTAGGCTTGTCTCAGCTAAACCTTGTATCTGCTAGCTAGATTAATACACTTTCAACATGAGCACAACCTTGATTCAACTCTTCCGCTTATGGGAACCCAGTCAAAGGAAATAACTACAAATGTGCCAATTCTACTAGCAAATAATTAGAAACAATCTCAGTGGCCAAATATAGAGTGATGAGGATTTTTAGGCTGCTTAATTTTAAAATGGCTTATGATGAGGATTTTTAGGCTGGTTAGTTTTAAAACTACAGATGAGATTCAGGCTCCAAGGAGTGGAATTTGTTTGCCCCTTTGTTGGGAAACATTTACATTTCTAAGGGAAACCTCTATCTGTGAAGATGCCTCCCTCTCTGTGCCAGGAAGAAGGGGGAATGGTCTTATCTCTAGAAGCTCTTAATGGGGAAGGCAAGAACTTAAGTTGGTTGCTGCCTGGCAATCTCATGTAACTGACTTAGGGTGGTGGCTTCTGACCTTTACTTAATCCGATTTGATTCTTGTCTAAAAGTCATGGGATCACCCAACGACCAGACCCCACCTGCACTGATACCATTTTAACTTTTTTTCATGTTCTTTCCTTTGTCTTGTAAAGAGATGACTCATATACCTATGCCTTATAAAATTAGCCCTAACCCTCAACTCGGGGCAGCAGCAGGAGCTCTGACTGCCCGTGGGTCCTGTCCCCACGCACCAGCTCTGCCTGCCCATGGGTCCTGTCCCCATGCCAGCGGGGGCAGCAGCAGTGGCTCTGCCTGCCCATGGGCTCTGTCCCCATGCCAGCGGGGGCAGCAGAAGCGGCGGCAGCAGAAGCTCTGACTGCCCATGGGTCCTGTCCCCATGCTATTCTATACTATTCTCTAAATAAAAGAGCACTACTGCCAGATCTTGAGAGTCTAAGAAATCTTTCTTTCGACTCCTCGGCTCACCGACCCCGCATCATAGAGGACTGACTTTCAGAATCTTATGCAATCACTGAAAACAGTACTGCAGAAATGTACTGACATGCCAACTGACATGGAAAGACACACAACATACAGTGAAAAAAGCAGGTTAGAGGGGCCGGCCCCGTGGCTGAGTGGTTAAGTTCACGTGCTCCACTTTAGTGACCCAGTGTTTGCCGTTTCGCATCCTGGGCACGGACCTACACACCTCTTGTCAGGCCGTGCTGTGGCAGCATCCCACATAGCAGAACTAGAACAACTTACAACTAGGATATACAACTATGTACTGGGGCTTTGGGGCGGGGGGAGAGGAAGCATGTTAGAAAAGTGTATGGTATGAGGAAATTCTATTTAAAAAATTACAATTACATCCATAGACTTGGAAGAATGTGCACTAAATGCTTAACTCTGGCTGTCTCTGGGTGGATGAAATTTTGAGTGTTTCGTTTTTTTGCTTATCCCTATTTTCTGACTCTCCTGTAATAAACATGTATTGCTTAAGCATTTTAAAGAAGAAATCTTATTAAAATATAAAAGAAGATAGCATGACATTTTATAAACAAATCCAATTATAGCACTTCCTCATAATAAATTATAATTTAAATGTGGGGGTTGCATAATACCTGAACATTTGAATCTTTCTTTTTTTTTTTTAAGGATTGGCACCTGGGCTAACAACTGTTGCCAATCTTTTTTTTTTTTCCTGCTTTATCTCCCCAAACCCCCCCTGTACACAGTCGTATATCTTAGTTGCAGGTCCTTCTAGTTGTGGGATGAGTCTTTTAATATATCTACTTAAAAGATGCAGCCTGCATTGTGGTCAAGACTTCAGGTTCTGTTCTTGGGATAGCTGGGTTCCATCTCAGTGGCTCTGCCACTCAGCTGAGTGCCTGTAGAGCCAGGCTGGCTAGTGTCTGAATCTGTGTCTTCATCTGTGTAACAGGGATGGCAGTAATAATACCAACCTCACAGCTTTGTCGAAGGTTAAATAATACACGACAAGCTCTTGGCATAGTGTCTAGTAGCACTAAGTGGTCAAGAGATGTTAACTATTGTTACTAAATCAGATGTTCTCTGGCTTCTTCAAGGGGCCAGCAGATGCCTTCTGTTTGCACTAACAGCAGGAGCCCGTGCCTAAGCCTGCAGCACTCCCCCAGGCACTCGCTTTGCATCAGAGAAGGGAGCAGGTGACAGCAAAAGTCATTCAATTTCCCTGAAGCCTCCTTATCTCTGGTCAGGAGGTAGAGAGCTGATTAACTGTTAATAGAGCGCAGTGCTAACAGGCCAAAGGTCCATGACCAAGGTCTGATGTCCTTTAACGAGCAATTGTCCCTACTAACCACCACTGGCTGGGGGGGCGGGGGGTCAGGACACTTTTAGGCCACACAAAAGACAGCATATTTATTTGGAAAACAATAGTTTCAAAATTATCTCCCAAACTCAGAATCTGTGGGTGAGGGTACACACCCTAAGTAAATGAGTGAGGTCTTCACTAATTGTTCACTTATTAAATACAGCTTTAATTCACTGATTATGTGGAGTAGTGTTTTTCCACATTTCTGTGTTAAGAATCATTTGGAATGCTGGAGATGAATTCCATCCCATTAATTAATACATTGGGCCTGGGATGTGCCAGTAATTTGGAAATTTTTATTTTTATAAATATCTCCAGCTGATTTTCATGATCACAGAAATTTGGGAAACACTGATGAAACACTCTTTTCAGCTTCCTTTGCAGATTTTAAATCTTGAACTACTGATCTTAGAATGACTCACTGAAAAGTCTTAGCCAGTCCAGTTTTAGGAAAGGCGAGTAAATCTTCTGAACACTTGGCCTCATAAATTCTCCACTTTGGAAGCATCATAAATACTTTATTCTGATTGTTTCCTGGAAGACAGCATTTCTCATTTCCATTTCTGGCCCAGCTCTTCTAAATCACTTTTTAATTGGAGGGTCTATCTTCCTTGAGTTGAAGCATAGCGATCCAATCATTTTTAAAGATTTTTTTAATTAAATGATTGTCACATTTAATAACCTATGCTTGCTTCTGGCTTGCTTCTGTCTTGCTCCCTTTTCTCCTGAAACCTAAGAAGTTAGGGTGCTTTGCATAGACTCAGTATTGTGGCCTTTCCACCTTAAATCTCATACTGACGACCCCGTGTATGCCAGCCTGTATCTCATCGTTTTCTTTAACAGGCCCTACTCCCTTTGGTGTCCCAGTCAAGATGATATCTCCTTCTTCCAAGGTCATTATCTTAGAAACGTAGCTGATGATGTAGGGGATGGAAAAGATCATGGCGGATGTCTCACCCTCCTGCCTGAGTTCGCCGTTGACCTTGAGCCAGAGCTTCAGGTTGTGAGGGTCAGGGATCTTCTCTTTGGGCACGAACGCGCTGACGGGGCAGGAGCCCGTGAAGCTCTTGGCCAGAGTCCAGGGCAGTCCTTTCTTCTTGCACTCGTCCTGCACGTCCCTGGCGGTCATGTCCAGGCACAGGGCATAGCCCGCCACGTAGTCCATGGCCGCGGCCTCCGGGACGGCGCGACCGCGCCTGCCCATCACCACGGCCAGCTCGAGCTCGTGGTGAAGGTTGCGGCTGTAGGCGGGCATGAGGACCGGCGAGCCCTCGGGGGCGTAGGCGGTGGACGGCTTCAGGAAGAGCACGGGCTCGCTCGGCACGGCGCTCTGCATCTCCCTGGCGTGGTCCGCGTAGTTCCTGCCCACGCACACGATGTTCTTCCCCCACTCCCAGAAGCGGGACAGCGGCCTGGAGGCTGCCATGGCTCCTGCCGGGCGCCCTGGAGTCACACGGACCTTGCTGAGCCGGTCACCTGACGCCTATGGCTCCCCGGAGAGGACCAACTACCTCGGAGCGCTGTCCCGTCCGCGACGGCCCGTTCCGCTCCGCCGGTGCCGGGAGGTCGCAGCGCTCGGCCTCCTGGGCTCCTGTCCAGGGGCTGCCTCCGGGCGGCGCGGCCTCCGGACGCTGGCCTAGTGCCCCAGGAGAGGCGGGGGCTCGGGCTCGCCGCCGCCGCCGCCGCCCACCTCGCAGCCAACCCTCAGGCCCGCCGCAGCCGGGCGGGGGAGGGGCACGGGTTTGGACGCGAGCGCTGATTGGGCCGCGACTGGGGCGGGGGCGCGAGTCGGGCGCGGATTGGCCGGGGGGCGGGGTGGGCGGAGGGCATGGGCGCGGGCGCGGGCGCTGATTGGCCGCGGCGCCAGCGTGCGCCCGCCCGCCCCTCGCGCAGCCGCCTGCCCGCCGCTCTGGTCATGGTGCTGGGCCGCCGGCTGCTGGGCCGCCGGAGCTTCGCAGCGCTGGGAGCCGTCTGCGCCCGCCGCGGCCTGGGTAGGTGGGCTGGGCGGGCCAGGGCGCCGAGGGGCGGACCTGACGGGGGCCGGGGGCGCGGGGCCCGGCCGGCGGGGGCACGGCGAGCCGCCCGGCCCGAGGGTCCTGGCCGGCGTCGTGCCGGGGTGACGGTTAGGCGGCCGCGCCCGAGGGTTCCAGAGGCGCCGGCGGCCGCGGCCGGGCGTTGGGCCGGCGCTGGTGGGGGCGGCGGGGAGTCGCGGCCCCGCGGCTGACGCTGTCTTCATCGACACGGGGTTGCCACCGTCTCCGCGGCGGGCAGGCTCGGCGCGGTCAAGTCAGACGCTCAGAGAGGGCTGAAGACAGAGGGCCCCGCCCCGGGCGGAGGGACGGTGTCCGAAGGCCGCGGGGTGCTGCGTCGGTGCCCCGCCAAGTCAGCCGCGTCTTTTCACCTGAGCTTTGGCTCACAAGCAAAACCTGGGGCACGTAATTCTGAAGTGGGGACAAGGGACGGAACCCTGGAGCGATGCTCAGGTTCCGCCCAGACTGGGTCCTGGGAGCTATGGGACCCTGGGCCTCCCCGGGCCTGTCTCCGTCCACGCCTCTAAAATGACAGGCGCCGGACACGCTGGCTTGCGATGGCCGCACTTCCAGCCGCCAGGGTCCGTCCACTTTGTTAGGAGTATTGTCACCCTGATTTTGCACCTTGTCCCTGTTTTCTGGTATCTTATCTGGCTGATGTGGCCATAGGGGCAGCAGGTTACCCTGGGTCTTTGGGAGGACGGGTTGGCAGGAAGCTAAGTGGCCACAGGGCACTAGGTAGGGAGATGGAGCCAGCAATGAAGCCATCCTTGGCCATGCTCAGATCTCGCTGAAAGCGGTCAAGGTTCTGGAGTGGGTAATGTGTCACCGTTACTAAGGAAAGAGCCTGTTTTTTTCCATTGAGGGACACACATCAAAGTCTCAGGGCTAAGTTTTTGTGTCAGGAGTCAGACAGCAGTGTAAGTGGGACCGCATCCCTACTGGCAAGAACGTGGCTGCCTGCTTCAGACGGGACCCCAGCCATTTGACGCTGTGCAAAAGGACGGGCCCAGTTCAAGAGAAGCCCAGCAAAACGGCTCTGTGCCCTCTGCTTATTCAGATCACAGTTTCAAAACAGGGGGCTGGGAGCATTTCTCAGGCAGTGCTGGGCTAGGTGATGGAATTTTTGGAAAAGGATTAAGGATTCTAGTGGTGCCGACAGAAATAACTGCACCTTCCCCAGGTCACAAGGCTCTCGTGGCACCTTAAGAAGCCTGAGCACCCGCTGTCAACAGTGTTTCCTTCCCTGGGGCCATGCTGTGATGTTCTCCTGGGAAACACAGGAACGGGGCCCCTCTTTGAGGAGGATGCCCCTGGATGGGCAGGGTTCTGTTTTAATCCTTCTACTCTCCTCCCACCCACTCCCACCCTACACACTCTGCCCTGTAGTCCTTCTTGCGCTCAGATAGTGAGGAGGCTTAGAGGGGTGGACTATCACAGAAACTTGAACAGACAAAACTGTTTTGCTGTGCACGAGGAGAAGGGCCTGGAAAATGCCCAGCTGGCTGTCAAGGAAAAGGAGGAATTGGATATCTTTGTGTAATCATTAAAGCTACAATTCAGGCAGTTTCTCTGGCCATGGCAAATAAGGTTGAATTTCACATTAGACGGCCCCTGGAGGTGTGGTCTGTCTGTCAGTCATTCAGTGCTGCCCGCTTTCAAGATCCCTTTTGGGAGAGGCCCCCATCCCAGCACCTACCCCAGAATTTCATGGCCGTCCTTTGTCACCTTTTGTGTTTTTAATCCCTTTCACACCAAGACTTAAAGCATTGTGGGAGCCTCTGTGAATTTTTAGATTGAATAGCAGCTTCGTTGTTGAAAATAGTTCAGCACCTGTCTGCTGGGTGGAGGTGCTTTTGGTCTTCAGTCACTCCTGGCCCACCCTGCAGGTCCTTTGGCTAAGTTGGATGGTGATTCTATATCCTGCACGCTCGAATCTAGAACAGTTATGGCCAACTCTCCCGTTTCTCAGACCTTGCTGGGTTTTGTGCATTATCCAGATATCCAGTTCCTGCCATTCGAAAGTGAATGTTGTTTTCTTCTCTGGCTGGAGGCCTGAGAAGGAGTGTGAGTAACTGCGCATGACTCAGACTGTCAGCTTGGAGAGGCAGCAGCGTGCTGAGGGGAAGTGCCCCAGGTGGGAATTTCACTTTAGGTTCCTCTCTTCATGGCTTTTCTCTGAGTTGGCTGTGGACACCCCAGGACTGGCAGTGGTCACATCTGACAGCGGTTTGAATCACAGCCACAAGCTGGCACTTCCGTCCTCTTAGGACCCTCAAAAAAGAAAACAAATGGGGGGCCGGCCTGCTGATGCAGCAGTTAAGTTCTCACGTTCCTCTTCGGTGGCTCGGGGTTCGCCTGTTTGGATCCTGGGTGTGGACCTACACACTGCTTGCCAAGCCATGCTGTGGCAGGCATGCCACCTATAAGGTAGAGGGAACAGATGTTCAGGGCCAGTCTTTCTCAGGAAAAAGAGGAGGATTGGCAGCAGATGTTAGCTCAGGGCTAATCTTCCTCAAAAAAAAACCAAAACAAAAACAAAAAAAGAAAAAAAAAGAAAAGAACTGGGGCTGGCCTGGTGGCATAGTGGTTAAGTTCATGCACTCTGCTTCAGAGGCCCAGGGTTTTGCCAGTTCAGATCCTGGGCATGGACATAGCACTGCTCATCAAGCCGTGCTGAGGCGGCATCCCACATAACACAACCAGAAGGACCTACAACTATGTACTGGGGGGCTTTGGGGAGAAGAAGGAAAAAAGAGAAGTTTGTCAACAGATGTTAGCTCAGGTGCCAATCTTTTAAAAACAAAGAAGCAAAGAAAAGAAATGGGACTGGCCTGGTGGCGTAGTGGTTAAGTTCGCATGCTCCCTGTCAGGGTTCGCAGGTTCAGATCCCAGGTGTGGACCTACACACCATTCGTCAAGCCATGCTTTGGCAGCGTCCCACATACAAAATGGAGGAAGATTGGCACAGATGTTAGCTCAGAGCCAATCTTCCTCACCAAAAAAAAAGAAAGAAAAGAAAAAGAAAATAAGGATCATAAGTCTGAAAGAGCTGATTTCCATGAATGTGAACACCAATCACTTTCTGTATTTTCCTTACAGATGTGGTTAAATGAGAATATTCTCTATCAAAGGAACTTAGAAAATTTGGCATGGCAAGCCTCATGCTTGGGTGCTCACCATGTCGCATCCCTGGGATGGCACATCCCTGGGGATAGTGAGTCCCCAGGATACCTGTACTGCTGGTCTGAGGGCTTGTTTTGGAGTCTGAGCCCTGTGTGGCCTCATGCAGACACTGACGGAAGCTGCATTCTGTCTGCAGGTGCAGCCTTTCTGGGAAGCGTTCTCCGTCAGGCGGAAGTAAGGAAGAGCTTGATGGTGGAAGAGGGCAGCATGAAGGTCGAGTTACTGCCTGCCCTAACCGACAACTACATGTACCTGATCATCGATGATGACACCAAGGAGGCCGCCATTGTGGACCCAGTGCAGCCTCAGAAGGTGGGAGGTGTGGCCCCAGCACCACTTCTTCATCCCCTGATGGGTTTGATAACCATGGTGTCCTTGCCACTTGGCCAAAGCTAGTCAGAAATTAATCCGTTTGGGGGCCGGCCCCGTGGCTGAATGGTTAAGTTTGCATGCTCCTCGGCAGCAGCCCAGGGTCTCGCCAGTTCGGATCCTGGGTGTGGACGTGGCACCGCTCATTAGGCCACGCTGAGGTGGTGTCCAGCATGGCACAGCCAGAGGCACTCACAACTAGAATATACAATTATGTACTGGGGGTCTTTGGGGAGAAGAAGAAGGAAAAAAATGAAGATTGGCAACAGATGTTAGCTCATGTGCTAATCTTTAAGGAAAAAAAAAGAAATTGATCCGTTTGGTTTTTAAAAAACAGACTAGTTGGGGCGAGCCCAGTGGTGCAGCGGTTAAGTGCGCGCATTCCGCTTCAGTGGCCCAGGGTTCGCCAGTTCAGATCCCGGGTGTGGACGTAGCACAACTTGGCACGCCATGCTGTGGTAGGCATCCCATAAAGTAGAGGAAGATGGGCATCGATATTAGCTCAGGGCCAATCTTCCTCGGCAAAAAGAGGAGGATTGGCAGCAGATGTTAGCACAGGGCTGATCTTCCTCAAACAAGTAAACAAACAAAAAACAAACTAGTGTCCAGATACTCTGTTATTGGGGCAAAGGGCCAGTGAGAGGGGTGGAGTTGGCCAAAGGCTTTGGTGTGGAGAGAAAAGGGCTCCATCTGCAAAGTCTGCAGGTCTGGTGAAGCGGGAGCCCTCCTTGGCGTGGTCCTCTCTTCTGGAGGCTTCCTGCCCCTTGGCGCTGCCTCTAGGGGTGGTGGCCTTGGCTGGAGGGGTTTGGAGAGGTTGTGGATGGGACTGAGCTGCCAAGTGGATCAAGAGAGAAAAAGGCCACCTTCACCCTGCTCTCCTGGCGTCTGGGAGAGTTGGCAGTGTCAGGACGGGGCCTGGCACATCCCGGCTTCCACTGGGTACCCCCAACCTGCAGGCCAGCAAATCAGTGCTGGGAATGTGACCCGGCCTGTGTCCTGCCTCACATCTGCTTGCAGGTTGTGGAAACAGTGAAAAAGCACGGCGTGAAGCTGACCACAGTGCTCACCACCCACCACCACTGGTAAGTGCTCTGGAGGCCAACTTCTTCCACGCCAGCAGAGCTGCTTGGGCCTGACGGCTCTGTGCCACGTGCACCCTGAAGACGCCCGTTGGCTGGGCCGGCCGGGGCACTGCAGGCTCTCTGGGCCCTCCCTCATCGGGGAGCCTGGGTCACTTCTAACCCCGGGACTTGGAGCCTTGGAAAGTCTTTTCCCCCACAGCTGTGTCTACTGTGCGGCTGAAGTCGGCCCCTAGGGGGATACTGAGAAGGCTTTCGGGCACTGGCCTCCGTGCTGCTGCCCTCGGCCCTGGTGACAGGGTCTGGTGACTTGGGGGCTCCATGAAGAGATGGTTGTGCTATGGATCCTGTGGCCACAGGAGGGCCTCCAGCAGCGTCTTTGAAAGCTCTTGGGCTTGTGTGATGAAAAGTTGGCTTTGATGTCAGGGAATAAACTAGTCTAGATGTTAGTGCTTTTAAAAGTCAAGCAGCCATATTTGGAGAGGTTGTGGGTTTTTTGATATGTGAAGGCTAAAGGATGAAAAAAGCATGCGTGTTTGGGTTTTAGGATAGAGTTGCCTGCCCAAGCCCTTCTTTTGGGTTTTTGAAACTTTTGAGGCTCTTCAAACCTAGAAAAAGATGTTCATTTGGGTCTGAATTTTCTTTTCAAATAACTGCCCAAGGGCAGCCAGTGTCTTTGAACCTGAACCTGTGGCATCTTGCCGTGGCCCAGCCTGTGCGGAGCTGGGGGCATGTCCTCGTGGTAAAATGAGGCCTTCCGTGTCTTTTCGACGGGCGTATCGGATGGCCGTGGTTTGAGAAACTTTATTCAATGGTGGGAACTTCTTGGTTGATGTAACTCAGTGACTGAGAATGTTTAGGTTGCTTAGCCTCTGGGGCATCAGGTGTTAATTCCTGAACGCGTTAGGGATGGGCATGTGCAGCCTCTCCTTGGCCTGTGCTACTTAGAGCTGCCGCTCTTTCTTTCAGGAAATCCACGCCCCTCCGCCGGCGCCCTCTGTGTGGCTGCAGGAGCCTCCACTTCCTGTCCCAAGCCTGTCACAGTATGCCTCTCTCCCACCTAAGTCACCCCCACGTCCAAGGCTGCTTTTTTGACACAGCGCTGCTTCAGTGTCGTTCTCCACACCTGATGTTTGTGCTAGAACAAAACGCTAAACCAAGCCCTAAACGGAGCTCCAGGGCGGGGCCCCCGCCTCCCTCCCACTTATGGGTGGTGGCCCTGACGTTGTCACAGATCAGCGATGGGTGTGCGGAGGATGGGCATGCTGAGGCCTCTGCTGACCCTCCCATGTGTATCAGCCCTCAAGGGCAGAGGAGCAGCGGGTGGGCCTCCTGTTATCTCGGCCCTCTGGAGGAGGCTGGAGGTGGATGTATGGTGAGGGGCAGGTGTGCCTGGGCGATAGGAAAGCCCTCGCCTTGTCCTGGAAAGGCTGCTCTTCCCATGTTGGACACTCCTGGCCCTGCCCTGAGTTGAGGGCCCTGCCTGGGCTTGCGTTGGTCTAATTCTGGCCCCACAGGCCAGAGAGTGGAGCTCTTCTCCTGACCCCTTCCTGAAGTGCAGGTCACACTGACCCGGGGAAGCGTTGGGAGCCCCTGGATGAATGTCCAGGAGACACCTCAATTCTGGCTGCACGTTAGAGTCACCTTGGGAGGTCATTCCATGCTGGCCTGTCCCTGGGCCGACAAATTGCCCTTGGGTGGCCAGGCATTGCTGTTTTAGAAGACAGCTTTGGGATCTGCTCAGGGCAGTGGGTGCCAAACTAGGCTGTGCATCAGAATCTCCTGGGGGCTTTTAGAGCTCCTGTCCTGCAGGCCACCCCCAGGCCAAGTGCATCAGGATATGGGACAGGAGTCAGCTTTTTACAGGTGACTCTGATGTGCCCAAAACTTGGGAATGACAGGCTTAGGGGTTACCCAGGTGTTTGTGATTTGGTTCATCTGCTCCGGAAACTTCTGCAGCAACAGGGCAGGGGTGTGGTAGTGCTTCACCTGGGAACAGGGTGTCTGAGAATGTTCTTTTCAGTGTAGCCAGGTGACAGACAAGAAGCCAGTTTCCTGTGCTGGAAGATGCATTTCTACTTCTGAGAAACATAACTGGGGGAAACAGAAATTCTGTGTGGTCAGGGTTTAAAAGCAAGCAAACCCCCTTTGTATCGCATAGCCCCAGGTCTCCTTTTTGATTTCTAGGGACCATGCTGGTGGGAACGAGAAGCTGATCAAGCTAGAGCCTGGATTAAAGGTGTACGGGGGTGATGACCGGATTGGGGCCCTGACTCACAAGATCGCGCACCTGTCCACACTGCAGGTGAGGAATGAGCCAACAGAATGGGCTCGAATGTGGCCCTGCCGGACTCCAGGCTCTAGAGCAGAGTGTTTGGAGGGGGCACCGTGGGAACACTGCCTCTCCCTCCTGGCTGTCCCCTCCTGTACCTCAGGGACCCAGAGGGGCACTTGAGCACTTGGGCTCTGGAGATGGCCTTACCTGTGGGTAGATGGAGGGCCTCAGGGCTGCCTGGGCCTGGACAGTCCCCTCTTTTGAGACTGCCTCAGCAAATAAGTGTGCAGGTGGTGGCTGGACGGGGCGAAGCTGGAAGGCAGAGTTTTGAGACAATGGGGAAATTTAAATATGGACTCTAGGTGGGGTCTTATTCTCACATCACTGTGAAATTTCTGGATGTGAGGATGGTAGTGCGGTTATGCGGGAGGAGGTCCTTTTCTTAGTTGACGCAGCTGGAGTACTTAGGGGCGATTTGTCAACCTGTGTGCGACATCAAGTGTGGGTGGGGAGAGCACATGCCCCAGATGTGGGAACCGTTAGCATTTGAGGAGCTGGGGAAAGGTCACACAGATGTTCATCTTTATTTCAGTTATTTTGTAGGTTTGAACGTTTTTGAGTAAAAAGTTCAGGGGGAAGTGGAGACAGAGAAGGGAGAGAAAACCAAAGGCCAAGCACCTAAGAAGGAGAACCATCTTTTCTAGCAAGACTCCTGGTTCATATTGGGCCTGATTTTGAGGGAGAAGACAAAGCCCCTTTGGGTTTGCAGCCAGCAAACATCAGGTTCCAGGGTGGTCCCTGCACCTGGGGGCACACTCAAGGACTGAGTCCCACGGTCACCAGCAAGATCCACATCCCGCTAGATGGAAGCCAGCAGATCCTCGTTGGGAGCTCCTACTGTGGGTGGGCCTAGGGTCTGAGGAGAATTTTGCCGGCCAGGGGGCCATATGCTGTGGGTCTTAGGACAGGCTCCCTGGCACGTGGGGAGCACATGCCCGTGCGTGCTTTGTTTAAGGTGGGGTCTCTGAACGTCAAGTGCCTGTCGACACCGTGCCACACTTCTGGACACATCTGCTACTTTGTGACCAAGCCCAATAGTTCCGACCCCCCTGCTGTGTTCACAGGTGAGTGTTCAGGTGTGTATGCTGGGGGTCGGGCAATCTTTGCAAAGACTCTCTTGCCTTAGGGATGTCTTCAAAAACCTCTGGGCAGAGGAGGAGAGCGCTTCCTACCAGGCACACTAGCAGGACTGTGCCAGGAGGGCCTCAGCCCTCAGGGTGGAGCCTGGGGCTCAGCTTCGAACACATCCGGGGCACAGGCAGGCTGGGTGGACGTGGGGCTTGGGGAGTGGTGCTCCTGGTGGGGCTGGCCCATGTGCTCCCTCTGATCCTGGTCACCACGGTCAGGTGCCCAGGGGACAAGTCTTTCCTTGAGAGACTCTGCCTGGTGGGGATGCAGTCCCAGCCCCCACCTCTCCAGAAGCAGACAGGTGGGCAAGGCAGGGGGCAGCGAGACTCTCCAAGGGAGACCCCAAGTGGAATCAGCCAGACCCGCCCTGTGTGCCGAGTGCTCATTCTGCCCCATCCCTCTGTGGGCTGAGAGCTGAGCTGGGTCCTGTAGCCAGCCCCTGTCCAGGGTGCCCTCCACGGCAGGCCCGACAAGCTCAGACAGCGGTGGTGGCTGCAGGCCGCGGTGGCCATGACTGTCTGTGAGGTTTGTGGAGCACCACCCGGCGTCAGGCTGTGTGAGCAGCAAGTTGGGGCACATGGTCCTTTCCAGCAATTGGAGGTCTTTTTCCCTTTTGAGAGAAAATGGAAGAATGCTGGTGCTCTTTGGGGAAGCTGTGAGGCGAACAGCTGTGTGATGTCTGGGCATTCAGGGTGACGCGAGCAGCTGGCCGTGGATGAGTGGGAACAGCTGGGAGTGCGTTAGCCCGAGCAGAGCAGGGCTGTTGGTGTGCGGAGGTCCCCCCTTCGTTACCTTTTTCAGTGACTATGGACAGTTTTTAAGCTCTGAGTCTTCCAGAGATGTCAGTCACAATCTTGATGTTATAACTGCAGCAAAAGTTTGTTTGAAAATACGACATCTAGATGCAGGGTGGGCTGGAGTGGGGCCTGCAGTGGGAAGGAGGGCATTCGTGGGGGCTCTGCATGGAGGCCTCAGTGGGGTGGACTGAATAGCACGTGCGGAGGCAGGCTCCTCATTTCAATAAGTGCACCAGGTGACGTCGGATGTTGACATGAAGCAGGGGGTGCGTAGGGGCCTCTGAACCGTCTCTGAAGCTTGTCTGTAAATCCATAGTTATCCCAAGTCTAAGCTGATTTGAAGAAGCGCAGCCGTTTGCAGTGTCTGCCCTGCAGTGGCCGGCAGTGCTGGCTCTGAGCTGAGGCCCGAGTGCAGGTTCTGGGACCCTGGGCATGTTGTGGGCACCCCGGGGCTCATGATGCGCCTCGTGGTACCATAGTCTGGAGCAGGTGAACTGGCCCATGTTCGATGCTGTGCGCCTGCGTGAGTGCTGTGAGTGGCCTGTCCCCCGCCCCGAGTGGTGATGGGCGTGAGGTGAGAGGTGGGAAATTCTGCCTGGCCTGGTAAACTCCAGCACGTCCACGCTCCTCTTACTATGCCGTGTCAACCACTGGACGTCGGTCTGCCCAGCAGGCAGGTGGGATGGCAGTGCCTGCTCTCGGGTTGTCAGGACCTGGGGAGCGTGCAGGCCTGTAGGGATGACCCCACGAGAGAGGCGGGCACCCTTGGGACTGTGCCCATATCAGAAGCCACGCCCCGCTTTGGAAGGTGTGTGGTGGGCTGATTGCCGCCGGACACTGACCCTGAACCGTGCCCTGCACGTGTTGTGCCTATCGTCTAAGTGAGAGCAGCTGGCAGGGGAGTGCCCTGTCTTGTTGGTAACTTTTGTAAAAAATATGTGGAAATGGTTTGGTGTCCTCGTGGTGAAGTGAAGGTGTCTGGGACATTGACGGTGAGGACTAATGGTGTGGGAAACAGACGGACCAGCAGGGCCCTGGCTGGCCTGTGTGTGCACAGCCGAGGAACCTGCAGCATCCAGAGGTGAGGTGATCGGAGTCCCCAGGCCCAGCTCTGAGTGACCCAGGGCCACACTCCCTTCCCCTCTGGGGCCAGCTGAGCCGAGGGAAGAGAACATAAGTGGAGGAGGCCACAGCCCAGAAAAGCGTGTGGCTGCAGCCTGGGATGGGGTGGGCAGGACTGGGTGCTGATGGACAGGGAGGAAGAGAGGAAGGTGGCCTGGGGTACGGGCCTGGGTGTGAAAGCAGGGTGCGGCGATGTCACCCAGTGGGGCCTCTGTGTTTGAGAGGTTGTGGTCTGGGACCTAAGATTTGGGACCCCAGCTCATGGCAGTGAGTGCCGAGGCCACGGGAGCAGCTCAGGTGGCCGGGAAGGGGAGGCCACAGTGGATGCTAGAACCTTGGGCTAAGTCTGGCGGCGTGTGGAGAGGAGAGTGGCAGGCTGGCTCTGCAGAGCTTGTGGGGGAGGAGAGGCCTGCCAAGGAGGTGGGACGCCCCCAGATAAGGGCAGATGATGTTGGAGGGTGAGAGGGGCACAGTGGGAGGCTGGGGGTGCAGGAGGACAGCCGTCTTGGCCACCAGGGGAGGCCTGTAGGTCCCCAGGTCTCTCAGTTGTCCTTGGTGCTGTGATGCTGCCAGTGAGGATGCGGCCCCCAAAAGGAGGAGGCCCAGGCTGGCTCCCCCTGATGGCAGGAGGCCCGTGAAGTTCCTGGGCTTGGAAATAGTAGGTGCTGCTTGTCCCTGGAGGGAGGGCCAGACCCTTCAGCCTCCTGCACCTTTGCGTGGCCCATCCTCCTCTGGGGTCTCCTTGGTCTCTTGCTGGTCCCCAGATTTGAGGTTGTATGGTCCTTCAGGGGCAGGGCCCCAGTCCTCTGTCGCAGGCTGCCCTTCTACCTCATCCTGTTGTCCTGCTCTGAGGGGGCAGTGCTGCACCACGCCCACCCGGTGGGCCTCGGCTCCTACCTGGGACAGCTCCATGGTTCTGGGGTGTGGGCCGGGGCTCCCTGGGAAGAGGCCTGGCAAGTGCTGATGGAGGAAGAGTGTCATGCAATGTTGGGGGGCCCCAGGCTTTGCCCACCACAGGGACCTGGAGAACAAATGCGCCTTGGGTTTCCACTGGGCACAGAGCCCATTCTCGGGGAAGATCCCCAAGGGAAGGAAGCAGCAATGCATAGAGACCTGACAGGTGTCAGGTGGAGGGGACATCGTCTAAAGGGCTGAGGCAGGAAAGGGCTGAGTGGATGGCAGCAAGTCCACATCTCGAGGCGCCTTGTGGGCTGTGGTACCTCATGCGGGGCTCCTGGAGGGCCGAGGCAGAGGCTGGTGAGATCACAGGGGGTGCTCTTATAGGATGGCGCTGGCTGCTGGGGATAAGGGAAGACACAGGAGGCTGGGCCTGGGAGGGGGCTGCTGGGCAGGTGGGGAGAAGGGCTTAGTTTTGGGGGCCTCAGAGCTACAGCTGATAGGACTGGGCAGTGAAGGGAGGAGTCAGGCTGACCCTAAGGTTTGGATCTGAACAGCTGTTGGGGGGCTGGTGGTGCTTGTTAGTGAGGCTTGAGGGAAAAGGTCTGGGGAGCGTGGGGAATGAGCATTGTGGGTTGTCTTCAGGTCCTGTCGGGCACCTGGGTGGAGGTCGGGGCCGGGGCTGGGCCCTGGTCAGCCCAGGGCTCAGAGCGGAGCCCTGGCTGTGGGTGCAGCCCATGGACTGTGGGGTGGTCAGCACTGTCTGGGAGCTGAACTTAGCCCATCCTGCTGGTGGTCCCTCCGCTGCTCATGGCTGTGCTGTTTTTCAGGTGACACCTTGTTTGTGGCCGGCTGTGGGAAGTTCTATGAAGGGACGGCAGATGAGATGTACAAAGCCCTGCTCGAGGTCCTGGGCCGGCTCCCTCCAGACACAGTAGGCAGCCCCGCCACTCCCTGGGCCACCCGCCATCAAGCTCACCATGACTAGGGCGTTGTGAGGACACCGCCTGCGTGCTCTGTCCCCTCACCGCCATCCTGGCCCCTTTCGGAGCCGTCAGCCCTCACAGCCTGGCTCCCCCACTGTGGCCACACAGGCCTCTCCTGCATGTTGGCAGGAGCGGGAGGGCAGAGGCATTTCCTCTGGAGCGTGGTTCCTCTTCTAATGTACTCTTTATTGTTGTTTAACCTACACGCAAGAAGTGTCCTTGCCCTAAGGGACATCTCCATGGGTGTTGCTGGCTGGACCCCACCCGGGGCCCCACCATCCTGTCTCTGAGGGGTTTGAGGGCCGATTAATGAGTCTCTTCAGAGCTCACAGGTTTGGCTTTTTCCCAGAGAGTGTACTGTGGCCACGAATACACCATCAACAACCTCAAGTTCGCTCGCCACGTGGAGCCCAACAATGCTGCCATTCAGGAGAAACTGGCCTGGGCCAAGGTGAGTGGGATGTGCTCCGGGGCACATCCTGTGGGACAGTCACTGTGAAGTGACTTCCCTGGGTGCACAGAGGGTCCGGGTCCCTGGCACTGACAGTGCTATCCCCAGAGTGGGCAGAAAGTGCTCCTTGGGCTGGTGAATCAGTCAGGTTTTAGACCAGCCCAGCTAACTGCTCAAGGGAGCCCTGGTTGTCTCGCTAAGATCCTTTCTGACTCGATGGGTCCGGGCTGGGCCTGGGATTCTGCATTTCCAGCAAGCGCCCAGGCAAGGCCGAAGCTGCAGGTCCCCAGCCTGTTTCCCACGTCCTGGGCTGCACGGTCTGGAGGGACCGTGTGGCACCACCTCAGCCTCCTTGTCTGGGGAAACTGCCCCTGCACTCTCCTCAGAGTGGCGGAATTCACCTGGAGGCTGCTTGTCTGCAAGGCATTTATTTCAGCCAGGGCTCCTGATGTGCTGGCTCCCACTGTGCTGCGCAGCTCAGCCCAGGGCCTGGCTTGGGGTCCTGGAGGCATCTTCTGTGGGGGTTTGGGAATGCTGCTGCGGGTGGCTGGGCTGAGGAGTTTCCGCTGGACTCGGGGGCTGTGTGCCCCTACAGTCACTGAGAAATGGTGTCAGTAGGAAACACATGCACCCGGGAGGCCGCAGGTGCCAGGCTCCCTTCTGCTGAGCTCGGTGAGCAACACCACCTCGTAGAGTTTTGTTTTTTTAACAGATCACCTGTTTTTGTTGAGCATATTTTATCAATTTTTGGGGGTGGGCTTACAAAATAGTACTTATAAAAATTCAAACACTACCTTAATCAATCAGTTGATAAATATTATCCCATTTTTTTACAGTGTGCATATATGAAAACTTTTCTTAATATAAAAAATTATACTTATTGTTTTGTGGCTTCCTTCTCAATTAACACATCTTAGTGCTCTTTCCATAGCAATCCATACATATTGGACTCATTCTTTTCCCAGTTATCTGCTTTTTAAAAACGAGTCTTTATTGAGGATAATTTACATACAGTAAAACTTACCTGTTCTGTGTGAAAGTATATAGTTTAGCGAATTCTGACAGGGTGTGCATCCGGGTAACCCCCACCACAATCAAGAGACAGAACATTCCGCTCCCCAAAAGCTTCCCTTGCCTTTTCCTATTCAGGCCCCCAACTGCTCACGTGCTCTGTCATGATAGATTTCTCCTTTCTAGTGTTTCATACAAAAGGTGGCCTATAACGTTACTCTGTTGTGTCCGCCTCTTTTGCTCAGCATTCATGTTTTGAGATTCATTGTGTTCTCTTTTATTTCTGAGTAGTGTCTCATATGGATATACTACAATTTGTTTATCCACTCATCTGTGGATGGACACTTGGGTTATTTCCAGTTTTTTGCTATTACAAATAAAGTTGCTATGAACGTTTGTGTGCAAGTCTTTGTGTGGACACATGTTTTCATCGCGTGTGGGTGCATACCTAGGAGTGGAATTGCTGGGTTGTATGGTAAGTGTATGTTTAACTTTTAAGAAACTACCAAACTGTTTTCCAATTTATTGTACCATTTGGCATTTCCACCGGCAATGTCTATGAGTTTCAGTTGCTCCACACACACCAACACTTAGGATTATTGATTTTTTGTTTTTTTTTGCTGAGGAAGGTTAGCCCTGAGCTAACATCTGTGCCAATCTTCCTCCACTTTATATGTGGGTTGTCACCACAGCATGGCTGATGAGTGGTGGAGGTCCACGCCCAGGATCCAAACCTGTGAACCCAGGCCTCCAAAGCAGAGTACGCTGAACTTAACCACTACGCCATGGGGCCAGCCTCTTGTTGATCTTTTAAATTTTAGTCATTCTAATAGGTGTGTAGTGGTATCTCACTGTGGTTTTAAAATTTACATTTCTCTGATGGCTAATGAAATTGAGTGTCTTTTCACATGCTTATTGGCCTTCTATATGTTGTCTTTTGTGAAGTGTATGTTCAAATCTTTTGTCCATTTAAAAAATTGAGTTGTCTTCTTACTGAGTTGTAAAAATTCCTTATATATTCTAGAAACAAGTCTTTGTCAGATATATACCTCAAATATTTTCTCCCAGTTTGTGGCTTGCCTTTCCATTTTCTCAACAGTGTCTTTCAAAGAATAAAAGTTTATACTTTTGGTGAAGTTCTGTTTATTAATTTTTTTATGCTTTTTGTGTCTTATCTAAGAAATATTTACATACCTCTACATCACAAAGACTTTTGCCTATGTTTCCTTCTAGAAGTTGTACAGTCTTAGCTTTTTTCCTCATTGGATTACCTTGGTGTCTTTGCAGAATAGAATGGACCATGTAGGCACGAACCTGCTTCTGGACTCTCTATTCTGTTCTGTTGATCGATATAATTTATCCTTGCATCAGTTATACACTTTGATTACTATAGCTTATCATAAGTCTGGCAATCAGGTAGTATAAATCCTCTAACTTTATTCTTTTTCAAAAGTGGTTTTGGCTCTTCTAAGTCTTTTGCATTTCCATATGAGTTTTAGGATCATCTAAATTTCTACAAAAAAGTCAGCTTGGCTTTTAATTGGAACTATGTTGTAACAAAAGACATGGAGAGAATTGAGATCTTAACAATATTAAGTCTTTCCATGAATATGCTATAGCTTTCCATTTATTGAAGTATTTAGTTTTTCTCAGCAATACTTTGTAATTTTTAGTGTTAAAGAAATTACACATATTGTTAAACGTATCCTTAAGGACTTCATGTTTTTGGATTCTATTATAAATGATTATTTGTTGATAGTCTTTATAAATATACTTTATTTTTGTATTTGACCTTGTATTCTTGTGACCTTGCTAAACTCACTTATTCTAGCATCTTTTTCCTAGATTCCTTAGCACACAATCATGTCATCAATGAACAGACAGAGCTTTATTTCTTCCTTTCCAATCTCTATGCCTTTTATTTATTTTTCTTGTCTTATTGCACTGGCTAAGCTCGCCAGTACAACATTAAATAGAAGTGGTGAGAGTGGACATCTTTGGCTTGTTCCCAGTCTTAGGGGGAAAGCATTCAGTGTTTCACCATTAAGTATGATACTAGCTGTGGGTTTTTTGTAAGATCCTCTTTATCAGGTTGATGAAGTTCACTTATATTCCTGGTTTTCTGAGAGTTTTATCATAAGTGGGTGTTTAATTTTTTCAAATGATTTTTCTTCTTCTGTTATGTTTTTTCTCTTTTACTCTATTAGTATAGTGGAGTACATCAATTGGTTTCAAATGTTAAACCAACCTTGCTTTCTGGATAAACCTTAATCTTGGTGTATTACGTTGCTAGAGTCTATTTTTATGTCTGTGTTCATAAGGGATATTGATCTGTATTTTTATTTTCTTGTAATGTTTTTGGTGTTAATATCAGGGTAAGCTGGCCTCATAAAATGAGTTGGAAAGTGTTTCCTTCTATTTTCTGAAAGAGTTTTTCTATGATTATTATGATTTCTTCCTTTAATGTTTGTTAGAATTCACTGATGAAGCCATCTGGACATTAACTTCTTTTTGTGGAAAGATTGTTTTTGTTATGAATTAATGTCTTTAATTTGTGTAGGACTCTTAGATTTTTATATCTTCTTGAGTCATTTTTGTTAGTAACTTGTGTCTTTCAATGAATTTTTCCATTTCATCAAAGTTTTCAAATTTGTTGACATAGTTTTCATACTGTTCCCTTTTTTAATAGCACCTTTGTTCAGGTTTACTTCACACGTATAAACTGCATCAGTTTAAAGTGAACAATTGAGTGAATTTTGACACGTATTTACCAATAAATGACTACCACTAAAATTAAGATACAGAACATTTCCATCACCCCCGAAAGCTTTCTCATGCCTCATTCTCTCTGCCCTGGCTCCAGACAACTGATCTGTTGCATGCCACTAGACCCTAGTGGAATTTTCTAGAATTTTATATAAATGAAACTCCACAATATGTACTCTTCTATCTCTTTTTCACGCAGCAGAATGATTTTGAGATTCATTTGTGTTGCTGCATGTTTCAGTAGTTCCTTTTTATTGCTGAATAGTAGTCAGTTGTTTGGAGATACCACATTTTGTTTATCCATTCACCTGTTGATAGACATTTGTGTTGCTTCCAGTTATTGGTTATTGTGAATAAAACTGCTATGGTCATTTATGTACAAGTCTTTGTGTGACATATGTTTTAATTTATCTTGACTAAACACCTAGGAGTGGAATGGCTGGGCTATGTTATGTGTATGTTTGACTTGTAAAGAAACCGCTAAACTGTTTTCCTAAGTGACTGTATTATTTTACATTAGTACTAGCAAAGTACTAGAGTTCCAGTTGTTCCACATGCTCACCAACACTTGGTACTGTCAACCTTTTAAATTTTAGTCATTTTAATGAGTTTATTGGTTTCATTTGCTCTTCCTCAGTGCCTAACAATGTTGAACATCTTTTTAAGTGCTTATTGGCCATTTTTGTGAGGTGTTAGTTCAAGTCTGTTCAAGTGTCAAACCCATTTAAAAAACTGGATTGTCTTTTTGTTATTGAATAATAAGATTTTTTAAAGTATATTCTGGATACAAGTCCTTTGTCAGATATATGTATTGTGAATAGCTTCTACCGTTCTGTTTCTTGCCTTTTATTTTCTCAACAATGCCGTTTGAAGAGCAAACATTTTAAATTTTGATGAAGTCCAGTATATTAATTTTCTCTTATGTTTCATACCTTTTGTCTCTAATCTAAGAAATCTTTGCTTTTCCCAAGGTCAAAAAAAGTCTCCTATTTTTGTTTTTGGAAGTTTTAGTTTTTACTTTTAATTCAATTAGATCAGTATAATCCCCCCCACCCAATATCTGTTGGATCTGTTGTGATGGCCCCTCTTTCATGTCTGATGTTGGCAATTTGTGTTCTTTTTCTTCGTCATTTTTATCAATTCTGTTGATCTTTTAAAAGAACAAATTTCCCTTAGCTTTCCTTGTTTGTTTATCCCTTGCACTGATTTCTGCTCTAATCTTTTTTAACTCCTTCTTCTACTGGCTTTGGATTTACTTTGCTCTTCTTTTTATAGGTTCTTAAAATGGAACCCAAGGTCATTGATTTTTAGACCTTTCTTCTTTTCTAATATAAGCATTTAAAGCTAAAAACTTACCCCTAAGTATTGCATTAGCAGCATCCCACAAACTTTGATACATTGTATTTTCATTATCTTCAATTCGAAATATTTAAAAAATATCCCTTGTAATTTCTTCTTTGACACATGGGTTATATTGAATTGTGGTAAACTTTTTTAGTCTTTTCAACATTTTATTATGAGAATGTTCACACATATAGAAAAGTTGAAGGAATTTGCATTGTGAACATTCATATATACAACATCCACTTTCTACTATTAACATCTTACTATACTTCTTACTGTCTAGCCATCCATCTTACTTTCACTCTTTTTAGTAAGCAAAATATACTAATGCATGGATGTCACCATAAATCATTTTACTGATCCCACTGGGGAGGACATTTAGAGTTTTTAATTTTTTTTGCTCCTATGAACTGTGCTGCAGTGCACATCCTCATACCTAAGTCTTCACGTTTCTGCATGCTTCATGCTTCTGTAGGAAACATTGCTACATGTTAACACTCAATAAATAATCCAAAAGATTATGACAGTTTACACTCCCCCATCTACACATGGAAGGCCCTGTTTTAAAATGACCCTTAGGAGAGTTAATCTTTCCTCATAGGACGTGGAAGATTTCTTAGGATGAGTGAGAATACTGGAGGAAGCACAAGGAATATTATAAAACATTCTAAGCTTATTCTCACCAGAAGGGAAAGATCAGAAATTAGCAATAAGCTTTCATCTTGACCTCCCACCAGACCCCTACTCGACACACCTCCAGCGGTTGAAGGATTACTTCTTGATGCCACTGCTCAAGGGATCAAGGGGTGGGATCAGGACCCTTGGTCCAAGGGCCCCCAGTGGTCAGGAAGCCTGGGTGTGGGTGTTGACAGCTACTGTCCAAGCTCTGGCCCTGTGGCCCTCCAGGTTAGCCTGGCAGTAGAAGGGCAGGGGCTGCGGGAAGGGTAGAGACCCCCCCCCCGAGCTGTTAACTCTGAGCTTTTTCCTATAGGACTTTCTATAGGAGCTAACAGTTGGCCAGATGGCCTGGTTTACATCTTCTCTCTGTCTGCCCTGCTCAGTGTTGATAGGAGTGAGGTCATTCCCCATGGAGGTGACCAGCTGCCCACTGAGGGCTCTTCCTGGATCCTTCCTAGGAGCCTGTGAAGGGGAAGCCCTGCCCAACCAACCTGTGATGAGAGCTCACCACGCTTTCCAGGGGGCTCTCATCCCAGAGGAGGGAACCCAGGCACCTGTCGCCTTGCTCTGCTTCCCAGCTGTGCTGTGCACAACCCACATGCTGTGTTGGGGGTGTAGCTGTGGGCGTTTCTTCTTTTTTGTGTTTTCTGCACTGTTGCTGGTTATTACTTCTGTAATGTAAAACATAAACTTCCTATTCATAAAAAGAAAGCTCCATGTCCCCCTCCATCCCCAGGCTAGCAAGGGAAGGAGGGCCGGGTTGTCACTGGCAGCTCAACACTCACGTCTACAAGTCCTTGCACTGACCTGACTCTGCTCACTTTGCCTTCTCAGTCAGAGGATGTTGCAAGATCGCTAGAAGGTATTCTGAAATGTCATTGTTAGAAGTTTCCGTGTTAAAGTGATCTGTTTCTTTTGCAGGAAAAGTACAGTATCGGGGAGCCCACAGTGCCGTCCACCATAGCGGAGGAGTTCACCTACAACCCATTCATGAGAGTGAGGTGAGGGTGTCGTGGGAGGGGCGCCACCCCATCCTGGGGCGTCTTCGCCTCTGCTTCCCTCGAGCACAGCTGAACAATGTCCGCTCATTGAAACTCCTTCTGAAGATCCCAAATGCTAGAGGAGACTGCCCTGAAATCTTTATTAACTGTAGCCAAAGAATCAGACACTTTTTCTTAAAAGTCAGGGGTGAGTTAAAAGCCAGTGCCCTTGGCATGCTGGCAAGGGCCTGGGGTCCTCTCTAACCATGGCCAAGGTCCCTTAGGCAGGCCAGGTGGGTTCTCAGAGAGCTTTGTGGTGCTGTGCCACCTGGGCAGTGCCAGACACCAGTGTGGAGTTGGTGTCTCCACTCTCTGGGTCGCTGGCGGGACTAGGCTCGGCCAGCATGTCTTCCACAGTGAGGAACACCCAAGTTGGCCATTGGCTGTCGCACTTCATTCTAAGAAGGTCCTGACTTCTCCGGGCTCCTTTCCTCCCTGGTGCCCTGGGAGGGGTGGTGGGCCTGGCAGGTGCAGTGTGCAGCCTGCAGCCTGGCGCTCGGCTTCCACAGGGAGAAGACTGTGCAGCAGCATGCGGGTGAGACGGACCCTGTGACCACCATGAGGGCCATCCGCAAAGAGAAGGACCATTTCAAGGTGCCCCGGGACTGAGGCGGCTGCGGGGCCTGGGCGCCCATGGCTGCTGCCCCCGCCTTCAAGCGCATTTGGGTATCAGATGTTTTAGGTGAATTTTCTGCTAGAAGTGTGGAGATTCAGTCTTGGTTTAATCTTAAGTTAATTTCAGAGCCCTCTGCTTGTGTTATCAAATGTCCTAACGCATATCTATAAGAGAAGCAGCTAGGAAGCGTTTATCCCTGGAAGCTCCGCTTGCAGACTGTGTGTTCTCTCTGGCCTTTTCCTGGGGCCCCCATGTGACCCCCTACATGATGCCCCAACAAGACTTGTCCCCTTCCCTGCCCGGACCGCACGTCCCTGCTGTCACCCCCCTCAAGTCCATGCTGACCAGAACAGGGACCCCAGGGGGGTCGGGGGGTGCTCGCCCCTCATTTTCCTGGCACTGCAGGGAGATACCTGGTGTTGCGCCCACCTCCTCCTCCTCCTCCTCCCCCCTCCCCCAGCTGCCTCTAGAGGAAGTCATTCTCAGAGGTCCTGTGTCAGCGTCTTCGCAGAGCATTTGTGTGTTGACGTGGAGGCTGGGTCCGGCCTTGAGTACCTACCTCGGCTGGGGCAGCGAGCAGTTCGTGGACGGAGCACAGCTGTGCGTGAGGCCGGAGGCCGGAGGCTGGAGGCTGGGCAGTGGTGAAGAGCCGCCTTCTTCCGCAGGGCCTGCCGGGGGCCGGGCCAGGGCGCGCGGGCTGGGAGCCTCTGTCACGTGGTGCCCACGGAGCTCTGAGCTCGGCACACCTTGTCCCTGAGGAGGCTGGCCTGCCCTGGGGATGTTCCCAGGGACCTATGTGGGACACTGTGCCTCGTGTGGCTAAGAGAGCTGAAGGGAGGGATGGCAGGACACGCGTCTTCGGTCGGGAGTTGCCAGGCGCCCACGTGGCTGTCACACACCACTGTGGGCACCTTGCTGCCCTGCTCACAGTCTCATCCACTCAGGCCCCAGCAGGGAGAGGTCTCCACATCCTTCCTCCTGTGGGAATTTGAAAGAGGCCCCGGGAAGCTGCCATGCTAGGCGTGGCTCCTTAGCCTGCAAGCTCAGGCTGGTCCTGGGCCCTGGGAGAGCTGGGGGGCTCTGCTTGCACCGGGTCACATCCCAGGCAGAGCTGCTGGGAGGCTCGGGTGGGGAGGAACAGGGAGAGGCCGCCCTGGTGGGTCCCAATGGCACCCAGGGCCCTACGGTGTGAGGAGGAAGGGTGAGACTTGGGACGCAGGGCCCAGACCCAGGGGACAGTGAGGGGCAGAGAGGGCTGCAGGGAACAAGGGGGGTTTCTTCCCAACCAACTCATTTCTGGATCTGGAGGTTTTCCATATTTTCAGTCTGGCTTTGATCTGTGACAAAGAACAGGGCCAGGAGCTGGGGTCTGTGAAGGCTCTGCTCGCTGAGCCTGTCACTTCAGTCTCCCATTGGTCTGTCCTGTGATGACGCTCACTGAAGACTGTGTTAGTGCCTTTTGGTCCTGTCCTTGGCTGAGCTGGGGCTCCCATCACCGAGCAGCCGCCTGTGTGGGCCACGCTGCTATATGGCTGGGAATCCAAGACATGTCAGGGTTGCATGAGAATCAGAGCCATTCTTGTCCAAGGATTATAACATTCTAGATGGAGCCAAAGCTCCCTGTGACCAGCAGCCTCCATCCCTGCTTCTGCAGCAGTGGCGTGGAATGGGGTTTGCACGGGTCCTTCTAGACGCTTCATTTCATGGCTTTGACCACCGACTGTGTGGAAATACCTGTGCAGGCGTCTCAGGACGCTGCGGGGCTTTGCGATGCCTGTAAGTCCTGGAGAGCTCAAGGTCCCGTGTGGCCTGTGGCGCTGTGTCCACTGCCCCCAGGGGCCTCCCTAGGGACGTCGAAGTCACTGCAGTTCCCACCAGCCACGTGTCTTCCCCAGCTGCACAAAGGCCATGCTAAGGGTGAGCGGTTTTCATCTTAACCTGCTGCCCAGAGGCCCCTCTCCCACCAGGATCCACCACGATCCCACTTTGCTCTGCTTAGTTCCTGTGTTCCCGATTGCACGTTTAATGTCAAATAAGGAGTAGAAACAAAACATTTACAAAACGTCCAGAACATAAGGAAAAACCTGCCCAACGCCCAGCCTGCGCCACCATGCCGGCCCTCCTCCTCACGGCGGGGGCAGCAGCCTGGGGTGGGCTGGGGTGGCGGTGGGAGAGGGTCCTGGTGTGAGCTGAGGTGGAGGCCACAGCCCCTCACAGGAGGCCTGTGGGGTCAGGTTTGGGCCAATTGAGCTTAAGATGCCTGTGAAACCAACCGGTGGGGCTGGAGTAGGCAGAGGAAGGTCAGGCCAAGGTCCAGGCTGGAAATGCATGGTAGGACACTGCCAGCATGCGGGTGAGTTCTAAAGCGAGGAGACCAGGTGCTGTCACGTGCGAGTAAGATCAAGATTTCGGGGCGTTCAAAGGTTGGGGAGCCATGAGGCAGGAGGAAGGCCCGAGGGGTGGTGTTGCCAGGAGGAAGCGGCAGGGGCAGTGGGAAGCACAGAAGGCCGGCTCGTCCCCTCGACAGTTGGTGGTCGGGCCGAGGAGCCACTGTCATCACACTGAGCAAGTCTTCCAGTTGCTACGAGCCATTCTGAATGGGAGCTGGATGTTGTCACACAGTCTCCTTTGGTCCGGTGAATTCTAGGAACAGTTTTTCAGTGCCAGGTCGTTATATTCTTGAGCTAACCCGCTTTGCTAGCAGCTCCTCGTGCAGTCCGTCTGGTTTGGGTAAGTGACAAAGTGTGGTGGAGCGGTGGAGCGTCTTCACTTCTTTGGGAGTTTGTAGAAGGTAATTCAAGTCTGAGCCTGGTGTTTTATTTTACGGGTATTGTTAAAACTAGCAATTCCATTTTCCCCTGGTTATAGGGCTATTATGTCTATTCTTTTCAGCCACTTTTGGTAAGCTGCTTTCTTTCCCATGTTTTCAAATCGGTCTGTAACGTCCTTGTGTCTCTAACATGGACATCTGTGTTCCCGCCCCTTCCGACCAGCTCTCTCTGCTGTTTCTGCCCTCTCGTTTGGGCTCCTGCTTTCTCAGCTCCTCAGGGATTTCTCACCTTCTTTCCTAATAAGAATGGAAAGCCGAAAGCTCCCCGAAGCGTCCAGTGTGAAGCACAAGAGGGTGCAGAGAACACACATGACTCGTCATTTGATTTCTTCCCTGACACGCGCGCTGTGGTGTAGGTGGGCCACAGTCACTCCACTGAACATACACACAGCCCAGGTGTTCCTGATTCCTGACCAGCACGCTCCTCTTCCCTCTGAGGATTTTTAAAGTATTTCCCGACTGCTCTGTCATCTGTTTCCCTTGTGGGGGCTCCATCTCTCACCAAGCCATGTCCCTGTGTGTTTAGTCTGACCCTTTGCGGCCACCTTGGGGACATGCCCTTGGGGGGTGGTCTTCCAGCACACTGGCCTCACCAGGCCCTCACTGTTTCTTCAACAGCTGCCCCACGGACCTGCTGTGTGTGCTGTGCTAGTCCCAGTGTGGTACATTTCTCTCCAGCTATAAAATCACTTAGATTTTAGTAGTGACTGTGTTTTACAATCAAACCTTTTAAAACTTATTTATTTATTTATAGTGAGGAAGATTGGCCCTGAGCTAACATCTATGCCAGTCTTCCTGTATTTTGTATGTGGGATGCCACCACAGCGTGGCTCGATGAGCAGTGTGTAGGTCCACACCCAGGATCCGAACCTGCAAACCCTGGGCTGCCGAAGTGTAGTGCACAAACTTAACTACTATGCCACTGGGCTGGCCCTATTTTTATTTATGAAGGTGAGATTCACATAACATACAGTTAACGGAGTGTACAATTCAGTGGCATTCAGTACATTCACAATGTTGTACAACCCCCACGTCTCTAGTAATCTGCAACTTTAAATCATTAATGTGTCAGTAAAACTAAAAGCAGAGGCTTTCCTGGGCCACCCACTTCTACAGATGCTGGTTCTGAGCTGGGGCAGCAGAGGCCTGGGAAAGAATTGCATCTCAGTGGATCCAGCAGAGAGCCTGGTGCAGGGGCTGTAGATCCCGAGAGGAAGCCCCCCAGGACACACACTGCCCTCCCGCTGTGTGGCTCTGTCTGCGTGAATGCTCAGCTGTTAGCAGAGGTCGGGGTCACCTCTGCTCTTTGACCCTCAAACCCACCTGGGATTCCACTGAGGCAGAGGAGGCAAGACACCAGGTCCTTTCTCTTACTTCCTTCAGCACTCCTTCTCCTGCCCCCTAGCTCAAAGAGTTTTTCTTTTAATTCTTTGTCAGCAAATATTCTTAGGCTAGAACCTTGACTTCTAAAACTCTACAACCAATAATTACTTTCTTTTTTCTATGATTTCTATTCTAACAATCCTCTGTCGAAGCAACTAATACCTCATGTTTAGTTTGAATGGGCAGGGGTGGTAGGGCAGTCAATGGGGAAAAAGAATTTGAGAAATTGAAGAGAAAAATAGGTAATTCACCAATAATCAGAGATTTTAATATTCCATTTGATAACTGATAGAACTAGATGGAACATCAGCAAGGACATAGAAGATTGAACACTGTCACTCAACTGAAGCTACCTATTTATAGGACATTCCACCAATATTCTTTTCAGGTGCTCACGGAACATTCTCCAGGATACCCCATATCTTAGGCCACAAAACAAGTCACAATAAATTTTAAAAGACTGAAATTATACAAAGTATGTCCTCTAACTTCAGTGGAATTAGATATCTACAACAGAATGAAGTCTGGAAAAATCTGAAATATTTGGAAGTTAACCACATTTCAAAATAGCATGTGGGTCAAAAAGAGTGAAAATGAAAACACACCATAACAAAATTTGTGAGATGCAGCTAAAGCAGTGCTAGAGGGAAATTTATAGCTTTAAAACATCTGTATGAGAAAAGGAGACAGGCCTCAAATAAAAAACCTAGGCTTATAAAGAAACTAAAGAAAAGAGAAAATGAAACAAACCCAGAGGAAGGAGAAGGAAAGAAAGAATAAAGATTAGAGAGAAAATCAGTGAAACAGAAAACAGAAAAACCAAAAGTTAGTTCTTTGAAAAGATCAACACAATTGACAAACCCTTAGTTATAAATGAAGGAAGAGACATCACTACCACCCCTATAGAAATAGAAGGGACTTATAAGGGACACTAGGAAAACTCTATACCAACAAATGAGATAACTTAGATGAAATGGACAAATTCCTAAAAGATACAAATCACTTAAATTGACTCAAAAGGAAACAGGAAATCAGAATAGACCTATAACAAGAAACTGAATTAATAAAAAGTCTTAAGTCTTCATGCAAAGGAAAGCCCAGGCCCACATGGCTTGACTAGTGCATTCTATCCGTAACACCAATCACTCACAAAAGCTTTCAGAAAATACAGGAGGGAACACTTCCCAACTCATTCTACAAAGCTAGTGTTATCCTGATACCAAAGCCAGAGAAAGACATCACAGAAAAAGAAAACTAGAGATCACTGTCCCTCATGAATGCAGATGTAAAATCCTTAACAAAATTAGCAACCCAAATACAGCAACATCATACACCATGACCATGTGGGATTTATTACAGGAATACAAGGTTAAACATCCAAAAGTTAATTATAGTAATAGACCACAGAATAAAGGACAAAATCCACAAGATCAGCTCAATGGATGCCGAAAAACATTTGAAAAAATCCAACACTCATTCACGATAAAAAATGTCAACAAACTAGGAATAGGAGGGAGCTTCCTCAAGCTGATAACCTCTGTGGTAATTTCTGGATGCTGCTGTATGAAATCAGCACACAGCGATTTAAAACAACATGAATTTATCATCCAACAGTTGTGGAAGTCAGAAGTCTGGCCTGCGTCTCACTGGCTGGTTCCTGCTGGAGGCTCTGGGGGGGCAGGTGGGGGAATCTGTTTCCTTGCCCTTTCCTCCTGCTAGAGGCACCCACAGACCTTGGCTCCTGACCGCCTACCTCCATCTTCAAAAGCCAGCAACTGTGGTTTGAGTCCTTCACTTGCTGTCTCACACCTACCTCAGTCCCCCTGGAAAATCCACATTAATCTCAGTATCATAAGGTTAGCCAATTAGCAACCTCAGTCCCCTCTGCCAGATAACCTGGCATTGACAATTCCAGGGATAAGGACATGGACATCTTTGGTTGGGAGCATTATTCTGCCTGTCACAGCATCTATGGAAAACATCAGCTAGCATCATGATTCATGGTGAACAGCCAAATGCCTCCCCCTAAAGTCAGGAACAAGGCAAGGATGTCTGCTCTTGCCACTTCTACTCAGCATTGTACTAGACGTGCAGAAAGCACAAAAAAAGGAAAGAAAAAGAAAAAGGTAGTACACACACTGGAGAGGAAGAAGTGAAAATGTCCTTATTCACAGATGATATGATCCTCTATGTAGCTAATCCTACAGAATCCAGACCACACAGACACCTGGAACTAATGAGTTTAGCAAGGTCCTGGGATACAAGATTAATAAGAAAAATCCACTGCGTTTCTACATACTAATAACAATCTGAAAATGAAATTAAGAAAACAATTCCAAGGGCCGGCCTGGTGGTGCAGCAGTTTAGTTCACACTTATCGCTTCGGTGGCCGGGGGTTCACCAGTTCGGATCCCGGATGTGGACATGGCAAGCCATGTTGTGGCAGGTGTCCCACATATAAAGTGGAAGATCTTTTTTTTGAGGAAGATTAGCCCTGAGCTAATATCTGCTGCCAATTCTCCTCTTTTTTTTGCTGAGGAAGACTGGCCCTGAGGTAACATCTGTGCCCATCCTCCTCTACTTTATATGTGGGACACCTACCACAGCATGGCTTGCCAAGCAGTGCCATGTCCGCACCTGGGATCTGAACTGGCGAACCCCAAGCCACTGAAGCGGAACGTGCGAACTTAACTGCTGCGCCACTGGGCTGGCCCTAAGGTGGAGGAAGATGGGCACGGATGTTAGCTCAGGGCCAGTCTTCCTCAGCAAAAAGAGGAGGATTGGCAGCAGATTGCCAATCCTCCTCTCAGGGCTAATCTTCCTCAAAGGAAAAAAAGAAAACAATTCCATTCACAATAGCATCAAAAAAGTACAAGATTTATACTCTGAAAACTACAAAAATTGCTAAGAGAAATAAAAAAAGATGGAGGGGCTGGCCCCATGGCTGAGTGGTTAAGTTTGGGTGCTCTGCTTTGGTGACCCAGGGTTCGCCATTTCAGGTGGTGCAAACTATACACTGCTCATCAAGCCATGCCATGGTGGCATCCCACACAGAAGAGCCAGAATGACCTACAACTAGGATACACAACTACGTACTGGGGCTTTGGGGAGGAAAAAAAGAGGAAGATTGGCAACACATGTTAGCTCAGGGCCAATCTTCCTCATCAAAAAGTATACTTAAAAAAAAATTGAACATCTACGTAAACGAAAAGATATTCTATATTCCTTGATTAGAAGATCTTTGTGATCTTGGGTTAGGCAAAGAGTCTTAGACACCACACCAAAAGCATGAACCATAAAAGAAAACTAGTCAGTTGGACTTCATTAAAATAAACTTTTGCACTTCAAAAGACAACATTTAAAAAATGAGACAAGCCACAGACTGGGGAAAATATCTGAAAATGTTATATCTGATAATCCATAATATATAAAGTCTTAGAACTCAGTAAGAAAACAAATAGGCAAAAGACTTGAACAGATATGTCACTAAAGAAGACATAAGAATGGCCAATAAACTTGAAAAGGTCCTCAGCATGACCGTCAGAGAGACACAAAATCAGCATAGCCAAAAGTGAAATAAAGCGACCATACCAAACATTGGCGAGGATGTGGAACAAGTGGAATTCTCCTACTTTGTAAAATGATACAACCACTTTGGAAAACAGTTTTTTAAAAAGCTAGACACAAATACTATATGAGCCAGCAATTCCACTCCTGAGAGGAATGAAACACGTCCACACGAGAAGGCTCATCCAAATCTTCACGGCTACATCACTCACAGTAACCCCGATGGAAGCGCCAAACATCCATCAGCTGGCGATGGATAAACACAACATGTCAAATCCAGACCACGGGAACTACTCAGCTTAACAAGGAATGAAGTACCGACACGTGCTACCAGGTGGATGGGCCCTGAAAACATTACGCTCGGTGAAAGAGGGGAGACAGAAACGCCCACGTTGTATGGGAATGTTCTAAAACTGGATTGCGGGTCTGGCTGCACAAGTCTGCAGATTTCCTAAGAATCACTGAATCGTATACTTACCACAGGTGAATTTATGGTGTGCGAATTACATATCAATAAAGCTGCTTTAGAAAAAGAATTGTTGGGTAAAGTCACATGGGTTAATACTTTATAACACTATACTAATAACTAATTAGCCAATACTTCTGAAAAAAATTTCAGCCTAGACAAAGAGAAAATGAAGTTAAGGAGGAAAAAAGATAACATTTATAACAGTATCAAAAAGTAACAACCATTTAGGAAAAAATCTAAAAAATATATGCAAGACCATAACATAGGAATCTACAAAAACACCAGAGAAACCAAAGCAGCCCTAAACGGAAGGAGGAATTGCACTCCGTCCACAGACGGGGAGACTCAGCATCGTGAAGAGGTAGGTTCTCCACAGATGGCAACAACTCAGCCCACAGCCGGCTGTCTGGCTTTGCTTTAGACATTCGACAAGCTGCTCCCAGCGTCTAAGGAAACAGAGGACCACGAGGAGCACGATGCTCCTGGAGGAGAGGACGAGGGGAGGACGTGCTCTACCAGTTGCCTCAACTTACCGAAAAGCCTCCATGGTTCAGGTGGAGTGTGAGCGAGGCCACAAGCCCAGGAAGGGCCACGGCTGATCTGGACCCGGAGTCCCGCAGAGGCGATGCCGAGAGCAGGGAGGACAGGGGAGCCGGCGCCCCGAACGGCGGGGGGCAATCGTGACCCGCTGAGAAGAATCCAGGTTGAGTTCCAGCTCACACTCGCAGAAGTGGGTGAGGGAGAATGGGGCGCGCAGGGGTCGAGGTAAAAGGGGAGCAACAACTGCTTGCAGGATGGTTCAGGAGGAGACACGCAAGCGCATCTGCCAAACAGGACTGGAAACCACGAAGGGCTGCATAAATTGACCTACATTAAAAAAACTGGTGGAATTTTTCCATCTTTATTGTTGATATTTGAGGAATCAAGTTCAAGATGTAACATTTAAGGAACACCTATGAGACCACATTAAAATTAAGAACTCTCACCAGAATCTTGACAAAGAGACTGAAAAGACAAACCACAGAGCAGGAGAAAACACTGGCCACACGCACCTGAGAGAGGGCTTGTGACCAGGATATGATTTTTTTTAAACGTCTTATAAATCAGACTGACAAATAGAAAATCGGTAGGAGACTTAGATGCATTTCACCAGGCAGGACGACCCACTGGCCAGCGAGTCTCTGAAAGCCGCTGTCGCATTGGTGACTGAGGAAACTTGGAACAGTAAAAGCCACTGGCCACTCCCACTGGGGGGCAAGAGGAGACAGGGTGGGCTGTGGCATCAAGGGCACCCCCATTGGCCCCAGGAGGGAGTGACCCCCTGACACTCAGGGAGGGTTGGCCTCACCTGCCAAGAAGACACACACCCTGGTCCCAGTGATTCTATTTAGGACCAACAGAAGGCACGCACCAGTGCCCCAGGAGACCCAGACCCAAAGGCTCACATAGCAGCAGGAAGTGAACTCAGTGTCTGTCAGCAGCAGATGGATGAGCACATCCCGTGACATTTCTGACTGCATCTAGGACTTGGCTGAATCACACATCACACAAGCAGCCAGATGGAGTGCTGCTGTGAGCCCCCGCTTACGTGAAGATCTAAACAGGCGGACTACACCAGAGTCCTCGGGGAGACCCTCGGGCGGTCACCCAGGAGGAGGGGTCCGGGCAGTGAGCAGCTTGCGACTCAGGACAGGCCCCTCTGGGGGAGCAGGGACCAGAGGCGGCCCGGGGGCAGGGACAGAGGCATTCTTTCTAGAACTGAGCAGGCGGCACACTGACGTTATTGTAAGATCAAGAAAGGTTTGAGAATACCCAGGCCCGTGGCCCAAATCCTGATGCGGGTCCCCCCCGCAAGCTCCACTGGGATTCACAGGAAGTCTCCCGTCCTCCCGTCCAGACATGAACCCCAGATGCCAACTCTCCCGTCCCAGTCCGCGTGCTCGTGCTCCCACCTCAGCCCTCACGGCCTCCAGTCAGGCAGAGAGGGCCCTCCATGCGGGGAACTTTCTGGAGAAGAGGCCTGGCTGGCGCCGGAGCTCTTGCTGAGTCCACACTTTCTACTGTGTAAATGTATGTTTACTGTGTAATTTTCTGGGTGTGGACTTTCTCCCTGTGGATCTATAATTTCTCAGAAGAGAAGCTGAGAAATGACCTGGGAAAAAATCAAAGCTCAATAAAGGGATAGAGATAAAGCTGCCTCCCTCCCACAATGCCTCAGGCCCGGGAGCTCCAGAGGGGTCTCCATGGCCGGGCCCCTAGCCTCTCCTGGGCCCAGCAAGTGGCCAGGCCACAGACAGCCAGGGCAGAGCTTTTGGACCCCTTGGGGGAGGGGAGGGGGTGCGGCCAGCACCGGCCCACCTTCCTGCTTCCCCTCCCCACCGTCCACGCCCCCAGGACGCAGCCCTGCCTTCTCCCTTTGAGAGTCCCCCAACCCTCAAGGAGCCTCGCCCTCCCCAGACCTGGTGTTGCCCCTTCCAGCCCCTCCCAGTCCCTCTTGAGCACAAGCCCACCGCCCCAGGCAGAGCAGAGGGACTAGGGGGCAGGCACAGCTGACAGCCAGAGGACGGGTCCTGGGGAGAGGAGGGAGGGGAGCGCTGGAGGGCCGCACTGCACCTGCCAGCTCCTGGAGGGGACGTAGTCGGAGCAGGAAGAGCAGAGCCAGGGGCTGGGGGACGAGGGTGCACCGGGCTACCCTCACTCGAGGCCACTCCAGCTGGTAGCCTTCTTCCCTGCCTGACCCGGGGCTGACCTCAGGCCAGGCAAGGCCCTGGGCACAGTCCCAGTGGCCTGTGCACAGAACAGGGTGGCCGTACCCCCACAGGAGCCCTGGAGGACAGTATGGGGGCCCTGAGCCAGGCCATCCCCCACCTTCTCCCTGGGAGGGCGGCGCCAGGGAGACAAACACAGGGCCGCGGGGGCCCTGCCAGGTGTTCCTAGAAGAGAGGCCGGGGGAGGGGCAGGGCCAGACACCAGCTCACCCTGAGGTCACAGGAGAAGCCCTGGGGAGCCTGAGTGGGACCCCGCCCAGACTGTCAGGAAATGGGGAGGGGGAGAGGGGTGGTCACCGTGCCAAGGCAGAGGGGCAGGCCCACTGGGAAATATGGTGGCTCTTGCTTAACCCCCACATGGCCTTTGGCTGCGTGCGAGGACCCCAGGAGCTGTCCCAGGGCCCCCACCCATGGGCAGACGGCCAGCCGAGCACAGGGGCCTCCTCTCCTGGATCCCTCAACCTGTCCTGAGCACCAGCCTCTCACAGGCTGCCCCAGGGACACCCTGGCTCTCACCTGCCTGCTGCCCCAGCTCTGCCCAGCCCAGTCCTGCAGGGAGATGGGGGTGGGATCAGGAGGACAGGGGGTGGGGGACAGGACCCTTGGCCCTCAGAGCTGCACCACGGCCCCCCATGGAACCAGACGGCGGCTTCAGGGCACAAGCAGCCCCCCAGCTTCTCCCAGGCTGTCTGCACCACAGGCCCTTGGTGCTGATGCTGGCCACCCGGCACGAGGGGGTTAATGGAGCCCGGGCCAGCAGAGCTGGGCTGGCCGGTGACAGGACGCTGGCTGCCCCAGCGGTGGAGAAATCCAGAGGGCAGGAGCAGCCGGCCCCGGCAGACGCACCCTGCTCGCTGCCTGCCTGCGGCCTGCTCTGCACGCGGGATGGCCCTGAGGAGAGGTGAGGCCCTGAGTGCTCTGGCCAGTGGCTCTGGGGGTGGCCAACCCTGTGCCCAAGCCTGCTGGGGAAGGGGCAGCCCCCAGGGGAGGCTCAGCAAGGGTTGGGCTGGGGGACTCTGAGAGCCCATTGGGAGGATATCGCTGCTGGGGTTTTGGGGGCCACAGCTGCACCTAGCCCCAGAGGATCTCCACTACTTCTTCTCACCTCCTCTCCTTCCCAAGGGCCCAGGATGGGAGCGCAGGGAGGAAGGGCGAGGAGAAGGCAGGGCGGGCGTCTCCTCACACCTCTCCCCCGGGGCCTCACCCTGGACGCTCTGCTGGGCCAGGGCCTGCTCCCCTGTCCCCTCAAGAGGCCTCGCCCCACCCAGCAGGCTGTGAGGCACCCTCCGGCACTGCCTGTGCCCCCACCCCAGGATCCTGCGCTCTCCCAGAGCAGGGACGGGCCTGATGCGGTGGGCAGCCAGTGCCCAGCGGAGGTTTTGGGACATTGTTGCTGGGGAGCCTGGTGCCCTTTGTCCTGAGGCACAGCCTGACCCCTGGTGGGTCAATGGTCTAGGGTCTCGTGTCCCCGAGGCCTGCGTGTTCCTTTCCCCACCCCAGTGCTGGGATTTCTGAGCCAAGTCCCTGGGTGCAGCCTGCCGATGCCAGGGAGCTGGCGGGTGAGTGCCCCCTAATCTGAGGGCCTAATCGGGGCAGTGGGTGCCCAGCTCACTGTCCAGCCCCCATGGGCTCTGAGTACGTACCCACCCAGGCCCACTCCAGACGTTCATTCCCTCACTTACGTCTTCCTCCAGGCTCGCCTGGCAGCCTGGCCCAGCTCAAGTGTCCACCCTGGGGACACGGACAGCCACATGGCCTAATCGCCAGGTGCGCCTCCCTCAGTTTTCTCTGGAACAGGCATTGCCACCCCATCGGTCCTGCGGGGTGGAAAGGACAGTCCGTTTTGAGCCAGAAGATGTCCTATTTGAGTGGGCTGACTGCGACTGTCAGCTCGGCCCTTTCTCCAGGCTGGTCAACAGCACCCCTCTTGCAGGCACGGGCTGCGTCCGGGGCTAAGCTCCACGGTGGCCCCGGGTGTGGGCTGAGGCCTGGCAGGCTCCAGGTCTCACATCCGCCCTCAGTGCCACCCCCCCACACCCCTCTCCCACAGGAGGCCTGGCCCTGGCGGTGCTGCTGGTCTCCTGGGCGGCACGGGGCCCCTGTGGCCTGGAGGCCGCAGAGCCCGGAGGACCGGGGGACGCTGAGGGCCTGCAGTGCCCGGCCGTCTGCACCTGTGGCCACGACGACTACACGGACGAGCTGGGCGTCTTCTGCAGCTCCCGGAACCTCACGCGGCTGCCGGATGGCATCCCAGCTGGCACCAGGGCCCTGTGGCTGGATGGCAACAACTTCTCCTCTGTCCCCGCGGCGGCCTTCCAGAACCTCTCAGGCCTGGGCTTTCTCAACCTGCAGGGCAGCTGGCTGGCCGGCCTGGAGCCCCAGGCACTGCTGGGCCTGCAGAACCTGTACCACCTGCACCTGGAGCGGAACCAGCTGCGCAGCCTGGCGGCCCGCACCTTCCTGCACACGCCGGGCCTGGCCTCGCTCGGCCTCAACAACAACCTCCTCAGCAGGGTGGACGAGGGCCTCTTCCAGGGTCTGAGCAACCTCTGGAACCTCAACCTCGGCTGGAACAGTCTGGCCGTGCTCCCCGACACGGCCTTCCAGGGCCTGGCCAACCTCCGGGAGCTGGTACTGGCAGGCAACAAGCTGGCCTACCTGCAGCCCGCGCTCTTCTGCGGCCTTGCCGAGCTGCGGGAGCTGGACCTGAGCAGGAATGCCCTGAGGAGCGTCAAGGCCAACGTCTTCGTCAAGCTGCCCAAGCTCCAGAAGCTCTACCTGGACCACAACCTCATCGCCGCCGTGGCCCCCGGCGCCTTCCTGGGCATGAAGGCGCTGCGCTGGCTGGACCTGTCGCACAACCGCGTGGGCAGCCTCCTGGAGGACACCTTCCCGGGCCTGCTGGGCCTGCACGTGCTGCGCCTGTCGCACAACGCCATCGCCGGCCTGCGGCCCCGGACCTTCAAGGACCTGCACTTCCTGGAGGAGCTGCAGCTCGGCCACAACCGCATCCGGCAGCTGCCGGAGAAGGCCTTCGAGGGCCTGGGCCAGCTGGAGGTGCTCACACTCAACAACAACCAGATCCAGGAGGTCAGGCCGGGCGCCTTCCTCGGCCTCTTCAACGTGGCTGTCATGAACCTCTCTGGCAACTGTCTGCGGAACCTTCCAGAGCAGGTGTTCCAGGGCCTGGGCAAGCTGCACAGTCTGCACCTGGAGGGCAGCTGCCTGGGCCGCCTCCGCCCGCACGCCTTCGCCGGCCTCTCGGGGCTGCGCCGGCTCTTCCTCAAGGACAGCGGCATCGTGGCCGTGGAGGAGCAGAGCCTGTGGGGGCTCGGGGAGCTCCTCGAGCTGGACCTCACCTCCAACCAGCTCACGCACCTGCCCGGCCGGCTCTTCCACGGCCTCGGCAAGCTGGAGTACCTGCTCCTCGCCCGCAACCGGCTGTCGGCACTGTCGGCGGATGCCCTGGGGCCCCTGCAGCGCGCCTTCTGGCTGGACGTGTCGCACAACCACCTGGAGGCCCTGCCCGAGGGGGTCCTCTCGCAGCTGGGGCGGCTGCATTACCTCAGCCTCAGGAACAACTCCCTACGGACCTTCGTGCCGCAGCCCCCTAGCCTGGAGCGCCTGTGGCTCGAGGGCAACCCCTGGGACTGCAGCTGCCCCCTCCAGGCCCTGAGGGCCTTCGCCCTGCAGCACCCCACCGTCGTGCCACGCTTCGTCCAGGCCGTGGTAGAGGGGGATGACTGCCAGCCCGCCGTGTACAACTACAACAACATCACCTGTGCCAGCCCTCCTGGCGTCTTGGGCCTTGATCTGCGGGACATCAGCGAGGCCCACTTTGCTCACTGCTGATCTGAGGCTTGCCCAGCTGGACACCGCCCTGGGGTCAGAACGGGCCCTCAGCATCGCCGGAGCCTGCGGGCACATGGCCCCTCAGCTTTCGGGGGCCAGGCCCCATACTGCACACTTGCTGGGGTCCCTCCTCCAGGGGACACACAGTTCTGGGGCTTTGTTGGTGCAGGCTCAGGACCTGTGGGCACCAGCCTGGTCCCTGAGGACCTGACCAGGACGGTGGGGGGTGGGCGGGCGGGCACAGCCCTCCCCATCTGTCATCAATTAAAGCAGTCTAATAAACACAACGTGCGACCACAGGGATAACACTCGGGGGAGGGGAGGGAAGCGCTGGCCCCGGCTTGCTGCGGTCCACCCCGCCATGCCCTCCATGCTGCGTGCCCTTTGCAGTTCCTCCCCTTCCTGTGCCTGGACTCTCTCCACGTCCCCCGACCCCTGGGCCCTCCTGGGACACCAGCCCTGACCTGAGGAGTGGCGGGCACTTACTCAGGTCCTTCCAGAACCTCATTGTCCTGGTCCTGGCCCTCCTCTTTGGGCAGTGTCCTCAGAGGCAGCCTGGTCATCGGAAGCCAGAGCCAAGCTACGGTGGCCGCTGCTCCGAGAGGACCAGTAGTTAGCGGTGGAGGCCCGACTGGGCCCAGAGTGGGGCCGAGCCTCACTCCCCAGGATCATGTGTTCCCATCCAAACCCCTCAACGGCCCCCTGCCGCACGCCACCGCCTCGGCACAGCCCCACCCACCCCCCTTCCAGGAAACCTCCGTCTGTGGCGCAGCCATCACTCTTCCCACCTTCCCCCGGGGAGTGCTACCTGAGGCTGCATCCTGGACCCCTGGCTCTGCTGACAGCCCAACCTCTCCCCTTGGAAAGGAGGGCACACAGCACCACCAGTCTGCTTCCTGGAACCGCTTTCCCTCCTGGCCTGCTGAGAGGGTGCAGGCAAGCACAGAGCCCTGGGACTCTCACTGCGTTCCAGACGCATCCTCTTTGCGCTTGGCTCTGCCAGGTCTCCACACTGTGGAGGGACGTGGTGGGCACTTGGCTCTAGGGGCCAAGCGTCCCCACTCACCCGTTTCTTCGCCATCACAAATTCCTCCACAAACTCCTACCTGACTCAGCACAAGGATAGGCCTGCCCGAGTCTGTGGAGGCCTGTTGACAACGGCACTACTGGCCCAGCCCCCGGACTCAGGGAGTGAACGCTGCCTGCTCTAGGATGCAGCCACTGCGGCAGAGAGGCGGGGCCAGGGCGGAAAGATCTAGAAACATCAGACTCGTAAGCAGGGTGGTAAGACCTGTTTAATTGTGAGTTCCTCTGAAGTTACAAGTGTAGCACCTCACAGGGTGTTCCCCTCTGTCACCATGATCTCTTGCAGACTCACAGGCTGCTGAGAACCCAGGGCCACTGAGGACAGCAGTGGCCCGGCAAGCCTGCAGACACACCAGCTGTGTGAACAATGTGGGGACAGCTGGGAAGGGCAGCCTGTCCGCCTGTCGGGCGTGTGAATACTGAGATGTGAAGAGTGAATGTGATGTCACCAGAGGGCTCAGGCCACGGCACCTGGACCCCACAATGTCCCCTGGGCCCCCAGGCCAACTTGGCAGAGCCACTCACGGTTAGCAGCTCTGATGCCAAGATGCTGCACAAGCACCAGAAATGTCTCTGAGGGCAGGGCCCCAGCAGGGAGACGCGAGCATGTGACAGCCAAGGGCCAGCCTCTGTGGGTCCTGGGAACTGCGCCCAGGACCCCTGCTCGAGTGCGTGAGCTAAAACCCACGTGGCCAGGAGGAGGTGCTCAAGGCCGCCTTGGTCAGGGGAGCTGAGCAGGCGTCTCGTTTAGAATCTTCTGGGCTATGGAGGAGAGGGCGGGAAACGCAGGGCTCTTGGGGAACTCCCGGATGAAGTCTCGGCCCTCCTCCAGGCTCCTTGTGAGCTCGGGGTCCAGGGGCACAGAGCCTGTGAAGACCGGAGGGGAGGGGCCGGGGAAGGGGTGAGGCGGTGAGAGGAGGTCCGGGCCGGGAGGGCATGTCCACTGCCGCTCAGGAGCCTGTCGGCACTGCTTGCATCCAGTGGACACCCCGCTGGCGCTCCCGCTGAGGCGTGGAAGGTGCTCGGGCTCCATTTCCACCTCGAAGGCCGGCAGCCGGCCCAGCAGGTGCAGCACCCCACTCCCGCGCTCTGCCCGCTGGAAACGGTGCAGGACGAGCACTGGAGACAAGCCGGCAGGGACCACCGGTGCCCCCTGACAGAGGCGCTCCCGGAGCCACAGCCGCCCCTCTGCTCCTCCAGGGTCCCAGCAGGCGTTTCAGCTGTGGGGGCCCCTCAAAGCCTGGGGTGGGGCCAGCGTTCCCCTAACAGGGCAGCTCTCTCCAGCTGGTTAGTGGTAACCAACTTCTCAGAGATGAGCTGAAACCCACAGCTCGAGGCAGACGAGAGGAACTGGCTCTGCCATCTTTCTCTCTCTCAGGTGTTGGGGGCACAGGCAGGTCAGCCCACCCAGGGCAGAGGCCCGAGGGGGTGGCCCTGACTGCTCACCTAGGAAGGGGACTCCAGCATGTCTGGCCAGCTCCTCGCCACCTCCCCTGGAGAAGACGTTGGTGCACTCCTAGGACACAGAGGCATGGAGTCCCTCCAGGACTCGCTCTCCACACTTGAGGGGCTGGGCCAGGGATGGCAGCATCCTTGCCCCCAGTCACCCACGCCCCGCCCCACCCCAGGCTGGCAATCCGCCCAGCACCTCCCCACGACTCACCGCGCAGTGCGGGCAGACGAAGCCGCTCATGTTCTCCACGAGCCCGACCACCCGCAAGCCCGTCTTCCTACAGAAGGTCAGCTCCCGCCTCACGTCCCCCACGGACACCGCCTGAAGGCCGGCAAAGACACGAGACTTGCCAGTGGGCATCCCGGAAACTCAGCCAAGATGAGTGTGAAGAGCAGGGAAAAGCGTCCCCAGGGTGCAGTACCTGTGGTGTGGTGACCACGAGGGCCCCCAGGGGACTATAGGGGCGCAGGGCATCCACAGTGGCCATGTGCTCATCAGAGGTCCCTGGGGGTGTGTCCACAACCAGGTAGTCCAGCTGTCCCCAGGCCACGTCAGACACAAACTGCTTTATCAGCGCTGCAAAGATCCAGGGAGGCCGGGGCCTGTGAGGGGCTCCCTGAGCCCAGTGCCTCCACCAGCCTCCAGGCACAGAGCCAGCTCCACAGGCCCCGGGGCCGGCTGACAGCAGGACAGCCAGCAGGACAGCCAGCACAGGAGGAGCAGGTGGCGCAGCAGGGTGGCCATCCCTGCCCCAAGGAGCACTCCTTTCTCCCCAGCTGCTGGGCCCCCTCCACCCCTGCAGACTCCTGCTCAGGCCTTAGCCGAGGACGGTGAGCTGTGGCCTTCTCAGGAGTGGCTGAGCACCTCCAGCACTCTTGGCCGAGAGATGGCACCTGCGGTGGGACACCCATTGGCACGTGCTGAAGACCCCACCCCAGCCTGCTGCTCGCCACTGGTGGCCTCGCACTGCCAGTTAGACGGGCTTAATGCCACCTGCTGGTGCAAGGGCACCGAGGCCAGCCTCGGCGCCCCCACAGCATCCGCCACAGCATGGGTGGCCTCCTGTCTGAGCAGCCCAGCCCTGTCTGCCCCAGGGGTGGGGACGCGGTAGCTGGACGCACATGCGCTGACTGCTCATGGGAGCCGCGGACAGTGGCTTAGAAGTGAAGAGGCTCCAGCTTTACCCGAGGGCCATGCTGTGTGGGGAGGCCGGGGCGGGAGGAGAGCTGGCCTGGCTCCCACGCAGCTTTTTAACTGAACATGGAGGGGGCCGCGGGAAGAGGCTGTCCCCTGCCCGGTCATTACCGTTCTTCTTGGGGCCTCTCCACACCACGGCCTCGTCCGGCTTCTCCAGGAGGAAGCCCACGGACATGAGGGAGATGCTCTGCTCCTGGTCCACAAAGACAGGCACCCAGCCACTGTCACACTGGTGCACAGCCCTGCCCTGTGCCCGGAGCATGCGGGGGATGCTGGGGCCACACAGGTCCACGTCGAGGATCCCCACCTGCAGGGAGGCAGGACATGCACATGGTGTATAGGGGCCTCCCAAGGCAGGGACACCGTCAAGCAGGAAGAAACCAGCCGGCTGCCCTGTGTGTCCACCCACAAGGGGCAGGGGTGGCTCAGGAGGGGAAAGAGGGAGGGTCGCACCTTTTTGCCCGCGTGGCGCAGGGCCAGGGCCAGCTCCGTGGAGATGGTGCTTTTCCCAACACCCCCCTTTCCCGAGAGGACGAGGATGATGTGCCGGACGCCGGCCAAGTTTCCAGGCTCTGGTCAGGAGGATAAGAGGGGAGGTGAGCAGGGAGGGCCTTTCACACCAGATGCTCTTCACTGCTCACTCCCCACAGGGTCACCAAGCACCTCCCACATTTGAGTCCTGAGACCTGCCCTTCACCCCACTGACCGCTGACCTGCTGGTTCCTCCAAAGCTGCTGCCCCCGCTCCCATCTGAAGTGGGGCTGCTAGGGCAGGCAATGCCCCCAAACCACTCCTCTTTCTAGTGTGCACATGTGTGACTGCACACCTGTGAGCTGGCAGGCACATGGGTGAAACGACCCAGAGACTGCCAGCTCCCAGCTGACTCCAATGGGAAATGGGCGCAGATGAACATCATCACAGCCTGGTGGTATGTCCGTGCCGGGGGAGCTCCTACCCCTGCTCCTAGGACCCACGTCTGATCTGTGGGCTCCCAGCCTGCTCCCCTGGGGTCAGAAGAGGACTCAAGGCAGCCCTGGGCTCTAGTTCTCAGGAGGGACACTTACAGCTCTGGGGACCCAGCATCACCTGGCTACCTCAAGGCCTGCTCTTGTGTTGGCCGGGCCTTAAGAAGCCCCAAGTACAAAAGGGCAGCCACGGGATGCACGCTCCTCAGGCAGGCCTCGGGCCCAGCAACTCTGGATCCCTGTGGCCGCCAGCCATTCTGCCCCAGCTCCTCTTCCTTCCAATGAGCCCGAATTGACACCGAGTAAATATTCACCATCTCAATCACTGCCACCCCACAGGGGTGCCATCTGCATACACACAGCCCTCAGCCTCATACCCCCAGGTTCCTGCCTCAGCGCCCTGGGGGCCTCACCATCCCCATTCCCACTGGGCTCCAACAAGCTGCTCTCTCCAGCACCCTCGCCACACACCCGGGCCCTCGGGAGAAGCTCAGCAAACGACACATAAATGCTGTCCCTCCTCCTGACCCACCTCTTGGTCTTGCTAGGCCTCCAAGGCCTCCCTAGGGAGAACTCGGAGGGCACCCGCCCTGGCTTTCAGGCAGGTCCTTGTCACAAATGCGTTACAGTGCTCCTCCCAGGCCTCCTTCCAGCAGTCGGGGCTGGGAGATCTCGTAAGGTGACGAGGAAAGGGCACACTCCCCATCCAGATCTCTGCCAGCAAACACCAAGCCCCTGACATCTGGGCTCGAGGTCACCCCTGCCGCAACTTAGAAGGTTGTTACTTGCATTGCTTTACTACCAAAAGCTAGCTAGGAGTCAATTTCACTTCTGTGGGGGGGAGGGGCAGGGTGACCGGAAAGAGCAAGCCACTGTGGATCCTGATTTCTCCTCTGCTGTTAGTGCGGTTCTGTGCAGCCAATCTCCCAGCAGTGACAACTTGCTTTCCCCACTGGTGGGAGTGGGGAATTTTATCTGCTTGAGCATCAAAAAGGACCCTGATGTGCTCAGGTAACTGGAAGGAGCAGTGAACTTCTCACACAGCAATCCTTAGGGGTCAATCACGAGAACCTTTCACTCTTAAGTAAAGTGACAAAGTTTATGAGTAGATGAGCAATGACGTATTTACCCAGTGCCTACCGTGGGAGACTGTGCTGGAAGGGGCAAAGGAAAGCAGTAGCTGCCCACAGAAGGACCTCAGGCCCCATTCACAGACAAGCCCCTGACAGCCTCCTTACTAAGTCCGCCCAACAGCTATTATTTGATACACTAGACAAATAGGTAAATTTTTGTATACAAAGAATCTCTCTGGAAAGCCTCTGGACACAGGGAGGTCTTGTGTTTTGGCTTTTTTCTGCATACCCCATTAGGCCTTCTGAGGTTTTAATTTTTTTTTTTGAGGAAGACTGAGCCTGAGCCAACATCCGTGCCCATCTTCCTCTACTTTATATATGGGATGCCTATCCCAGCATGGCTAGCCAAGTGGTGCCATGTTCGCACCTGGGATCCAAACCCGTGAACCCGGGGCCAGAGAAGTGGAACGTTGGAACTTAACCGCTGCACCACCCCGCCGGCCCCAGCCTTTTGAGTTTTTAATGTGCATTTTTTCAACCCTGGTTAAAAAAGAAGCCTGGATCAACCTAGAAGATAATCTTCACACTTTGCAGTAAGTCTGGCCTTATCATAACAAGCCGTTTCAGATGTTTTTCTCCAGTGTTACATTTATAAACTGATGGATGAGTAAAGCGGTCTAAGAGCTTGGTGCCCAAGATACCAGACACAGGTCTTTTAGAAGGTAACGTGCCCAACCACTACCTATGGAACCTATTCTGGCTCACCTGTGCAAATCCGATCACACCTACTTGCGTGTATTCCGTTCCACACACTTCCGTGTTTCTAAGTACTAAGGCTTAGAAAGCTAGAATACTACTTCCACAGAGAATTAGAGGCGTGTGAAGTCCTAGTTTCTTCTCTTTAAAGCTCAGTACTTACGACTTCTTTTAAAGTCCTGTTTAAAATCTAAGATTCAAAGCTTCCGGATCACCAGGCCACCAAATCAAAAACCCACGGCATAAAACGGGGCAGTATTTCTGCTTTTCACATCAAAAACTGGTCTGTGTTATCTGCAGACACGGACGACGGTCCCCTGCGCGGCACATGCACGCGCGGCGCTGTCATCACCGCGGACTCGCCCCTGAAGGCGTCGTGCACACCCACACGGCACCTCTGCGGCCGTAACGCAATCGTTAAGGGGACGACCTGCTAAAAGCCCAGAGCCCGGACCAGCGGCTGCCGGCCGACCCCTTTCCGCTCCCCTCAGCTGCACGGACCCGACGCTGCCCACGGGTCCCGCACACTCACCCGCGGCCGCCTCCATCCCTCCCGCGGCGCCGCGCGGCTTCCGTCCACTTCCTCCGGCGACCCCCCCCCCCCCGCCTTCAGGCCAGAGTGAAGAGCCTTCGGACCAATGAGCAGCGCGAGCCCGCCCACTGACCCCTCTTGATAGGCCACTCGCGCTTCCCTCAACCAATCAGTTCGCACGTGGGGGTGCACGCAGATTCCGGCGCGGACGGCGTACCGGAGACGGACCCACTTCCGTATCAATGCCTGACTATGGGGCCGCCTCCCTTCCTGCCCCGAGTCCAGTGGCCGCGCGGGCCTTGTCTCCGGGCGCTTGAGATCGACCAATGGGGACGTCGAGTCAGGACTGACAGGGCCAGCAGCCTCTCGGCAAGAGGCTTGTGCGGCATGGCCGCCCCCGCCGAAGGCCCGAGCGGGCGCGCCCGCCTGCGCGGCGGAGCCACTGCGGCGCGGGGGGCGGGCCGCGGGGCGGGGATTGTTTACGTCTCGTTCGGGAGCGGAAAGTAGGTCACGGCCGGCCCGGCGCAGCGCGGCGGCGGCGGAGCGGCTGCAGGTGAGCGCGGCGGGGCGCGTCCGCGCCTCCCGGGCCCCACCGTCGCCCGGCTCGGGACGGCCGCTCCTTGCGGGAGCTGCGGGCGGTGGGGCCCGGCCGCGCCTTTGTGCCCGCGGGCGGCGGCGCCGGGAGGGCCTGGGCTCGGCGGCGGCGCTGCAGGCCGAGCGGGCAGTGGGCGGCGGCTGCCCCGCAGCGGTAGGCCCACCGCGCTGCGCCCGGAGGAACTCCCGCAGCAGCGCTCGAAACGGGCGTTAGTACGAGGCCCGTTTCGAAATGCCCCGCTGCTCCGGGGTCTGGGGGCGCGCTGCACGGCTCCGGGGCGGGGCCCGTCTCGGGGCCGCTCCTTCCGCGCGCACCGCCTGCGGTGGCTGCGGCCGGGCCGGGCGGTGAGGGAGTGGGGTGGCCGCGCTGCCGGCGGGAGGGGAACTGGGTCCGCAGGCGCGCGCTGCCGTCCCTCGAAAGCTGCGCTGCGTTCCCTCCCTGGCGCGCTGGCCTGCGAGCCTGGCGGGGCCTCACCGGGGCAGCGCCTGCCCTCCTGGGGGTTCAGTCCAGGGGGGAGCCAGGCGGGAGAGGATCGTAGAAACGCACATGTCACTATAAGTCGCATGTGGGAGCTAAGAGCCACAGAGGGGTGGGGAAGGCCGTTCCGGGCAAAGGGCGCAGGAGAACTCGGTAGGCTTGGAGGACTCTGCATTTTATCATAAGAACAATGGCAAGCCCTGAGGACTTCTAAGATTTGTTTAAGTTGTTAGCATTTGTGTTTGGAAAAGCTTGGCGGTCGGGAGTGAAGTGGGAGGAGCCAGAGCGAAGAGAGTTGTGTAGGGGGGAGGGCGTGGTGGCAGTGGGGATGGAGAGATGGGTTCAGGACATGTTTTGGAGGTGGCGTGGCGGGTGCGGGAGCGTGAGGCAGCGGTGGGAAGGAGGAAGCTGTCGGGATGACTGCCGCGTGCCTGGCATGAGGAACTGGGAGGCTGGAGATGCCATTTGTCAAACTCGACAATGGAGGAGGAGCCAGGGGCGTTTTGAGATGGCTGCGGGACAGGCAAAACAGCTGGGTTCGGGAGACTGAGCTGGGAGAGGGACCGAGACCGGGCCGGAGAGTCATGGATGTCTGGATGGCGTTGCACACGCTCTACCTGGTTCTCCTCCAGGTGCTCGCACCCTGGTGTGAGGTACAAGTTTATGAAGAGAGGTCCCTGGGACCTGGTTTGGCCTCACCTTTGTGGGTCTGGCACAGCTGGCCGGGGGCAGAGTGCGGGCTTGCGGGGAGACCCTCCGCTGTGCTGCGAGCCTTCCTTTGCTCACACCCTGTTTTCTTCCAGTTTCTGTCGGCCATGGCCAGGCGCCCCCGGAGCAGCAGAGCGTGGCATTTTGTGCTGAGTGCAGCGCGCCGAGACACAGACGCCCGGCCCATGGCTCTGGCCGGGACCGCCAGCTGGGGCTACGACTCTGATGGGCAGGTAGGTCCCAGTGAGTGAGGCGGACGTGGCTGGACTAAGGTGCGGGGACACCCGAGGCAGGCGTTGCCTGGACAGGGAGTGAGACAGAAAGATGCTGCTGAGGGCAGAGGAGGCACCAGCCCCGAGCCCACTGTCCTGTGCACGTCCTGCTCACAGGCTCTTCACCCTGGTTCGGGGCCCACGTGCCCCGGGGTGACAGGACCTCAGGACACACAGCACGGTTGTCTCTGCTCTTTCCTCTGAAGAGGGTGGCAGTTGATTCTTTGGTCAGTTCGTTCAACAAAAACGTCCCCATTCTATTTGCCCAACCAGTTGCCAAAAGTAGTTGTTAACCCACTGTGCATCTTTCTGGCTGTTCCTCTGCCTGCACAAATATGTGCTCTATGTTCGTGTATCTACATGTTAAAGAACTTTGATTCTTGAAGCCCAAAGTTCCTGTGCCTTCCCCGTCTCAGCGACTCCTGAGCTCTGGGATACCCAGCAGCATGGAGGCAGTGGGAAGAGCAGCTCAGCTATCTGTCCCTTGCCGGTTGCCTGATGTCCTGAGAGCTTTGAGCCAGAGCTTGAGCCCTGCGGGGCAGGATGGGGTATGGCCTCTGTGCCTGTCGGGGGCGGCTCTCAGTTGGCTTCTGAATCTCTTAGACTGGGGGGGGAAGTTGGCTCTCTCCTGAGTCACCCCGCTGCTCCCTGCAGGGGTGATGCTTGGGTGACTTGGCTCTGCTCTGTCACAGCCACCCGGTGTTGTCACCCTGGCTTAGCCGAGTGTCTTGGGTGGGGATGGGGGGGTGCCTCTCCTCCCTCAAGGGTAGCTGAGCTCCGCGGAACTGCCAGCCTGGGGGCTGCAGCTCTGGACTGGCAGCGTCCTGGACCCGTTCCTGGGGCCTCCTGACCCCCCTGCTTAGGCCAGTGTTCCTGCCCCTCCTCCAGTTCCCACTGACCCGAGGCCTGGAGCAGTCTGTGCTCCTGTGTCTGTGCTTGCGTTGCTGGCTCATTGCTGTGGGATGCAAGAGGCATCGTGGGGCCGGGACACAGTGTCTGACACACGCTCACAGCTTGTCTCGTCACCTAATGGGCCTGAAGTACTTGTGTGTGTGGGCGGGGCGGGCAGGCATGTGACCCTGGACACCTTTGAAGGGTGAGCACACCCACCTGTCTCTTCTGCCGTCACGCTCTCCTTAAGGCTTGCAGCGAGGCTGGGTGTGCCCTGTCCCGGGGGTTGGCGTGCTGGTTGCCACCCAGCTTGACCTCGGGGCCTGTGGTGCTCAGCTCTGTGCCCCTGGCTCCTGCCTCAGTGGGAAGGGGTTGCCTGTGGCTAGCAGTGGGCCTGCCGTGGCTTTGGGGGGCCCACTGTTCCATGCTGGCGGGGGGCTTTCAGCCTGCTGCATCTCCTGTCTCTCACTGGGGCTCCATCTCCTCGCTCCCTTAGCTCAGGCTCTCCCACGGACTCCTGGAGCTTCTGCGTGGGCCTTGGTGTGACAGGGAAGAAGGGAGGTCCAGGCCCTTCCCCTTCCCAAGGAGCGTCTGTTCTAGGGGGAGGGGGTAGCTGGAGAGGACGAAGGGCAACGTGAGGGGGGGCGCGGTGAGAAGGAAGAGGACGCACGTGCAGTGAGGGGCTGGCCATGCCTCTTTGGAGCGATGTCTGAAAGCCACCATCCAGGGGCAAAGGGCCCTTTTACCTGGGGTCTGTGGACATGACAGGTGGCGGGGCGGAAGGCGGAAGGGGGCCTGGGCAGGGGTCTGGTGGGGGTGGGCCTTATTCTCAGGGCAGCAGGATCTGCCCCAGGTCTGCAGAGGGCATTTCAGGGAGGCAAGAGGAGCACCCAGAGACCGAGGGAAAGAGGGTGGGGGCCGAGCTGCAGTGGCTGTCTGCACCCTCTGGCCCCCGGGCAGTGAAACCCCAGCCCCTTGCGGGTTAGCCTTGGGTCCAGAGCCAAGGCGCATGTCTGGAGGAGCCTGTGTGGCTTCAGAGCAGGAATGACTAGGTGCCCAGGGCACATCCCTGGCTGGCCTCCAGGGAGGGCTGTGGGTCAGCTGGTCACCAGATCCTGGCCATCTCAGCGTGGGCGTCTGGCTGCTGGGCTTGGGTCAGGTGCCATAACCCAGCCCCCTCGTCAGATGGCTGGGTCCCCACTGAATGGTTTCCTGTGTCAAAAGCCTGAAGCGCTGGGCTTGTCAGGGCTTGGTGACAGGTTAAGAGCCACCCCTTGCATGAACAACAAGGGGGCCACTGCCCAGGACAGCTGTTGACCCCTTCATTGGGTCAAGACTGGCCTCTGCCACAGGACGCCCCTGCCTCAAGCCTCCACAGTGGGGCTGTAGCGTATTCATGATCAGGAAGCCGCCTGGAGACGGGATGGCTGAGCATGCAGCCCCACCTGGTGGCTCATTAGTGGCTGGGCCTCCAGGGCCCTCTTTGCTGTGCAGAAATGGGGTTAAGCCCTTGCGCCCGTTCCCAGGAGGCCAGTGGGGCCGTAGGCCTTTGGGAAGGAGGTTCCCCAGTTCCTGTGCCAGGAGGAGGTGTCCAGGGTCACTGTGGAAAGGTGGGCTGGCTGTGCACTTGGGCCCCAGGGAAGCCCTTTGAGGCCGGTCCTCTGGATCCCTCCCTGGGGCATCAGAGACGTCCACTGTTGGCCTTTGGTGGGCTCGGGGCAGGCGGTAGGGACAGGGCCAGCTGGGGGAACAGACTGCCCTTTTCTCCCAGCACAGTGACTCAGACTCAGACCCCGAGTACTCATCCCTGCCGCCGTCCATCCCCAGCGCGGTGCCTGTCACTGGGGAGTCCTTCTGCGACTGTGACAGTCAGAGTGAGGCCTCCTTCTGCAGCAGCCTGCACGCAGCGCACCGGGGCAAGGACTGCCGCTGCGGGGAGGAGGATGAGTGTGAGCACCTGGCGCAGGCCGCCTGGGCTGGCGGGGAGCTCCTGGGCCGGGTGGGGAGGCCCGGCAGGGCTCCGAGGCTGCCCTAGCCTGGGCCTGTGGCTCCCACAGATTTCGACTGGGTCTGGGACGACCTGAATAAGTCCTCGGCCACTCTGCTGAGCTGCGACAATCGGAAGGTCAATTTCCACATGGAGTACAGCTGTGGCACGGCAGCCATCCGGGGCACCAAGGAGCTGGGGGAGGGCCAGCACTTCTGGGAGATCAAGATGACCTCACCCGTCTACGGCACCGACATGGTAAGTGGCCAGCTGGGTGGGGGGAGCTGCTGGGCGCCGTAGCCCCGGGCCCCCTCTGCCCGCCTGTTGTTCCCAGATGGTGGGCATTGGGACGTCAGACGTGGACCTGGACAAGTACCACCACACGTTCTGCAGCCTGCTCGGCAGGGACGAGGACAGCTGGGGCCTCTCCTACACGGGTGCGTGGGGCCCCGAGGGCAGGCAGGGCTGGGCAGGGCCCTGAGGCAGGAGGGCTCACCCTGAGCCTGCTGCCCCCAGGCCTCCTCCACCACAAGGGCGACAAGACGAGCTTCTCCTCAAGGTTTGGCCAGGGCTCCATCATCGGGGTGCACCTGGACACCTGGCATGGCACGCTGACCTTCTTCAAGAACAGGAAGTGCATAGGTGAGGGCACCCGCGGCCCATGGAGACGCACACCTGCTGCTGAGGCCCCGAGGGAAGTGCACACGGGGCCCGGGCTGAGCACCCCGAGGCTTCTGAAGGGCTGTCCTCGCAGAGGCTTGAGGTCCCAGGGTCCCCAGTGGGTGGGACAGCACAAGGGCCGGTGGGAATCCTGGCGTCCTCAGTTACCTTAGGAGGATGTGCCCCTTCTTTAGGGGTGGCGGCCACCAAGCTGCAGAATAAGAAGTTCTACCCGATGGTGTGCTCGACGGCGGCCAAGAGCAGCATGAAGGTGATCCGCTCGTGCGCCAGCATCACCTCCCTGCAGTACCTGTGCTGCTACCGCCTGCGCCAGCTGCGGCCCGACTCGGGGGACACGCTCGAGGGCCTGCCGCTGCCACCTGGCCTCAAGCAGGTGCTGCACCACAAGCTGGGCTGGGTCCTGAGCATGAGCTGTGGCCGCCGCAAGTCCCCGGCACCGTCGCCCAAGGCCTCGGCCGGTCCCAGCAGCCCTGAGACCCGGCGCTGCCAGAGGAAGCGCTGTCGACGGACCTAACTTATCTTCCGTGGAAACTGCCTTCCGCAGCCGCAGCCAGAGCCGGGCAGAGTCGTCTCGGCCCCTGCCTCCAGGCAACAGGAGAGGGAGGAGTGGAGCTGAGCTGTCTCCGCTGTTCCTCTGCCGCCGAGGCTGGGACAGGCCCTGTGACCCAGAGACCAAGGCTGTCCAGTCCATCTGCTTCCTGGGACAGGTGCAGGGCCTCCTGGGCACGGCGCTCTGGCTCTTGGGGACTCAGACTGCGGGCCCGGGCAGCTGGGCCCAGAGGCTGTGCGCTGCCGCCGAGGAGGACGGCCTCGCCGGAGGCCAGCTTTTCCGTCGCTGGCAGCCTCGGGTCTTTCTTAACTTGTTTTGCATGTTGTCAGCTGCCGTTCCTCCCTCCGAGACTGAAGTGACGGTAATAAACTCGGTTTGCGTCTGGCACCCACGTGGCAGTAGAGTTAAAGCAGCCCCTCCCGGGCGCACAGGTGCCCTGGCTTTTCTCCCATCGGGTCTGGTTGTGTCGCAACACCTTTGAGAGGAGATGGCCTTGTTCTCTTCTCTCGAGACTTCGTCTTACTGCTTCTCTCTGAAGGTGCCACCCCCAAGTCTCCAGGTGACCAGCGTTTGTCCCCCCAGTGAGGACCTTGGGCACTCCCCAGCCCTTCCTGACCGTCCCAGTTGGCCACCAGTCTCACGGCTAATGTGTACAGAGCCCAGGGTACACGAACCCCACCCCACACTCTCCAGACTCTCCAGCTGGTTTGGTGTTTCCTGGTGAGAATTGCCTCTTCTGCTCATCCGTTATCCAAGAGCTTTCCCTGCTCCCCTCCCCTGGTGCCTCCTGGTTTTGGGTCAGTCCCCAGGGTGGGTTGTGTTCTGTCCAGCGGGAGGCGTTGTCAGGAGCCCAGGTCCAGCAGGAGGTCAGGGTCAGTGGTAGTCAAGAAGAGGTAGATGCGGCGCGAAAGGTCAGGCCCCACCCTCCGGGGCCGCACACCCTCGCCCGCCTCCACGGGGAGGTCCGCCAGGAGGGCCAGGCGCTCCTGCTCCGTGCTGCAAGCTGCATATGCCTAAGACAGGCACGAGGATGAACAGGGCAGGCCTGGAGGACCTGGCCTCCATACCTGGGGGCTGGGAGTGGGCTGGGGACCCACCTGCTGCAGAAGGCGAGGGGAGGGGAAGGCGGAGACGACAGCCTCGGCCACGGCTGGGCTGACCCGGTTGAACTGTGTAATCTGCTGCCGCCAGGCCCCCCGCAGCCCTGTGCCATCTCTTGCTACTTGCTCGCCTGCGGCCCAGCGCCCTGCCACGCAGAAGGAGAAGGCTTGGGACTCCCGGTGCTGCCTGCAAATGGGCACGGTTGTAGGGAGGTGTCCCTTCTGCGCACCCAGCCCCCCAGCTCAGCAAACCTCTCAGCCCTCTCTGTTCTTAGAGGCCTTCCGTACTCCTGTCCCCGCTCCCACTGCAGCCACCAGCCAGGGTGGGGGTCACGCACCGGAAGGGGCGCTGGGCGAGGGCCTTGGTGAAGGCGCACACGTGCTGACTCAGCTCCTGCCAGGAGGCCACCAGCAGCACGTCCAGGTTCGCCCAGAGCTGTAGGAGCACCAGGGCCTGAGGAGGAGACCTGCCTGTGGGTGTGGCTCAGAGGAGAGCTCCCCTGGGGGACACCCAGCTGAGACCAACCCTGTGTGTGACCCTGGGACCAACCCCAGCCCCTGCTGGGCCTTAGAGAGCAGCCCAAGCGCCTGGGTCAAGGCCAACCACTTTACCCAACCCAACCAGCCTCACCTCCTCCACCTCGGGCCACCCGACTGCCAGCTCAGCACAGGCCACCGCTGGATTCTTTGGTTGCCGCATCTCCTGGGTGCTGGGCTGGCGGGACCTGAGCAGAGATGACTGTCCCTCCAGCTCCCCACACCCTGTCGGTCCCACCCTCCTTGAGTTTTCCTGCTTCCCCTAGAGCCCACCCGGAGGAGGTGGCTAGCTGTCACAGCAGTCTTCAAAGCCACCCTTACCTTTCCCCCGAACTCCCCCTTCCCAGTGAGGCCTGCTAAGGGTGTTAGGGGACCAGTACCACAGGTAGGCGTCCAGCCCGATGACAGCCAGGTGGGGGCAGGCATGGCTCTCAGGAGGGACCCAGGGCACTGAGCAGGTTGGGCCACAGATCTGCAAGCCGAGAAGGGTTACTATGCATGTTGTTCTGGGCTGTGGCAGGCGGGGGCCACAGGCCGCCAGGCCACCACCAGTTTCCAGAGAGAAGAGGAACGAGGCCAAGAATGACCCAGTGGTTCTGGGAGGAGACTGGAGTGGACTCCCTCTGCCCAGCCAGCTCTCTTTAAAAACCAGCTTTGTGCATCCTGTAAAGCTAAGGGGACAGACAACCCACGAAAGCTGATGGGCAGGTCCCAGGCTCCTAGAAGAGCTGGACTGAGAACCACCCCCATTCCTGGTCCGCCTCTGCCCCTAGCCTGGCATTTGCCTGCCATACATCAAGTGCTCCATAGATGCTGAGCCTGAGACACTAGGATCTGGCAGAAGGTCTAAGCTAATGCCACTCTGGTGGCATCATCAGCTGAGCAGTCCCCATTTCTCCTCCAGCCAGGTGGAGGCTGTGTTGTCAGCTGTCACAAGTGGACCGCAACCCGCAGCCCTAGTCCACAGCTTCACCAGTTTATCACCTCTGAGTTCTGACTCAGCTTTTCAGAGGACCCTCCTCATTCTGGCTTCTGGCTTCTAGAAGCAACAGTGGCTCCCCTCTGCTCCCAGGCCAAGAGCCCAGCTGGCTTTCCCCATCTCACCCAGAACATCTGGTGGTTGCTGACCACAGAGGTGCCCCAGCCCGCCGCATGCCCTCTCCCGCCCCTCCCTCCTTGAGCATGGACTGGCAAAGAGTGCGTGTGGCCGGGGACCCAGCTGCTCACGATTTGTGGAGAAGTTCTACTGCCCCCATGTGAGTACCTGGGTCAGCTGGACGACACCCTGCAGAAACTCCTCGGGCTCCAGCAGCAGCAGGAGGTCCTGCTCATCTGCAGCCCACACCTCAGGAGGCACCTGTGGGGACATCCAGGGGCACGGCTGCCCACCCCCAGCCCCGCATGCTCCAGGGCCTCCGTCTGGGCACCCCAGCAGCTTTGAGGCTCCATCAGGACTGCGCTACAGAAGCCCAGTGTTCTGACTCCAAGACCAGCCCAGGGTGCAGCTGAGTTCAGGCTCTGGACCCCAGCCCTGCAGCGTACCAGCAGAGCCACTTGGGTGTCACCAGCTCAGTGTTCCCCGTTCCTAGCTTACTGGTCTGGAGAACACACCCCCCCACAGCTGCTGTCTTTCAGGACCAATGCCTCGTGTGAAACCACAGACAGAAAACACGAACCCAGGCTGCACTCTGTAAACCCAGAACATGGGGCTGCTGGTGGCAGTAACCCGGGATACTCACACTGCGGGGGCAAGGGTCTGGCTTCACTCTGCACCACCTGAGGCTCCGGGCCGGGCACTGGGGCTCCACTTGGTACTCACAGCCCAGGGTGCCCAGGGCCTCCATCAGGATGTCGGCGCCAGCATCTTCCAGGATGGCTGGGATGGCGGGAGAGACAACTGTCACTCCTTCCTCCCCCTACGTGAAGACACTGGGGGGGAGGGGGAGACAGCAAACCCACAGCTTGGCCGGCGCGGTACAAACACCCTGATTAACAAACACACCGGCTCCCAGGGTGCAGATCGGGCCACATGGCCGAGTCTGTCTCTTAAGCCAGCTCCCCAGGCGGGAAGGGGCGCCGATTCCGGGCCAACTGCGGCCTCGACGGCAGCCCCGCCCGCAGTCGGGCCGGACAAGCGCGCAGTGAGCACGGCCCGGGCTCCGGCGCCCCCCAGGCCCCGCCCCCGCCTCGGCCCGGGGCTCCCCTCGGCCCTGGCACCTGGGTCCACGCGCACCACCAGGCGCCGCACAGCCTGCTCGGGCCGCAGCAGCCGCAGCGCCTGGGCCGCCGCCCCGCGCTCCTCCGCCGGGGCCCGGGCCCTCGCGGCGGCCTCCGAGTCGGCTTCCGAGCCGGCGGGGCCCTCGGCGTCCGAGTCCGAGATCTCCCAGGTCGGGGGCCGCCGCTGGCTCCGGCCCCGGCGCGAGCCCCTGGCTCTCCCGGGCCCGACCCTCGCCATGGCCAGCCCGGCCTCTCCGCCGCTTCCGGTCGCGCCGGACGCCTTGTCGGGGACACCGGGCGCTTCCGGCGGCGGGCGGGGCTGGCGGCGGCTTCCGGCCGGAGCGCGGCGGCGGGCGCGGCCATGGCGCGGAAGAAGGTGCGGCCGCGGCTGATCGCCGAGCTGGCCCGGCGCGTGCGGGCCCTGCGCGAGCAGCGGGAGCGGCCGCGCGACTCGCAGCGCTACGCCCTGGACTACGAGACGCTGACGCGGCCGCCCTCGGGCCGCCGGCTGCCCGCGCGGGCCTGGAGCGACGCGCGCCGCGAGAGCCGCCTCCTGCAGCTGCTCGGCCGCCTGCCGCTCTTCGGCCTGGGCCGCCTGGTCACGCGCAAGTCCTGGCTGTGGCAGCACGACGAGCCGTGCTACTGGCGCCTCACGCGCGTGCGGCCCGACTACACGGCGCAGGTGCTGCCCCGTCTCCGCCCCGCGGGCGCCGCCACCTCCCCCGCGCGCGGCTCTGGGCTGGGGGTCTCCGGCCGCTGAGCTGGGGGCGAGCGAGCTCTCTGAGCTGATTCCCTCCCCACTTGCTTTGCAGAACTTGGACCACGGGAAGGCCTGGGGCATCCTGACCTTCAAGGGTAAGGCGTGGGAGACCAGGTGGGGGCTGCTGGCCACAGATCGTCCCGCGAGTGTGTGCGGTGAACCCCGGCCTTCTTTCCCCAGGAAGGACGGAGAGCGAGGCTCGGGAGATCGAGCAGGTCATGTACCACGACTGGCGGCTGGTGCCCAAGCACGAGGAGGCCGCCTTCACGGCTTTCACGCCGGTGCCCGAGGACACTCCGCGCTCTGTGCCCTACCCGCCCCTCCTCCGGGCCATGATCCTAGCAGAGCGACAGAAAAACGGGGACAGCAGCACCGAGGAGCCTATGCTGAATCTGGAGAGGGCAGGCATTGGTCCCTGGGACTACCCTGCGAAACAGAAGGCGAAGAGAAAGGCCAAGGGCACCCCCGTCTGAAGTGCCCGAACCGGGAGGCTGCCTGAAGGGTGTGAGCGGCAGGCACCCTTTTTGATGAAAGAAAATGTCTTTGGACGATGCCTACATCAGCCCCTCGGGAGCTTGGACCCGACCTCCCAGGGGCTTGTTCTGAGGCTCTGTGTTTTGGTGGAAAGGGGTCAGGCCAGACTCTGCATCTGGCCTCTGTCTCTGCTGACCCAACACTCAGTTCGGACCGAGGGGGCCACGCGGGAGGCGGCCGCTGGGGCAAAGCTGGAAGCAGCGGGGCCAGCAGGTGTGGAGGCCCCGCGCTGGCACCTGTCACTTCCAGGCGGCCTCCCCTTCCGCATTACATCTTGCCTCTGCCAGGATCCAGGCAGAAGCTGTGAACGCGAATAAAAGCAAATGAAGTAGCCCTGGGTCGTAGTTTGTTTGAGTTGGGGGCTCGGGGACGTAGCAGGTTCTCTGCAGGACTGTGGGGAGGGGAAGGCAGACTCTGGTGCAACTGGCCAGGTGGTGCGAGGTGGGCCGAGCAGGCGCCCTGTGGCTGGGGAGGCCTGAGCGGACCCCATGGCCACAGCGGGGCTGGGGTGGGCCTGGAGGACCGGCAGCGCCTCGCAGAGGAAGCGGCAGCGCCGGGCGTCCGGGGACCGAGGGGTCTGGCCGCGGCCCCTTTAAGCGCAGAGCCCGCCTCTCCCGGGCGCGCCGCCCCGCCGAGCCCGCCGCGAGCCGCCGCCGCCGCCGCCATCATGATCTGCCTGGTGCTGACCATCTTCGCCAACCTCTTCCCGGCGGGTGAGCGGCGCGGGCCGGGGCGGGCCGGGGGTCAGGGGGCGGCCGGGCCTGACGCGCCGCCCCGCGGTCCCTGCAGCCTGCGGCGGCGTGCACGAGCGCACCTTCCTGGCCGTGAAGCCCGACGGCGTGCAGCGGCGGCTCGTGGGCGAGGTGGTGCGGCGCTTCGAGAGGAAGGGCTTCAAGCTGGTGGCGCTGAAGCTGGTGCAGGTGAGGGCGGGGCGGGCGCGCGGGCGGGCGGGCGGGCGGGCGGCAGGGGTCCCAGGCGCACCCGGCCCGTCCCCTCCCTCCCCAGGCCTCCGAGGAGCTGCTGCGCGAGCACTACGCCGAGCTGCGCGAGCGCCCCTTCTACGGCCGCCTGCTCAAGTACATGGGCTCGGGGCCGGTGGTGGCCATGGTGAGTGCCGGCCGCCGGGCGGGAGGGCGGGCAGTCCCGGCATGCGCTGACCCCGCCCCCGCCCGCAGGTGTGGCAGGGGCTGGACGTCGTGCGCGCCTCGCGGGCGCTCATCGGCGCCACGGACCCGGCCGCCGCCCCTCCCGGCACCATCCGCGGGGATTTCTGCATCGAGGTCGGCAAGTAAGGCCGGCCCCCGGGACGTTCTTAGCCCGGTCCCGACAGCCCCAGCTGCGCTGCGCGGGCCTTGCCCGAGCTCCGCCCGCGCTCACGCGCGCCCCTCCCTCGCAGGAACGTAATCCACGGCAGTGACTCGGTGGAGAGCGCCCGCCGCGAGATCGCGCTCTGGTTCCGCAGCGATGAGCTCCTGTGCTGGGAGGACAGCGCCGGGCACTGGCTGTATGAGTAGCCGGGCCTCGGGGGCCGGGCCTCCAGGGCAGATGTGCGCTCTCTGAAATAGGCTGTGAATGATTCAGCATCCTCCGGACCCCGGAGGCGGTGCACACATCCTCTTCCCCTGGGAGCTCAGAACACCCTTCCTGCGGTAGCAATCACAGCTCCCCTTCACGACCTCCAGGGGCGGGTGGGTGCACGCCCCACCAAGCCCTGGCATGTCACGGGCCTTTCTGCGGGGGAAGCGACTCAGGAGCCCAAGCCCGGGCTGCACTGTTAACAGCACGCCTGGAAATGCATGGTGGCACTGACCCAGCTTGTTTCAGCGTTTTTTGTTTTTTTTTTTTTTACAATAAATTCAAGAAAGCTCTTCTGTTTACGGTGGTCTGGGCCCAGAGACACAGAGGGATGATGTTAGGACATTTATTACATACAGAGCAGATACGTGGGTTCGCTTGCAGGGCCCAAGCCTGAGGAGAATCATCACCCAGCCCCTTCCCCCAGCTGCACCCACCTGGCTAACCCCCAAGTCACTTCATGGCCCTGTGGGAACAGACAAGGGACCTGATGGACATCACAGTGGAGAGTGGCAGGGCGGTGGGAAGAAGCCTGCAGCTGCACGTGGCTGCCGCGGTGTCCAGCTGGGCTTGTGGGATGGCTGCCCAAGATCTGTGCTTCTCTGGTGGGAGGAGGTGGGTGGGCAGCAGGGCCTGGGGCTGCCCTGATCAGTGCCTCTGGGAGCAGGAGTAAGGCCTGGGCAGGTGGCGGCGGTGGCAGTCCAGGGCGGCGCCCTCTGAGCAGGGGGCACACACACCCAGAGCCGGCTGGAGGCGGCTCCTGTCCTTAGCCCTTAGGGCCTCTGCACTGCAGCCTGTGCCAGCTGCCCTCAAGGGAGCAGGCCACACCTCTAGCCCTAGGCACTTAGTAGTGTGTCTTGGGAGCTGGGCTCCTTTGGAGACCTTGCAGGAGGCAGGCCATGGAGCACATCTTCCCTGTCACCCTGAGGCTGAGCCTGCATCCTAGGACTGACCCCAGGAGAGGCCAGAGGCCTCCCCTTCTTCCTGAGGCCTGGGCCTGCCCTGACAGCCTGAGAAATTCCACCCTAGGGGCTTCTGGGAGAGGCAGAACTCCAGGACCTGCTCCTGTAAGGTGGGTCTTCTGCCCAGGGACAGTGAGGGTGGGGTGTGGTGGGGGGGACGACTGGACAGACATGGGTCAGTGAAGGTCAGCGCGAGCCTGCCACAAGGAGGGTCATGGGGCTCGAGCGGGGTGAGGGCATCTGTCTCTGTCTTCTCGAGCAGCTGCCCCAGGGAGCCTGGTGACGTGCTTTCATGCCAGTTCCCGGGGTTGCAGGGAGCAGGGTGCGGGAGCCCAGGGAAGGCTAGCGGCTCGGCTGGCTCCCTTAAGGTCAGACCTCTACCCCCATGGGCAGCAGGCAAGTGTCTCGAGGGGGAAGACGGGCGGGGGTGAAGTCCCTGCTTCCTGCCCTGGGGGTCCTGGAGTGAGTGACAGGAGTGGGGACCAGGGTGGTGCTGGGAGCTGCCTGCAGGGCCTTCCCCCCGCCCGACACCCCCAGGATTCTGCCTCGCTCTGGCCTTGAAGTGTCCTGGGGACTACGCTGGGCTGGGTGCCGGCCAGGAGCTGCTGGGGCAAGGGTGTCCCGAGAGGCTCTGCCCCTCCCTGGTGAGAAGGCCACCCCGCGCCCCGGCCGCCCTCCCAGCCAGACCCGCTGCTGCCCCCTGCCAGCTCGCGGGGAGGTCTGGGCTGAAGGTGAAAGCTGCGGGTTGAGAGGTTAGAGGGGCGGACAGGCGCCTGGCTGCCTGCGGGGCGGCGGTGGGCGGTGGGCGGGCATATGTACACGTTGGCATCGGTGGGTGGGGGAGGCGGCAGCAGCCTCACTCGGGGGCGTAGGACACCTGCCACACGATGATGTGGCTGCGCTCGGCCTTCGACAGCATGGGCTTCACCTGGCTCACGTCCCCTGCACTCTCCTCCGTCTCGTCGTCCTCTCCATCGCCTGGAGAGACAGCGCAGCGGCGTGATGGGCAGCCCTGCCTGGGAACACCTGGGGTCCGCGGGTGGTGCCCACTCACCGATGCGGAAGTCGATGTAGCCCTCCCCGCCGCTCAGTACCAGCACGTTCCTCAGCTTCTGGCCCTCGGCCTCGGAGCCAGCGGCAGGCCCGGGGCTCTCCGACGGGCTGTCGAGCACGCTGCCGTTGAGAGTGGCCAACACGTTCCCTGTCATCGGGGCACAGGGACCTCAGGGGGGCAGCAAGGGCCCCCACGCAGGCTCCTGAAGGGAGGCCACAGCTGCAGCCCTGCAGGCAGTGGGCCCCACCCTCACCTGGCACTGAAACAAAGAATTTGACGGCGTCGCGGTGCCCGTGGAAGCAGAGCTGGGCCTGGGCCATGGAGCAGTAGGGAATGAAGCTGCTGGCTGATTTGTCACTGCTGTCGTCGCCATACACGTGGATGACGCCCCCTGGGCGGGCCCCCTCCCCAGACGTGGGCGATGTCTTGTTGGCTGGAGAGAAAGGGGCGGGGAGAGGCTGAGCCCCTGACTGGGAGAACCGCACTTCCCGCGGGGGAGGGCGGCGGGGGGCAGGAGAGCACCCCCGGAGGGGCAAGGCCAGCCTCAGCCCTCAGGGTCTCTCTGGCCAGGCAGGGGCTTCCTTCTGAGAGCAGGAGGCGCAGGTGCTCTGAACTTACCTCGGAGCCCCAGGAGCTGACCTCGGTGCAGGACCACAGCTGAGGGAGGCGGGCGGCAGAGCAGGGAAGAGACAGGAGAGAAGTGGTCACAGGATGGGCGAGCTGAGGACGGCTGCGGCCAGGGCAGCCTGGTGTCCTCCTCAGTGTGGCCTGGCAGAGCACACCTGCCCCTGGGACTCTGACACTTGCCCCTTAGTGGCGGCCATGGCCATCTCTGCAGATGTCTGGGGGGGTCACTCACTCTCGGTCAGCGGGATAGAGATGACGACTCCATTGCCAGTGCCCACCCACAGGCGGTTGCCCGCAATGAGCAGGGCTGTGATGCGCACGAAGGAGAAGCCCAGCTTGCCTGTGCCTGGGGGGCAGGGAGGTGGGGTCAGCGGGGCCAGGGTGGGGGCCACCCTACCCGCTCGCCCTGCCCGCGCAGGCCTCACCCAGCATCTTGCTGACGTAGGGCTCGATGTCCACGTCCTGCAGGTGCTGGTGGGTGTGGGCGTGGTAGAGCCGCAGCGTGGAGTCCAAGCGGATGGACACCCACACCCCATCGCCGATCCACGCCAGCTGCCGCACCTGGCTCTCCCGCCTCGGGTGGGCATCGAATGACTTCTGCGGGGTCACGGCAGCCCGTCAACGGGGGCGGGGCAGAGGGGGACGCCTGAACCTGCCATAGCCAAGGCTTCACCCCGACATCCACACAGCTCACTGCACCCCTCCTCTAGTGCCAGCTTTGCTCCTGTGGGTCCAGGCTCCTGGGAGGAGCCCCTGCCACTGACTGGCACCCTCACCCACAGCCAGGTGGCCAGAGGAGGCGTGTGGGGCCCACGTGGGTGTTGGTCTCATTTGTTTCAGGGCGAAGCAGTGGTGGGTTCCAGACAGACTGGCTCACAGCCCACCTGCCCTCTGCTGGCGCATGACCCTGGACAGATGAGTCACTTCCCTGAGTGTGTTTCCTTTGACCCCACAAAGCCCCCAACATCTATTGGAAGGTGGCTGGGAGCGATGTTGGCCAGCAGGGCCCCGTCCCTCCCGGAGCCCTGGCCGCCAGCACTCGCCTCGATCTGCATCGTCTTGGGCTGGATGACGTGCACCTTGTTCTTGTAGCCGCACCACACACGGTCGTACACGACAGCCATGCAGCGGATTGAGTGGTGGGGGTGGCCCAGGTCCATCAGGTGATAGTTGCTCAAGTCCCACTGGCCATCTGCAGAGAGCCCACCAGCCTGCTCAGGCCTGGCCTGGCCCACCTCTGCTCACGGTGCAGGGTGGCCCACACCCTGCCAGCACTGTCAGATGCTGCCCAACCACCTGGTGCCACCAGGCCTCACCTTCACCTCGGTGGAAGATGGCCAGAGTCCCATCTGCCAGAGCCACCAGTACTCGTCCTTTCACGTGCCTGGAAAGGGAGGGAGGTGAGCCAGGTGTGGGCTGGGCCGCCCCTGATGCCCAGCCCCGGGCTGGGGAGCACATACACCAGGCTCAGAACCGAGTCCTTCAGCTTGATGGAGTGCAGACACTTCTTCCAGTTGGCCACGGCGGAGTGCACATAGAGCCTGCAGGAGGAGGCCGGCAGTGGGCAGAGGGCTCGCCCAGGGGACCTCCCCCACCCCTGCCCCCAGGGCCCCGTCTACCAGCCGTTCTGGGCTCCCAGCCACATGGTGGGTGCGGCACTGCTGCTGGCCCCCGCAGGGTCTCCGCTGGGCTCCGCCTCAGGTTGCACCCCACTAGCGTCGGTCTCCAGCCCATTCTCACTGTGGGAAGGATGGTGGCTCCAGGGCGGCCCGTGGAAGCCTGTCCCCACCCACCTCTGCCCGTCTCCCCTCCCCTTTGTCTCTGCCCCATCCTGAGAGCGCCCACCTGCCAGGCTGGGCACTGGGGGGCTGGGTCGGGGCCGGGTCTGTGAAGACGTGCTCCGTGAGGGGCCCAGGCCGCACTACAGCTGTGTCTGCCTCACTGGGCCCAGAGTCTGGCACCTCGGTGGCCTCCGTGGCCTCCTCCGTGGACTGAGATGGGTTGACCTTCCCATTGGCAACAGCAGCTACCTCCCCTGTGGACGGGAGGGCTGAGCTTGGCTGAGCAGGGAAGGCACGAGGGGGCAGAGAGTAGGTGGCCGCTTGGGCCCAGGACTCACCCTGGCCCTTGTCCAGCACTGGGGTGTCCCCTCGGGAGGAGCAGTTGCTGCGAGGCACATTGCAGCGGGTGGCGCAGCCCACCAGGGTGATGCCGGCCAGCACACCGTCGGCACTGGAGTCCTCAGGGTTCATGTCGCTGTCCAGGAAGATCTCCCCTGGAGGATAGTCATTGTCGCTGGCCGCTGGGGGGAGAGTCACAGCTCTGTCACCCCATGCTGAGCAGCCCCTACTGTAAGACCACACCCAGAGCTCATGTGCAGGTGGGGGTGCAGGGGGAGGAGACGGGGGCCACCTGCTGATGCCATCCTATCTCCTTCTAATCCGGTGAGCGTTACATCAGGGTCTTCTCCTATGTTGCTAACAAGACTAAGCAGGATAAGACAGCGCGAGGGAGCTCCTCCCTGGACACGCCCCGCAGGCTGTGCGTCCGCAGCATGTCCAGAAGGCAGGTGCTGCTCGGCGGGCCTCCTTACATCCTAGTCATCCCCCTCTCCTGGGCGGCGGCTCGCACATGGGGCTGGCACTCACCGGGGATGCTGGAGATACACAGGACATGGGCGTTGCAGACGGTGAACTGGTCCACGACGGTGCCCGGCTGGTTGGCATCGATGATGACCACTTTGCTGGTGGTCAGGGTGCTGGTGAGGACCCACACTCGGCTGGAGGTGGCGTCCGTCTCAGACAGCTCCTTGGCCTGTTTCAGGGCACAGGCTACTCCAGCAGCAACACGGGGTCGGGGGGCCTCCCTGGGTCTCTCAGGATCTAGCTTAGCCCACAGCCTCAGGGGACATGGCTGAGCTCCCACGGCCAGGATGGTGGGAGCTCAGAATTGCACTGTGTATCTGGATGGCTGGCACACAGTCTCACTTCCACAGAGGAAAAGCCTGAACTGCAAGCAGGTAAGTCTCTGAACTCCAAAGCAAGCGGTGACATAAAACGAGGCCTTGGACACCCCCCAGGTGGGAAGCATTTTCCGCCACCCTCCTGTGCTCAGCCCATGGCCCTGCTCCTCTGCAGGTCAAGACATGTGCTCCTCACAAAAAGACAAGCACCCGAGGGACCTGGGCCCGGCCCTCCTGTCCGCTGGACCCAGCCCGGCCCCTTGGAGGCCCAGGAGGGGGGAACTAGACAGCAGCTCAGCCCCTGGCCTGCCATGGGGAGGGGAAGGGAGCCCCACATGAGCCCAGTCCCGTGGCACTGTCCCCAGCTGTCCTGTGTCTGTCACCCAACCCAGACTCTGGCGAGGGGCAGGCCCCAGCTGGCCTGTGGCTCTGACCTTTTTCTTCTCGGGAGACGTGTGGTTGCTCTTGGTATCTCCTTCTGCTTCCCGGTCGCAGGTAAGAGGGTCACGGCCAGGTGCGGGTTTGACTCCCTCCCCAGAGTCATCCTCACTGGGTTTCCAGCCACTCAGGTTGACCCCCGCGGCACACCACAACTGAGAGGACAGGGCCATGAGAGCCAGGAGCCTGCTCCGCTCTGCCAGCCCACCGAGGGCCTCCCCCAGCTTCCCAGACCTGCCTGGATGCAGCTTCTGGCTGAGACCTTTCCCTGCCTCGCCCTTCCCTGTGGCCCTGAGTCCTCAGGCTGGGCTCACCTTCATGGTCGGGTCCTTCTCCACCAGAGGGCGGCAGTACACGGGCACAGGCACGTTCTTCATCCGCGTGTCCTCCTGGCCCCCATTGGGACTCAGCTGCAACCACAAGGCAGAGGGGCTGTGGGCACGAGGCCTGGGGCAGGGCAGGTGCGTGGGGCGGTTCAGCCACCCTCTCCTTTAGAATCAGGGCTGGGGCTGCGGGCCTGGGCAGGGAGCGGGATCTCTGCGGGGGGGCGGCGGGAACGCTGCTGGGGTCCCCAGGCAGCGCCCCATCTGCAGCGCCCAGGCCAGGCTGAGGGGGGTGGGCGCCAGTCTGGCCCCGCCCCGCGCCCCGCCCCGCCCCGCCCCCGCGGCCGCGCCGGGCAGCACCTGCTTGTACTTGGCCGGCAGGCTCCAGCCGCAGGCCTGCAGCCGCCCGTCGTCGTTGCGCACGTGCTCGCGCACCTGGCGGTACTGCTCGCGCTTCTGCTCCCGCCGGGCGGAGGACGTGCAGTCGCTGGGTGGGAGGAATGATAGGTGACTTCTGTCTGCAGTGACCCGCAGTCCCGCCCCACAGGGAGCACGCCCGATGTCTCGGGAGCTCCCCGTCCTGGATCTGGACGTGGCTTCTGCCCATCGGGCACCCGTCTGACAGAGGGTGGCTCCCCAGCACTAGGTGTGGATGCCACGTCGGGCACTGCCCTTGTCCAGGTGCCTGTTCTGCTGCTGCCGTCACCAAGGGCCAGCTGGCAGGGACCCTCAGTGCAGCCTCCCCTCCCCTGGGGCCCTTCTGGGGAAACTTCCACAGGCTTCTGACACAAGGCTCCAAAATCCCCACTTCTGCCCTGGAGCCAAATTCCTGGTTTTAAAACTGAGGAAAACACAAAATTCCAAAGAGAAACTTATTCCCCAGGAAGAAACTCAACCCTGCGGGAGTCCCTGCAGAGCAGAGGTGTGCCGGCCAGCCGGGGGTGGGCCTGGAGGCAGTGAGAGCCTCAGGGGCAGAGCCGGGATCACGCAGAGCTGGGCCGAGAGAAGGGACTGCTGGGGAGCACAGCCTCTGCAGAGGAACAGCCAACGTCCCACTAGCGGGGGGGGGGGGGGGGGGGGGGGCGGGCAGGAGGCTGCGGGACACTCACTCCTCAGGGAAGAACTCCAGGGGCCGGCTGCCGGCAGAGATCTGGCACATGGCATGGCTGCGGCGCTGGCTGAAGCCGGCTGTGGTGGGCGACTTGTAATGGATGTTCACCGAGGGGTAGGACCGCTTAGCAGGAGGGGGGCTGGAGGAGGAGCTGAAGAGGCGGCTGAAGCTGCCAGTGGAGGTACGAGAGGCTCGTAACAGCCCGAGGGGAGCCCTCCCTGTCTTCCCAAAGTGGCTGCTGCCCACACCCCCCAGGTGCCCCCAACTCACAACTGCCAGATGGTGGACTTCTTCTTCTCCTGGACAGACGGGTGCTCCCGGGATGCTCTACAGGGAAGGGGCGAGGGGAGTAGCCAGTCTCGGCCACCACCCAGCCTGACTCTGCCAGCTGGTTGACCACGACCGACTGCCCAGGCTGGCCCGCCTGCTGCCCAGTCTGACCACACCCACGTCCCAGCATGACTTGGCCCTGCCCAGTCTGATCCGGCCCCACTCGCCTCCCTTGCCCGAGACCCTCCCTGGGAATGGAGCTTCAGAGAAGGCCTCGTGGGCAGGTCACTCAGAACTTCCCAGAAGGGCCCCCGCACACAGGCCTCAATGTGCCCCAGCCCCACTCTAGCCCAGTGGGCACCTCCCCTTGCCAGGCTGGGGCTGCACTGGAGGCCCCGCTCTCCTGGCCCCGCAGGCTCCTAGGACCCTCCAGTCCTCGCAGAAGAGCGGGACGTGGGGTGGAGACCAACCTCAAGTCCATTGCCAAGACCTTTCATAGCGACCACAGCTCAAAAATGAAGATGGGAGTGCATCTTTGGGACCCTGTGGGCAGCCTCGGGGACCCACCTGATCATCTCAGTCCACCGCACGGCCTCCTGCAGCTCCATCAACCGCTCCTTGTACTGGTTGCGCTCCATGAGCACGCGGGCCATCTCCACCCGCGTGAAGCGGCGGCGCTGTGCCATAGGGATCTTGTCCTGCAGGGGAGAGGTGCTGGTGTTCAGCCAGTGAGGAGCCGGCGAGCAGGTCAGGCCAGCGCCCCCGGAGGCCAGGTCACGCCTGGCTTCCTCTTGGGCCAGCCTCTGGTATGGGCAAATCAGGCGTGGATTTCCCACAGATCCTCAGGCAAACTTGATGGGGAAGGTGTGGCAGGGGGACAGGAGACATGGGAGGGGGAGGGCCCCGCCCCCGACAGGGCCACCTTCTCTCCAGAAGGTCACATGATACACTTGAGTACAACACGGTGATTTTCCTACTAGCCCCTGGACACCTCGGCAATCCCAAATGCCTCTGGTCAACGTTAACAGCGATACTGTTCCAAGCTGGGATGCCAGGAAGAGAGGTTTTAGGGAAGGTCCAGCGAGCAGGACCTGGGGTCACTACGTCCGCTGAGCTGGACGCTGGAGGTTTTGGTGAATGTGCTTGGGGTCTGCCATTTGCAAGTTCTGTAGCAGGCCCGAGTCTACTCTGAGCAGCTCTGGCCCGGGCTGCCACAGGCCAGGGTGGGAGGCCCAGCGGGGAGCTGCCAGGTGGGGGAGCGGGTACCCAGAGCAGTGGGTGGGCTGGAGGGCTCCCTTGCCAGTGGGCCCCACCACACGGCACAGTTCACAGGTGCACATGCAGCCCCAGGCCCCACACAAGGAGGCCGAGTGCCACATGGGAGGGGCCCTGGGGAGCTCGACAATTCACCTGCAGCTGGGTTTCTCTCTAGAGTTTGAGGTGGAGGGATGTGGAGGTGAGGGGCTCCACAGGATGGGCAAAAGGTACAGCTACTGTTTCTCGAGTGCCTGCTGTGTGACCTGCATCCTGACACGTGCGTCACACAACCCCCAAAACGACAGAGCTAATGATGGGTGACGTCAATGTCCAAAATTCACCCTGGGCTGCAGACCCGTGCCTGCCCTGTCCTTAGGGAAGGTGGCCAGGTCAGGGGCCCAGCTCTCCTCTGGACAGGAGGGGAAGGGGGCGGTGGTGGGAAGGACAAGGGCCTCACCCCACCCCCACAGCTGCTCCGGGAACAAGCAGTTAGGAAGCCCCAGGGAGCAGAGGGGCGGAGGGCTTTCCTCAGAACATTTCATGCACCTCAGGTGGTTGTGGGGGCAGATGAGGGCCTCAGAGTGCCTCAGGTACCCAGGCTGTTCTGTCTGGGGGACGTCAGTGACGGACACTGTTTCCCAGCCTTGCTCTGCAAGTTGGAGTGTGGGGGACAGTGGCTGGGCCACACAGGCGGGGAGACCCTGCATGGGACCGTGGAAACACATCCACGAGGACCTGGGCTGAGAGGGGCTGGTCTGACCTCACAGTCTTGGGGGCAGGTGATGCTGCTGGGCACGATGGTCACATAGGAGGGTGAGGAGGGCCCAGAGACCCGGAATTAGCGCATCCCCGGGGAGCCCGCCCCGTGCTGCCCACCCCCCGTGCCCCACATGTTAATAGTGGAATATACCAATTCTGTACAGAGATAGCTGCTTACATCCTCCACCTCTTCTTTGGGTTCACGGCGGGCGACAATGGCCTCTGACTTCACTCTGCAGGATGAGGAAGGAAGCAGGACAAGGGTGAGGGCCCCTCTGGCCGCTGGCCCAGAGGCTGTGTCCATCTCTTGTCCAGGTTCAGGGCTCTCCCCTCAGGTTCTAGGCCCTGAGCATTCCTGCCAGTACCTTGGAATGCGTGGCCCCACACCCCTGCACACATGTGCCCTGAAGCCCAGACATGCGTCCTGGCTGCTCCAGCCAAGGAACAGGACCTCGGACTCAGGCAGTCAAGTGCTGATGGGAAGGGAGAACAAGCTGCACTCCCGCAGCTGGCTTCAGGCAAGCCCCAAGGCATCTGGCTGCACTCCCACAAACTCTGCACAAGTGCCACCTGCCTCGGGCCTCCTCTCACACCTCCCCTTACCACTCTGAGAGATAGAGAGAGAGAGAGAGAGAGAGAGAGAGAGAGAGAGGGTCAGGTGGGAAAAGAAAGGCTATGGGGAAGTACAGAGTGGTGTGGCAGAGACCCCAGAGCTTCTCAACAGGGCTGCATGGCAGAACCTTGGCCCAGCAGGGGCTGGGGAGCAGAGAGGAGCCAGAGGACCTCGCTTCTCCTGAATGACATAATGGTGTGAGAGCAGCAGGAAGGACACGCAAGACAGGACCCGTGTCCCTCGTCTGGGATTCCCACAAGGATGGTGGAGACGAGGGGGGGCAGGGCAGGCGGGCAACACAGTAGCTGGGTCTGGGTAGTCAAATATGAGATGGCACTGAGCGAGGAGAGGGAGGCTGAGCAGTGAGCACATCATGTGAGCCATGTGGGTAGGAATGACCTCTGAGGCGCAGCTGGCCTGAGAGCAGACGCCAGGGTACCATGGAGAGGAGAGGACTGGGCAGGGCTTGACACCCCCCGCCCACCGACGGCCCCGCCCCTCTGGAGCCCCGCTCCCGCACTGGCGGCCCCGCCCCTCTGGAGCCCCACCCTCCGCACTGGCGGCCCCGCCCCTCTGGAGCCCTGCCCCTCCGGGAAGCCCCCGCCCCCCAGCCTCCACTCACCTCCTCAGCTCCTCCTCCAGGTCCTTGATGCGGCTCTCTAGCCTGAGCTTAGCTTGCCTCGCGGCTTCCAAGTCCCCCTTCAGCACCTCCTGCTCCCCAGAAAGCTGGTCCACCTTGGCGATGAGGTCGTTCTTCACCACGTTCAGCGCGTTTCTTTGAAAAGGTAGAAAGACATGACTCCGCGTGAACCAGTGTGTACACCATGTGATGGGGTCTCAAAGGGGTCTGCCCTCACTAGTGTATCTGAGAAGGCACATCCTGGTCCAGAATGGGGTGAAAGGCGGGGACTACGCCATCTTCTCCCCAGGACGGGTGAGTCCAGCTGTGTGGGTCCAGGCCCTCTCCAGGCTGCCCTCCAGGCTGGGCAGACACGGTTGCCACAGGGAGGGCCTGGCCCTGGTGGAGAGCTATCCCAGCATCGTGGCGCTGGAGAAGAGCGTTCTTACTTGGTTTCTAGAAGCTGAGAGTTCTCCAGCAGCAGATTCCCCACTTCCTTGCCCATTCCTGAAACAAAAGGTATAGAGGTGTTACCTGTGGCCGTTCAAGCCAGAGGTGGATGCTACCACACCTGCCTCAGAGTAATAGACATCCCTGGGAGTTGGCCCACACCTGGGAGGGCTGATGCGGGAGTATAAGGACCAGAGGCCCAATCTGCAGGAGGACGGGCTGCAAAGGGAGGCCATGTAGACCCTGGGGAGAGCCTCTGCTGGTCTTCAGGCCGCTCTCCACTCAGCAATGCAGTCAGGATGAACCTGCTGCATGGGCGCCCGGGGGCTCCTGGAATGGCCTCCGCAGGCACTGAGCAGATCTCCACTGCCTGGATGGACGCAATAGCCCTGGGCTTCTATTCTGGCGCTCCGGGCTGGGTTCCTACAGCTCTCTATGGACATGAAGTCTGGATACCAGCAGGGCCTGGATGGTACCAGCCTGAGCTGACCTGACGGCATCTATGCAGCCACCTTGATCTCTGCCTCTACCCCAGCAGCACTCCTCTTCCCCAAGCCTGTGGTTTCCAGGTCCGTCATGAAGCAGACCCCTTTCAGAGCTGCACCCCAGGAGAATGGAGGTTGGAGCTGCGGTGATGGGGACAGAGAAGACAGCACAGGACAAAGAGAGCCCCTGGCCAAGGAGATGGGATGGCTCCATGGCAGGCGCGGCCCTCCACCGGAGCTAGGAGCAGCACTGGTGGGACCTGGCCCGGGGTGGTGGGGTCAGCAAGAGGCAGAGGAAGGAGGGGAAGTGAGGAGGACTGCGCTCCCTGGGGCCAGTGCCCACAGGGGCTGATGCAGCTTCTCTGCAACCAGGCACCAAAGAGGACCCCGCAGACTCAGCTCTCTGCAGGCATGTCCCCAAAACCCCATAAAACATGGACTCTAATCTTTTAGGACAGCCCCGAGGACCCAAGGTCTGTTCTTCCTGTTCACCTCCCTCCACAGTCTACATTGTGAGACAGGACACACGCACAGGCAATGTGCTCAGCTTAGGGTTCTGCCTGCTGCCTCCACTCTCACGCCTGGCCTCAAGCATGGCCTGCCTCCCCCTCAGACTGAACGCAGCAGCCACCGGGCTCACCCCAGACAGGCTCAGGGGCTGCGCCCAGGGGCTGGGCCTGCCCTGAGCTTATGGGGGACTCTCAGAGGTCGGGCTGCCCCTCCTCAGCCCGTCAAAGGTCTGCGCTGAGGGGCTTCTGGGGAGTCAGGGTGCCAGCTCAGCATGCCTACTGCAGGCCCGCTCCCCCACCCCAGAAGCTAGGGACCCAGACAGCCCGCGGCCCCTGTTGACCCCACCATGCAGAACAAAGCAAACAGCTCATGAAGCATGAGAAGGTGTCGGGCAGACAGAGGAAGCCAGAAACGGGGAACAGAGACTGAGACAGGGCCTCGGCCTTACCAAAAAAATCATCGCGCACTATGGAGCCGTCCCAGTCCCACGGGAGACGGGCACCAGGGAGCAAGGAGCAGGAGAGAGGGGGAGAGAAAAGAAGCGCATTAAGCCTTGTGAACAGCAGGCGGGAAGTGTTTTAGGGCTCCGTCTCGCTGGGTTAGGGGTGGGCGCGGGAGCGGGTGGGCGGGCGGGGTGGGAGATGGGACGAGCCAGCTACTCCTTCCAGAAAGTTTATCCTTGGAGTTGCACAGGAAAGTGCCAGGCCATGAGCACCTGGGAGGTGAGGTGGGGGTCAGAGCGATGCAGCTGCCACCGCCCCAGTCCTGGGTTGGGAGGGGTGAGGGTCAAGGATGGGAGAAGTCTCTGCAAATGAGGGAGAGCTGTGCCCAGGGACTCGTGCGCCTCTGAGCACACCAGGGAGGCCGCCCTTGGATGGGTGGAGGGCCTCAGAGCTTCCCACTGCGAAGCCAGAAAGCAAGAGCTTGGTCCGTCTGCCATCGTGGGGAGAGGACCCCTGACTTCTGGGGTGCACCCAACAAAGGGGTGACGCTGCAGTACTGGGCCTGCAGTCCTTGTCCAGTTAACTGTCCTAGGCTTCTAACGGCTCCGTAGGACCTTAAGAAATGGCCCTGGGGATCCTCAGCCTTCAAGAAGACAGAGTCAGGGGCACAGCAGTTCTCCCTCAGATGTCAAGGTTGCCGTCAGGGGCTAGTGGAGCAAACCCACATAAGCTTCTGAGCAGCAGGAGGCTGGTGAGCAAAAGCATGTGTGCCTTAGTGCCGGGGACAGAGTCGGGAGGGGACAGCTGCACAGCCAGCAGTGACTGGACAGCAGCAGGGAGTGTCCCAAGGCTGGACGCCCCCCACTCCGTCTGGACGCTGCCGTGGGGAAGAGGGGGCCGCAAACAGACAGGAGAGATACACACCTGAGAACTCCCCTGGGGCCGTGTCCAGCGAAGCACAGAGAGACGGGGGAAAGGAAGTGACAAAGGTCAATTGATGACTGGAACCAACAGAATAAAGAAATTCTTATTAAAGAAAAAGCAACAATGGTCAGCCGTTTTCATGCTCCAAAGCATGACAGAATCCAGCAGACGCCCCCAGCCCAGGGGTGACAGATCCCCACAGGGGCAGAGCCCTGAAGGAAAAGGCAGGCCAGAATGGAAGAGCCCTCAGACCCCAGGGCCCAGAGTACCACGCTCCATGCCGGGGTGGGCATTTCGGATCCTTGCTCGCTTCTGCCAGGGATCTAAAGCCTGCTCGCCCTTGTTCCCATTACCCACCCATCAGGAGGACCAGCCCTCTGCAGACCGGATGGTTAAGGCCTGTAAAGATGAGCGTGCGTGGTTGCAGGTTTGCATGCGTGTGGTCGCATGTGGGTGGGGTGGGTGGGGTGCCAGGGGCGTCCAGCCTCAAAGGTGCCCCCAGAGTGAGTGAGCTCTGAGTGAGCGGGGCACAGAGGTGGACCCAACCTTGCAGGGTCCCCTGGCCAGTTCAGGTCTTATGGGAAGGGCACAACCCCAGGGAAAGGGTGGCCAGAAGACAAGAGGGGAGCAAGGGCTCTACTGTGCGAGGGTGGGGGGAAGAGACACTGAGTCAGAATGCAGAGGCGGGGGCGGGGAGCACGGGGCTGGCACGTGCTGTTCTCTCATGGGTCCAAATCACTCTCTGCTACATAGCTGAAGATTTGATGAGGCAGTGCTGTTGTACTGGATCATTTCATGCAGAAAAAGTCACTCGACTTAAACAACAAAATACACAATTTGTTACAGGAATTCAAATATTAAGAAGTGTACTGGGCCAGCCCCGTGGCCGAGTGGTTAAGTTCGCCCGCTCTGCTTCGGCGGCCCAGGGTTTCCATGGTTCACATCCTGGGTGCAGACACGGCAGCACTCATCAGGCCATGCTGAGGCAGCGTCCCACATGCCACAACTAGAAGGACCCACAACTAAAATATACAACTAGGTACTGGGGGGATTTGGAGAGAAAAAGTAAAAAAAGAGAAAAAAAAAAAGAAGATTGGCAACAGTTGTTAGCTCAGGTGCCAATTTAAAAAAAAAAAAAGAAATGTGCCAACTCAGAAGTGGACATGCCCTCTCTCCTCTCTCCTCCCCAGGGCAGCCACTGATCACGTTTGATATTCTTCTTCTCAGAACTCTTTCTAGATAAACATCAGGTTTTTGGTTGTTTTTTTTTTGAGGAAGGCTGGCCATGAGCTAACATCTGTGCCCATCTTCCTCTACTTTATATGTGGGATGCCTATCATGGCATGGCGTGCCAGGTGGTGCCATGTCCACACCCGGGATCCGAACCAGCGAACTGTGGGCCGCTGAAACGGAATGTGCGAACTTAACCACTGCGCCACCAGGCCGGCCCCATAAACATCAGTTTTTAAGAAACAAAATCATGACCACACTATCCATCCTCTTGGGCAACTTGCTTTGTTCCACCTAACACCGTATCACGGGGCTCTTTCCACATCAAAGATCACAGCTCTCCTAAACGCTTTGTCCTATTTCTGGACAGGAATGTTCTATCATTTACTATGGCGCTCACCCCTTTAACAGATGTTTAGGGCATGTATGGTTTTGCAGGACCACCCAGGCCACTACAGTGCACAGCCTCATGTGTGTGCAGTGTGGCTCTGTATAAGAACTTGTGGCCCCGCTCGCTCTGAGTGTCCAGCTGCTGCCCGACATTGTCAGCAGCACTCCACTGGGCTGGCGGTCACGTCCCACCAGTGAGGCGCAATAGCACCCGCTTTGTTTTTGTCAATCTTTTGAGGACAAAAGTTATCTCTGTTTTCTCTTAATTTTAATTTCTGTATTATTCCTGAAGTTGAGCATCTTTCTGTATGTTTGTTGGTATCTTCTGTGAATTTCTTATTTTACTCTCTGTCCATTTGCTATTGCACTTGACTTCTTTTAACTTCAGTGATGGAGGTCATATGTACATACAGTCATGCGCTGCATAATGAGGTTTCAGTCAACAACAGACCACACATACAACGGTGGTCCCCAAGATCAGCACCATATAGTCTAGGTGTGTAGCAGGCTATACCGTCTAGATGTGTCTAAGTATACTCTATGATGTTGGTATGATGGCGAAATCACCTAGTCACACATTTCTCAGAACATGTCTCCATCGTTAAGTGACGCATGGCTGTTTGCTAATTTTCACGTAGTCACACCTGTCAATATTTTCCTCTATGGTCATGGCCATGCAGAGAGGCCCAGATTATGACAATACCTTCCAATACTCTCTTCCAGTTCTAGGATCCTTGTATTTTTATGTTTAGATCTTTAATCTACTTAGAAATTACTTTTGTATATGGTGTGAGGTTGGGCCCAAGCTTCAAGTGGTGAGTCAACTAATTCAGTCTATATATTGAATAATCTGCCCATCGTGCAATGAATTGAAATGCTGCATTTATCGTATATGGATTCCCACATGGCTCCAGGTCTGTCCTCAGCTCTTCACACTGTGAACTCAGAGTCACTGGTTTATCACTGTCCCAGAGCTGCTGCTTCTGTCACTGCAGCTGTACAAAACACTCTGATACCTGGAATGGCAATCCTACAACACTGTTCTTACTCAAAAATTTCTGGGCTCTTCTCACACATTTGCTCTTCCGGATGAACTTCAGAATCCATTCATAAAGTCCCAGAAAAAACCAAGTCTGTGGGTCTTTTCACTGGTACTGAATTTACATACGAACAGTGGGCTGACCTGTGAGGTCACCTGACAGCTTAGTCTTCAGATGCGGGAACGTGTCCTGTTTCTCTATTTACTCAGGCTTTTACGCTCTTCAGTTATGTTTTCTAGTTCTCCTTACATAGGTTTGTCTGTTTCCCAAGGTTATTTCTAGACATTTTCTAGGTCTGGTTACCACGTGGGTGGGACCTGCTGCCGACGCCAGGGCAGCAGAGTAGAATGAGTTGGATCAGCCTGAGTGGAACTTCAGCTTCTAACTGGGTGATGCAGGGCAAGCTGCCGAGCTTCTCTGAGCTTCTTCCTCATTTGTGGAAGGGACACATGAGCTCCCCAGCGCAGGCTTGCTGAGAAAGCCCCTGGAGAGTACCCAGCACCTGCTACGTCGCCAGTGTATTAATTCCCTTACTCCTCAATTGTGTCAATTCTAAGACACGTAGTTTTCACACCTTCATGCTTCTGAAATTATACATGGGCCTTACAATCGACAGCATGTTATAGTTTAATTTGCAGCCATTTCTTTTCTTTCTGGGAGATTTCTAAAATAATGGTGTGTCTTATCATCAGTGGTGTTGCAGGTTCAATGAAGCATAATAATCTATGCCTATCCAGGTCCTTCTGCTTCCTCCTTTGCTAAGGGAATTCTCAGTCTAAATGCCGAGAGATGCACGAACACTCAAGGCAGGCATATAGAGCTTGGGGGATCCTGGCAGCAACCATGCTGGCCACCTTAAGAAGCATCCATCTCATCTCTTAGACAGAGCATGTGTTTCTGAAATTACAGGATCTTTTCACTGTGCGAACTCATAAAACCGGGACTGACAGAGCCACCCACCGCCCCAGTATCTTCCCCACTTAGCAGCCACACAAGGAGCTTAGGGTCATGCACTCACTCCTTCAACAGATGTCTTCAGAAATACGGTGATGGGGGACCAGGACTCCCGTCACTGACACATACTCTAGCTGAGCCAGACTCTGGGGACGGGTCCCTGGCACCCAGCACATTCCTCCGTCCTGTGAGGCAGAGAGCAGGCTCCCCTGCTTCAACCCACAGATGGCAGCAGCACTTGACACCTACCAGACTCCTCAGGGCCGCCTGACTTTCACACGCCCTTTGTGCTTAAGGCTCTACAAAGGCACCAAAATGCCCATCACTCCCAAGAGCGAGGGCTCATTCCAACCAGAACTAAGTGGTGCCCAGGATGGCACCAAGTATCGCAACGGGAGTACTGAGTGCACAGTGACTCACCCTCTATCCCCACAGGAGAAAAGGATTCCGATTTCCAGTTCCTCAGAACAAAGACCCATCAGAGGCACTGGTTAGGCCTCTTCATGATACGATCCCGTCAGGCACCCCCTGTTCTAGTGAACTGACCCCAGGAGACTCATCAGACATTGTTTCCCTTCCAGATCCCTGCTACATCTGAGAGAGTCCATCAACATGGTCCCCAGGTAAAACTGACTAACGTGCGCTTTCTAGTTCTCTGCTTTTCCCTCCCATCATTATTATTGAGATTCTGTGTGAAGGTGACATTCAGAGTGATGTAACCTGAACTAGGAGTTAATGATGACCACAGGAGGCCATGTGCTAGAGCATCCGATGGCCCCAAGGGCTCCAGACGGAAGGGAAGAGATGGTCCCATGGGGAGAACAGGCCCACCGTGAGTGCTGCACCAGCGGGAGCCACAGGGAGAGGCCAGCTCCACAGCCTGGGGCCGCAGGGTGCAGCAGGGGACCCTGCCCAGCAGGGTATACTGACAGGTGCCGCCCAGAGTCCCCGGGGTGTGAGGAGGCTGGTCAGCTCCAGTGATCCTGTAGAACCATGCGAGGAACCAAAAGTGTGGCAGGAGCATCAGTCACAGCAGCCAAAAGTGGAAATGGCTCAAATGTCCATCAGCGGCTGAATGGAGACATGAGGTGTGGTCTGTCCAGACAAGGGAACGTGATGCAGCCAGAAAAAGGAATGAAACTGACACACAGTGCCACATGGATGAACCTCGAAGGCATGATGCTAAATCAAAGAGGCCAGACGGAAAAGGCCCAGTGATATGCAATGTCCAGAACAGGCAAATGTACAGAGACAGGAAATAGGACAGTGGGTGCCAGGGGCTGGGGGAGGGGATGGGGAGTGACTGCTAATAGGTACAGGTTTCCTTTGGGGGCTAAAATGTTCGAAGTTACGTGGTGATGAGTGCACAGCTCTGAATACGCTCAAGGCCACTGAACTGCACACGTTCAGTGGGTGAACTGCATGCTGTGAAATTCCATCTCAATGAAGCTGCTAAGACAAAGCGCAGCGGGTGCCCCTCTGGGTTGGACCTGGTTCGAGTCCCAGCTCTGCCGCTTTGTCCCACCCCCTCAACCTGTTTCTTCATCTATAAAATGGGGACACAGGCAGGATGACGGATTAACAGTGGCCGTGCACATAAAATGCTGGCATAACTCCCATGATGGCCACGTGGAGTGTTAGAGTCTTGCCACACGACAAGACTGAAGACAGTACGAGGTGCAGCGGGCTCCCGCTTGCCCCTCCTCTGCACGCCATCTCCCACGCCTTGCTGGTGGACAGTCCCCGAACGCGCCTCAGACCTCCTCCAGCGCTCCTACGGCCAGGAGCAGGAATGCTCAGCAGGGTCCACAGACCCCAAGGTGGAAATGCAAAATGTCATATGCCTGTGCACTTTTCTAGGGAGAAGACGTTTATGTTTTTATCAAATCCTCAAAAGCTCAAGAGTGCATTGCAACCTGCTGTGTGAGTTCTCTGGCACGCAGGAGGCCCTCTCGCACCAGGCCCTGCCCAGGACCGCTCTACAGTGCCCTTGCATAGCCTCCGAGGATGGCCCCGGCAGAAAGGGGATCTTTCGGGGGCTCACACAATGAGCACGAACTGCCCATTACCACCTTGATCCTGGTGCGTTCAAACTCGCCTGACATGTGTCCTTCCGAGGGCTAAGCCCAGCCCAGTGGGTTCCAATGTCTCAAAGGACAGTGGCCTGGCCCCTGCTGGCGTGAGCGCAAACCCAAAGGAAGCACCCTCCAGAAAGCAGCGTGCAGCCGGTCCTCAGGAGTCCAAGCCTTTACCCTGGGGTCCCCACACCTAGAGATCGGTCCCAAAGAGACCATCAGAGATGAGGGCAAAGCTGTCCACCCACAGGTGTCTGTGATGGCAGCTTCTAAGCCGCAGGAAGGGGAACTGAGAGAGTTGGCCGAAAACTCTCCAGTCACACGAAGGCAAGGCAGTTAAAACGCGCAGAGGATGACTGGTGCTTCGGGGACATGTTAACGTCACCCACACGGAAAAGGACAGACGTGAGCTGACGCCTCGTCCCCCGCACACAGGTGCGTGCTGTGGGGCCCAGAGGGCAACACCCTGACAGCAAAACGCTCACCACGGCCCGGGGGCTCCTTTTATTTTTACTCTTCTCGGCGATTTCTGATATTATTTGAATATTATAAAATGCCTGAAAACAGAATGTGTACGGTATTATCCGAACTACGTAAAGAAGAGTGGAAGGATGTCAAAATACTAAAAGTGATTGCCCCTGGTTAGATTTTTTCTGAAATTTTTTTACAACGTTTATGAGAAAAATTCCCTTGAACATATATACTGCTGGAAGTGGGCATCCTTGACGTGCTCCTGGTCTCAGACGATAAGCTTTCAGTCGTTTCCACTGAGTGTGAATGTGCTTTATGATACTGCACCGTACACTTCAAAGTGGGTAGGATGGTAAATTCTATGTATTTTACCACAATTAAAAACTTGACTGTCGGGGCCGGCCCCATGGCTGAGTGGTTAAGTTCGCGCGCTCCACTTCAGTGGCTCAGGGTTTCACTGGTTCGGATCCTGGGCGCCGACATGGCACCACACTCATCAAGCCATGGTGAGGCGGCATCCCATATGCCACAACTAGAAGGAGCTACAACTAAAAATATGCAACTACATACTGGGGGGCTTTGGGGAGAAAAAAAATAAAATCTTTAAAAAAAAAAACAGGGGGGCCCGGTGGTGCAGCGGTTAAGTTTGCATGTTCTGCTTCTCGGTGGCCCGGGGTTCGCCAGTTTGGATCCCAGGTGTGGACATGGCATCACCTGGCAAAAGCCGTGCTGTGGCAGGCGTCCCACATATAAAAAAAAGTAGAGGAAGATGGGCACGGATGTTAGCTCAGGGCCAGGCTTCCTCAGAAAAAACAGAGGAGGACTGGCAGTAGTTAGCTCAGGGCTAATCTGCCTCAAAAAAAAGAAGAAAAAAAAAAAACAACTGGCTGAAAAAACTTCTGTTTCAGGCATGAGGTGGCGCTGGTGCCACACGCCGCAGACAAGCGTGCCCCTGGAGGTCCCCCACCTCAGGTCAGACACTCAACCTAAGAAAACAGTCAAAGGCCTCAGAGCAGAGGAAGTGAGAACGGGCCAGAGAGAAAGCGCCAGTCAGCCCCCTTCCTCTGTGGCCCAGGCCTGGCAACGCCAGCAGCTAGGCCGGCCGAGCCACCAGGACAGCGCTGTCCCCAAAGTGGGGCTGTGCGCAAAGCCCAGACGTGCTCCGGAAATGCCCTCAAGGCCCTGGTGGCAGAAGGTCACCCGTGCTCATCAGTGGAGAGTGACAGCAGCAGAAAGACTGGAAGGACAGCTCTGGGCTGCGAGGCAGCTCCGCCCCCTCAGGCAGCAGGAGACAAAACCGTCAGAAGGCAGCCTTCCGAGATTCTGCACGGAGAGACTTGCTGTCACCCCCGCCTTCCCGCATACTGCAGAGCCAACGGCCCTCCCGAGCCACAAGAAAGGAGGAGCACTGTCCCTGGAGCCACTGCAGTGGAGCCGGCGGGCCAGAACCGCTGCTCCCCTAGACACACCGCCACGTGCTGGCCTGAAGCCCACCTCTCTGGCTGCTGAGTGGGAGGAGGCGCTCGAGGTCCTGGAGCTCTTGTCCCACAGCAGGGCTTTGGGAACAAGGCCGTGTCTCAAGGCTCAGGCCGGGGACACACGGTCGAGCTCAGGGGGAGGTTGAACCTGGCTGAGACAATGCCCGGGGGCCACAGCCTGGCCTCAGAGCCACGCGGACGGCCTCAGCTGGACGGCCTCAGCTGGGCGCTCTGCGTGCCCGCCGGCCCAGCCTGGAGGGAGAACCAGGAGCGAGCGGACATCAGGCGGGCTGTTCCTGCACCTGCTTCGGACCCGGGCGGGGGGTGCTGGTGGAGACCTGTGGGGCTGAGGGCTTGAGGAGGGGCACCCACCCTGTCTGGCATTTTCCTCACCGAGTTGGGGAGCTGGCAACGACCACCCTCCCAAACTTAGAAAGTTCTTAGAAAGTGGACTGCCCAGGGGAGGGGATTCAGAGCAGGGCTGGGACTGAGTGCTAATGGACATGGTGCCTTTTTGGGGTGATAAAATGTGCTAACATTAGATAGTTGCACAACTCTGCGAGCATCCTAACTAAACTGCACACTGTAAGTGGGTGAGTTTTATCACATGTGAAATACATCTCAATAAAACTGTGAAAAGAAATTCCTAGCTCATGGCTGACAGAGAATTTGCTTTCATTACAAACAAAAGCAACAATAGTGAGCCCCAGGGCCCTGGGGTCAGGGGTCGGGGGGGGGTGGCTTGTGTTTACCTAGCAAGTCGGCCCCTTCGTCCACATCCCCGATGACCTCGGACCCCGCAGTCGAGAGCTCGTGGTACAGAGAGTCAGTGTTAATGCCAAAAGCCTTGTTCACGATCCCCTGGGTTGGGCTGTGAAGACATGTCAGGGTGGAGGGAGCAGAGTGAGTGGGCAGCACAGAGGGACCAAGTATGGGGACCCTCCGACACCCCCACGGGGTTCCTCAATGCTCACGCTGCTTGTCTCCCACCGTGAGAGGCTGTGGGGCCACCTTCACCAAAGGTACTGACTCCCACCGTGAACACTGAGCCCACGGGCCCGGCGAGTACCTGTTGCCCGTGCGGTCCAGGCGGGGCTCCCGACTCATGTCCAGCTCTGGGGTGGAGTCGATAATATCTTGAACATCAGACCACTCGTCACTACTGCCCATGCCTGAGGGGACACAGTGGAACCTGGGGTCAGGAGGGTGGCCGGCAGTTCCCTGTACTGTTCCTGGCTGCCCTCTGGCCCCACGTGTGGAGACACCACGCTAGACCCCAGCCAGGCAGGGACTGTCAAGGAAGGGTTCTCCCCACGCTGGTGGCCAGGAAGGGGCCCGTCCCCCAGAACTGTGCCTTCTTTCATGACTGTGTCTGCTGGGGGACAGGGCTACGCTCAGAGGCTGAGCTGTGTCCCCCAAATTCACATGTTGGAGCCCCAGCCCCTAAAACCTCAGAATGTGACCATATTTGGGGGTAGGGGTTTTCAAAGAGGCAATGAAGGTAAAATGAGGCCCCACCTGTGGGCGACGGTGTCCTTATACAAAGAGGGGATCAGGACACAGACACATGCAGAAGGACGACCGTGTGAGGACACAGGGAGGAGATGGCCAGCTACACACCGAGGACAAAGGCCTCAGGAGAAACCGGCCCTGCCGACCCCCTGAACTCGGACCCCCGGCCTCCAGGACCGGGAGAAGTCAACACCTGTGGTTGAGCTGCCCGCCTGCGGGGTTTGTTATGGCAGCCGGAGCCAACCAACACATATCCCAAACTGAAACCCGCAGGAGGAGGAGCCATCTTCCCAGACGGGAAGGTAGGAGAACTGGCGGCGGGCGGCTGGGCCCCGAGCCTGGGGAGCCAGGCGGCGGTACCTATGCTGACGTTCCGCATCTCCTGCGTGACCTGGACCTCCATGTTGCGGCTGTTGCGCTTCTCCCGAGCCCGCTTGCTGTTGTTCTTGGTGCCGGCGCCGTAGTCCGCCAGGGGCTGCAGGCCCTCGGTGAGGGGTGTGACCGCGGCCGAGGGCACAGAGGACGTGGGCGTGTTGGACTTGGTGCCCGTGGTGCTGGGTGTGGCAGCCGCCGAAGACTGGCCCGACTCGGACATCTCATCGTTCGGACACTAGGGCCAAACATGGGGAAGAGGGGGCTCATCGTGTGGGTCGCTGCCCCCCACGGCTCCGGGTGAGGCTGGGCAGACCACGCAGGGCCAGCAGGGCCTTGGCCACCTTTGTGAGGCCTCCCTTGCCCGGTTTCTTTGCCACAATAGAACAGCACTCTGTGTCTGGACCAGAAGGGACAGGGGGACCCCTGCTCCCCCATCAGGCTGATTCATCCTGGGCTACTCACTTGGCTCATTCAGCCGCTGCCTCTGGCTTTCTGGAGGCAGCCGCCACCTTATTTAAATGATTGGATCAGGGCTTTCAGCTTGCACGCTCCCCAGACAGCCCGATGATGCCACATGTGATGGACATGAAGCTACATGGACACGGCAGGCAACCCTTTGCAGCCAGCGGGTGGTCAGGAACAAGTTGCAGCCCAGGGCAGGGCAGAGGGCTCCAAAGAGGGACTGGGGAGGGGGTCGACCAGGACGAGCATGCCTTCTGATCAAGTTATCACTCTGCTGCGTGGCACTGGTGGGCTGCTCCCACCTGCTCCTGTCTCCTGCTTCCCGCCCCCACCACAGTCAGGGGCTGTGAAGGGGCACGCAGCTCCCCCATCTGCCTGCCGTGGCCTCCCAAACAGAGGGATGCCGGGGGACACGTAATGTTCAACTCCCACGGCTCAACGGGACCAAAGTTTGTTCTAAACATCTACGGAAATACAAACAAACTGAAATTCTGCTTCCACAGAATGGGACATCCCCAAAATATTCTGGGAGTGAAAAAAGACCAGATTATTAAAAACTGCAATCAATTGTTGACCACGTAAGTCTCCCTGGAGAGAAAGCACTCTATTTGCATAAGTATGTGACACGAAACACACACATTCTTTCCCTATAGTCTTTCCTGATGAAACTGTTGGACAATCTCAATAAAAACGGCCCCCACTCTTCTGGTAACCGACAAGATAACCCCTGTCTCATCCCCGAGCAGGCCGCCCCAGGCAGCCTCCAGGCGGCAGCTCCCTCGGTCCCTTGCTGCCCTCTTTCATGGTGCTGAGAGGGCATGACCTCAGGAAGAGGGTGGGGGGCCTGGGGTGGGGGCCCTGCTGAGAGCTGGCTCATGGTGTGCATCCCAGTTGGCTGATGGCGCCGGGTCACATGGTTTTCCAGAGGGCACACTTTGGGGAGAACTTTCCAACAGAGGAGGAGCTGATGACAGGGGAGTCTGACCCTCTCTGTGAAGCTGGTCGGACCCTGAGACTAACCTACACCCACCTTTAACTAGCAAGGGCTGACCGGGCTCCTGTGGCTGCTGCTAGGTGCCCAGGAGCCAGAGCTGGGTGGGAGATTTCTGTCATCTGCCTTTTCCTGACCCGTCTGGTCAAGGCCAGGCCCAGGGCAGGACGCTGCCTCTCCTTGGACAGCAATTTCTGGCTTCGTCTAATAGGCTCCTGAGACCCCTCTACCAGGAGCCTCACCCATTCCACATCCTCCTCGAGGCTCTCAGTCTGGGTGGCTGTGTCCTCAGGGGACACTTAGTGACGTCTGGAGACACTTGTGGTTGCCACAACTGGTGGTGGGTGGAGGCCAGGGGTGCCACTCAACATGCCACATACACAGGAGGGCCCTACAGCCAAGAACGATGGGCCAGGATGGTCGACATGACAGGGCAAGGAGCCCTGAGTGAGAGCCGGCCCCTCGTCCCAGGATCGCCTCTGTGCAGACAGTTTCCTCCTGGGTTCAGTTCTACAGCTTAGGGCCAATCTGAGAAGGGAAAATCTTTCCTCTTCGTGGCACACTGACAGCCCTAATGCTGGTGCTCCCGAAGCGCTGTCCACCCCACACGTCAGAGGCACCGGCACCCACGGGGACGGGCCCTCTGTTGCCAGCCAGCCCCATGCTGGCACTCGAGGGGAGATGAGCGCAGGCGACTAGATGCACAGGGAATGCCCTGAAGAATGGGGGTGGGGGTGAGGAGCGTGAGGACACTCCTCACAGAGCCACACGTTTTCCAGACCACCTTCCTCAGCGGCCCGTCTCGCAGCCTGTCCAGGCCTCGCAAACTGTGTCTGTGGATTTTCGGCGCGACTCCTTGACCCGCATAACCGCCTCGGGGAATTCCGAGGTGTGGCCAGGCCTCCCCCAAGCTCACCAAGCTCTCGCTACCCTACAGGCCACCAGTGACCCATGGGATTCTCCCCCTGGCCACCACTTACCTACAGGCAAACCTCTCAACCTCCTACACACCAGCGTGTAGCACTGCCCTCCAAACGCAAGACCCCCACTCTAGCGGCCACTCCTCACCACACTCGCCACAACTGTGGTTACAACACTGAAAATACAGCACATCAAAACAAACACAGAACAAAAACAACAAAACAATTAGGAAATTAGAAAAACCTTAAAACCTAGAGCATGAAATAAAAAGAACTTAAATATAATCGTTAAAAAAAATAAAAACCAAATAAAACACATCTATGAACTAAAACATAAAACACCATGGTTTATTGAGAGAGAGAGACTATTTCAGACAGGGCAGGAGGAGGAAGAAGAGACGTGCTGAGAAGGAAAGCGGGCTCACACACGGGTGTGAGGGCAGGCCTGGAGCCCCAGCTCTCTGAGGCTCCCACGCCTTCTTCAGAAGCTCTGGGGCAAGCCCCGGCTGCAGGCCTAGTTTGCAGATGAGTGACAGCGAGTGTGTGCAAGTGGCTTGACTGGCCAAGCCAGGCCAGGGAGAGCCGGGACCCTGAGCCTCTGCCCTCTGCCCAGCCCCTACACCCTGGCAGGACGGCCGACAGCTGGTGGGTGAACGCCCCGTCAAATGTCACAGAGACATGCTCACTGCCCGGAACAAAAGCAGAGCGAGTGGGGTCACTTCCTGACAGGGCTGACAGCTTGCGGCAACCTCTTGCAGGCAAGCTGAACACTTAGAGGCGGAAGGACAGCTGGTAATGAGCTGTAGCGGGAAGGAAGCTTCCAGGGAAGTCTGGGCCCCACACCTACCAGCCAGCTCAGCCCCGAGGCCGAGGCGCTGAGCCTCCTGCAGGCGTCCTCCGACAGCCTCTGTGGGGAATCCACCAGAGCCGGGATCGCCTCCTCCACCCCCAGGGTGGCATCCTTACCTGGCGATGGGGCCAGTGTCCTGTCCTGACACTGCCTGCCTTCAAGGACAGGCTGAGCTCACAGACCAAAACTGGCAGCAAGTGACTAGGGGCCCTGAACAAGGCAGGAGCCATGGAAAGTCCCTGCCCTTGGCTTTTTCGGGGCCCCCATTCCGGGGTGCACTCCCTGGTTAGCTGTGGCACCCAGGATGTCTGCCCTCTCAAACTCAGAGGCCCAGAAGTCGTGAGCATGGACAGACAGGTAAGAACAGCCTAGAGAAGAGAAGCTAATTCTCTGCCGCCTGTGACTTCCTCCCAGTTGAAGGGCAAACCTCAAACACTGGAAGTATAATGCGTCCTGGGCAGGAGTCTGCTCTGGCTTCAAGCCTCGTACTTTGGGGTGTGTTGGGGGATGTTACTAAGCTCAGATGGGCAGACCGTGGCTGCAGAGGGGTCTAGCCTGGACTAGAAGGTGCCAATGCAGGCCACACAGGCAGTGGCCTTGGCGGCAGAGGGCCGGTCTGCAATTCACACCCTCCTGAGCTGGCTCGGTCTCTCCACTGCTGCCACACCTTGGGGAGAGGTCCGACTAACCCCAGGGAAGCTGCAAAGGGTTGTATGCAGAGAAAGGGCTTCCTGAATGAACATGGGGCGATGGGAAAGAGACCCTCACTCCACAGCACGGCGACAAAACCTGGTAGCTGGAGCTGAACTGCAGCTGGCCGAGGTCACTCAGGTGCCAGTGGTCCCCCGCAGGCACGAGCTTGCCCCCCATCTGTGCACGTACCGTGCTGTCGGCCAGGGGGAAGACGTTCAGAGAGGTGGGGCGCTCCTTCCTGCTGAAATGAGAGAGGAGAGGAGCCATGGTTAGACAGCAGCTCCCCAAACGCAAACTGAAGACTCTTTCTGAACACACAGAGGCCGCTTCTGCAGACGGAGCTGTTCTAAATGATGTTGCTGGTCCAGCTCGAGGGGTGAGAGGTCAGCTGCAGGGAGGGCGTGCGCTTCTGGGCAGCCCCTCGCGCACAGGGACCTCCTGTGCCCTCCATTTACAGCCGCACCTCAATCAGACGTGTTCACACACTCGGGGGATCTCTGCTGAACTGTGACCCCATGTAACACTCCCCTTCTATTACGTGTGATTTATCGTTATTAGTTATTTTGATTTAAACCGACACCCGCTACGTGTGCCAAGGAATCCCGCAGCAGAGTGCCACGGCCCTCTGGCACCTGGTCAGCAGTGACCGGCTCCTCTGAGCGGCGACTTTTAGGACAATGGTCTTCCTTATGTTGAGCCCAGACCTGCTCCCTCGTAGCCGTCACCCTGCTTCTGCCCGCAGCCAGGCGGAGGAATGGACCCTTTGCCCTTTGTTTGTTCCTGGCCCTTTCCCTCTCATTCAGTGTTTTCCATGAGATTTTCTCGCTGTCAGATGTTTGAACAGGTGGGTACGGAGCAAAGAGCACCGCCCTTCTGCTGGGGCACTGTGCCCCAGTCCCCAGTCACCTTCTTGCTCCCTGCAGTTCTTCCCGGCTGTCACGGGGCACAGGAGCACAGACAGGGATCCCTGAAAGCTGTGCTAGGAAACTGGGAATAGCCGGTAGCCTGGAGTTGTACGGGCAAAGCTGAAAGGCGCCTGCGTGGGCTCAGTCCCTGAGGAGATGGCCATTAGCGATGGAGAGGGCAGGGACCCTCCTCCATTGGATGCTTCACATGGGGCGCCAGGCTGCAGGCAGCCGGGCCAGCTCCCGGCTCTGCCCTGGGACAGACACATCACACACAGTCACACACCGGAGCCCACGCTGCTCAGAGCTGTTTAGGCCAAGAATTTGAGTCCCTCACACCACAGCCTCTCGCACTCAGAGCCTGACCCTGAGAGACTGCAGCAGGAGAGGGTGGTGGGGGGCCTCCTCAGAGGTCCCAAAGAGCCAGATCTAGAGGCCGACTGTTCTGGAGAGAGAAGACGGTGAGCTCCTCAGGATGCTGGGAGGATGCAGGTGATGCAGAGGGAGAGCAGAGTGGCTGCTGTTGACAGAGCCCACTACAGCCAGGGAGGCGGCTTCGTAAAGCGCGACTCTGGGGAGGGGACTCTCTGGCTGGGGCCCCCACGCAGCTCTGGGGCTGGCGGGGGCTGGGATGAAGCAGGAGGAAAACAGTCTGTGAGTCAGAGTCCTGCCTCGTCCCCTCCAGGGCCAGCTCATCTGTCCTGCTCAGCAGACTCTGCCTCCCGCAGAGCAGGTCCCCTGGACCTGCTGGGACAGTCTGTGCTGTCTCAGAGCTAATCTGTGGCAGGCACCTGACCAGAGCAGCAGCGTGCTCCCAAGGGGCCAGGTCTACCCACACCTGTGGGAGCTGGACAGAGGGGCCCACTGGGGGCCAGGCCCCTCAGGAAGGCGATTTCCTGTGGACGAGCTCAAGTGCCTCCCACAGCCCTGATCACCAGTGACAGAGGACAGGTCCTCAGATATGCCTCAGCCTGTCACTTAAGAGTTGAAGAAATTCAGATCCTAAGGAAGACATGGACTTGGAAAGGTCTGCCAGAACCTCAGCGGCCGTGGCTCAGCCCTTGCCTGGGCTCTTCTCTGACAACGGCCCACAGGTCCCTAGGCATCTGGAAAGGCGGCCGCCACCACACGGTCAGCACATCCCTGCATCCCTGGGGGGGGGCCAGGCCTCCAGAGCTGTGGTGCAGACGGGCCTGGACTCCCGTCTGCTCCCTTGGGGGCTCCCAATGCTGGTGTGGGGAATCCCTCTCCTGGGGCCTGGCTCTGACCTCGGGTGAAATGCATACAATGGGTCCTCGGCGCCAGACAAGTGCGATCCAGGCTGTCACCGGATACTAAAGGGTGACGGCAGGGGCAGAGTGGGAACTCCTGCCTCAAAGGACAGGGAGGGGACACTTAGCCATCACCCGCTTCCACAGCTCTGTGCTCAGACATACGCCGCGCTTGGAGACAGCCAGGCTGCTCCCCCACAACAGAAATCTTCAGCAGGAATTGAATCTCATCTTCTCTTTGCTGGCCCCCACAGAGTTGTGAGTGGGCCTGCTCTCCAAGCCTTGTGAGTATTCTCTAGGCATTCTGACTGATGGTCCATAGCCCTGTGCAAAACTCAGCCATCACGTCCTCTTTTTACATCCCCCTAGATCCCTCGGAAGATGCCAAAGCTTGTCCACTTCAGAGCTGCAGCCCAAGGGGGTCACACTGCCCACAGAGGTCATCCCACCCGTGGGGGTCATGGTCATGCTGCTGGCTCTGGGCCCAAGGCTCTAAGTGACCGAGCCAGGCTGTGAGTCCAGGTCTGTGTGACACTCCACCCCCTGCCTACCATGGCAGCACCAACCCAGGACTTTGGACACGAGGTCTGCTCTGTGGATCGGTGGATGTTTGCTGATTGGGGATCCCTGCACTGCCACCTCCTTTGTGGCTGTCTCAGGGACCTTGGACCAGCCTGCTGCCTCCTCAATGTTGGGGCCGTAAATGCCACATCAAGAGCCGGTGATCTGTAACATTGCTGCAGGACACATGTGGAGTGGACTGAGGAACCGCCAGCCACCCTAACTCTCCCAAACCTGTGGGGACCCCCGGGCGCCCAGCATGACAGCGCCCCAGTGCCGCAGGCTTTACCTTTTCCTCCACGACTGGCGAGGACTGCAGGGCAGCGACAGACACAAGGGCCAGCACACAGCAGTGACGGCACAGAGGGCAAGACAAGAACACAGCATTAGAGAGCGAAGGTCGGGGGGCTCAGGCCGCACATGTGCTCACACGGGCAGTGAGTGTGCGACGACAGAGAACAGTCAGATGATGAAACATGCAGACACCTATATGCGACAGACACACGACACACACACATGACCCTCTCAGCTTGGATGAGAGGCCCCTCAAACAGGGCCTGTGCAGCAGGCCAGCATCCTCTCCCAGATGACTCCCAGCACACAGGGGCACGCAGGCATGCAGTGACAGAGCACATGGTCACACACATGCTCACGTTCATGGGCCCAAGCACACTGACCAGGTGTTTCGAGCTCACACTGAGTTTTACTCGAAAGACACATACTCAGAAAACCAAGCCAGGAGTGAAGGAAAACACCTGTCTCGGCTCAGCATCGAGCAGCAGCCCCCCAGCGCTAAGGATGAGGCCCCCATGGAGGGAGCCGGAAAGTGTGAACTAAGAAGGTGGGGCAGGCATACGTATTTATCCCCAAAGGATGCAGAACTGTGGAAGAACAGGGTACACCCCAGAGAAGAGGGGGTCACGATGGCAGGGCGGGGCCTTCTCCCTAACCCATCGACACAGGAGTAGCACAGGCCACAAAGGTCCAAGCCTCTGAGCCCTACAAAGGCCAACGGCCAGCACAGTGAGAAGGCTTATGCCTTCTTTGTGTCCACCAGTGTTACTTCTAGAAACGTGAGGTAGCAGCTGCTGTCCACGTCTGTTCACCTGGAAACAGGTGCAGGGAGAGCCAGACACGCATGGTGGGCCCTCGAAATGTCAGCTTCCAGTGCGTGTCTGGGCCCCGGCGGAGTGACTGAGGGGAAAGCAGGAGCCCAGCCAGCAGGGCGATGGGGGCAGCCCGGACATGCAGCACTGCCCTCTGCTCCGTGTGACCTGCTTCCCAAGAAGTCCTGCCGCGGGCATCGACCCACAGGAGCACCCTCCTCTTCACGGCCAAGGGACCACAGGAAGGAGGCAGCTGACAGCCCCAGGCACCTTCTCCCTGCGGGCAGGCATCTCTCCTACGAGAGTGGAGACTGGCTCGGGAAGCTCTGTCAGCAGAGAGCGCTGAGGGCCTGGACACGATGGCCGTGCGCACCTCGGCCACAGGGACTCCCGACAGGATCAGGTCTGTGAGACCAGGCTTGGAAATCTAGACCTGAGCCCCTCCCTCACCTAAACAGCCAGGGGGTCCATTTTACAAATGAGGGGGCTCCTGTGGGCTTTGGCTTGGTGTGGAGAAGGCCTCTGCTGGAGCACCACCCCTACAGGCACCACAGGCCCCATCCTGCCCAGAGGCAACAAATGGCCGTGGCCAGGCAGCAGGATCTGCACTTACTGGCATGGACAGAAGAGACCCACAGACTCATCCCTGAGGGACCAGGCCGCAGGGCTGCTTACGACCAGCCTGTCCGGGTTCCCTGAGGGAGGAGGAGAGCTCCAATGCAGAGCCTTCAAGAGCTGCCGCGGGGCCTCAGAGGGACCCTGTGAACCAGCCCCAGTGCGTCCAGCAGTCCTGAGCAGGAGAAGGGCGGGGCCTGCCATGGACCAGGGAAGCCACCTCCCCACAGGCCCACCTGCCCTCCGAGCACCAGTGGGGCCTGGAGGGACTCTGCTCAGGGCCCCGGGAGCCGCAAGAGCCATCTCAGCAGCAGGTTCCCGGACCGGCCTGCCTCTGCTGCACGTGCAGACGGCCCCGAACAGCACCCTCGCCCTGCACTCATGCCTCTTCTACACCGCGGAGGAACCGGAGGCCCGAGCCGGCCCACAGTGACGGCCGGAGCCCTCAGGGCCTGGCTCTGGCACCTGGGCAGCTTCTGCTTCTGGCTGAGCCCACATCGTCCTGAGGTTCTGAGGACGCCCATTTCTGTAGTGTTCCTGGGGTCCAGTGCAGTGACCACTGTGACTTAGGACCCCAGACGCTCATGGCCTCCAAGTCTGGAGTTCAGAGGTCACCTCTCTGGCCAGGAAAACTGGGGCCCTTTCCCTCGGCTCTGTCCTGTGTGACCTTCAGGATGCTCCTGTGAAAGGAGCTGGCAGGGAAAGAGCCTGAGCACAGAAGGCCACAGCTCTCAGGGACTGGCCAAGGGCCCCGTGCTCACCCAACTGCCCAGCCTCTGCACCGCAGCTCACACTGCCCTGCCAACTTCCCCCTAAAGCAACACAAGGACCCCCTCTTCCAGGTTAGCATTCAAATGCAGTCACTTGGAAATCCCTCGACATCTTCTGAGAGCCAGGAGTGAGGGTTTCACAGCGCTCAGGAGAAAATCTCCTGCACCATGAGCTGGAGCTTGGAGGTTGGTATTTCCCACCTTCAGATATACCTGACTCAGAAACAATATCTACAAAAGGTTTTGTTCTTTATTTATTTATATTTTTTTGGTGAGGAAGATTGGCCCTGAGTTAACATCTGTTGCCAACCTTCCTCTTTTTTTTGCTTGAGAAGATTAGCCCTGAGCTAACATCTGCACCAGTCTTCCTCTATTTTATGTGTGGGACACCACCACAGTGTGGCTGATGAGTGGAGCAGGTCTGCACCTGGGATCTGAACCCACGAACCTAGGCTGCCAAAGCGGAGCACATCTAACTCTAACCACTCGGCCACAGGGCTGGCCCCTGCAAAAGGTTTTATAGTTTAACAAACTCTCTGATACATATTTCCTCACTTAATTCTCCAAGACTGTAGGGGTCAGCTGGGGAACAGCCTGCAAGCCCCTCCCGTGGGACACAAACACTCCCAGTAAGGGGGCACCCACATGGGTATGGACCCCACTCCTGCTGAAAGCAGCGAGACTGTCTAGAAACATGCCAGTCGCTCCTTGATGACCACCTTCCAAGGTCCTGCTGGGCCTTCACAGACATACCAAGCATTTTGGCTTTCACATCGGAAGACTCAAGTACAGGACCACGACGGCTTTACCCGCAGTGGCCCAGAGAGCAACTGACGATGCCCGAGTGGAAGGGCCTGAATCTCCTGGTTTGCAGACATACCCACCGAAGAGGCACAAACGAAACTTTGCAGCCGACAAGGCCTTTATGTGACACAACTAGGGGCTTTAGGCATTCGCCTGCAGGAATGCATCTGCCGGCGTCGCCCTGCCCTGCAGCGGGAATGTGGCTCCATCTGGCAGTCACCAAGTTGTCCTGGGCCTCTTCCCCACCCACATGCAGTTGTTCCCAGGATTCGTGGTACTAATGTTCTACACCGTCCCCGAGGACACTGGATTAGTGACTGCTGAACCACTCTTCCAGGTGAAATAGGCACACGCACCCACGCGCGCGCACACACACACACACACACAGATACAGATCTCTCACAGATGAGAAGCATAATTCCTAACTCATCCTAGGAGGTTCTATCTGCTGTATGTTACGGAAGAGAAATGAGGTGCGGAAGTATTTGTTGGCCTGCCTGAGGCCGCCCCACCAACAGGAGCCAGAGCTTCCCCTCAAATCCCACTGAACGGCCCCAGAATGAAAGCATCTGGCACAACATTGCGCCGCCCCTTCCATCTCCATCCTCTGGGCATCTCTGCACGAGGCTGAGACGCGGGGGCAGAGTGTCGCCTTGTTCGACCTCAGCTGGCACCATGCGTGTGGGGTGACTCAATTTGTCGCCCCCCTGCACGCGTCTGCAAATGCCTGCAGAAGCACTGCGAGTGCCGACCCTACAGATAAATTTCAGCGAGGAGGTGAATTTACCAACATCTGCGAACACCAGGCCCGACTGTGCGCAACTTCCCCTGCACACGGGCCAGCAGAAGGCCCACCCACGCCCCCACCAGCCCACTCTGGCACCAGGGGCAATCTCAGCACACCTTCCTGCTCACACCACACACTCGGACCCAACATCTCTCCTCCTGAGTCCCAGGAGGACGCAGTTCTCCAGAGCGCTCCCCCGTCCCCCTGACCCAGAGCCCCTGGGAGGAGGGGCCGCCACACTCTGCAGGCTCGGACTCCCGCCCTACCTCCTCCCTGGCAGGCTGCTCTCCGTCTGGCTGTTTCCCCCAACTTGCTGCATCTTGGACCTCTCGATATGCTCCACGTAGGTCTGTATCATCTGCGAAGAAGGAAACCTCCGCGTGAGTAATTCCTGCTGATGGAGGCCTCGCCCCTGCCCTTTCTAACCTGCCGCGTTTTCCAGACCCACTGCTCTGACAGAAATAAAGCCACAGTTCGGTGGGGTGGAGTCTGAGCAGCACATGGCTTTCAGGCTGGGCAGCAGATCGCCATAAAAAGAAGCAGCCCAAAGGCCACCCCAGGTCGGCAGGCACCCACACGAGTCTGGGCTGGAGGCTGAGGCGAGCCGGGCGCCTACCTCCGTGTGGCGCTGGTGCAGAGCGTTGTACTCCTTCTTCATCTCCGACTCCCGCTCCTCCAACCGGGAGACTGGAAAACACAACCGCTGTTTGTCAGCCACACCACCTGCTCCTCCATCGCTCCTCACCTCTCCTCTGGGCCCAGCTGCCCGCGGGCAGGGGGTTCCAGGACAAGCTGTACCTCAAGCTCAAGATGTTACCACTAGGAGAGAATCCCCTGGGGACGCGAGCATGCAGATTCCGACTCGCCTGGGGCACGTTGTGTGTGTGCTGCCCTATCTGAGGATTTCAATTCTGCTACAGAGAGAAACAGGATGGCGGAAACCCACAGGAGCATTACTACGCACACTAAGTCAGCTAGGAGCTTCTGGGATGTAGCAAAACTCACAGGATGTGTCAAGTGTAAATGTGGAACAAGCAAGTGGCTTGTAGAAAGAGGCAGAAGTCATAAGTGAGTCACCTCTAAGACATGTGAAAGAGTGAACGAACATCTGAAACACGTGACGGAACAGATGTCCCTTCCATGCACCAAGGGTGGAACATACATGTCCCTTCCATGCACCAAGGGCTGGAAAGACCAAGTCATGAGCATGCCACCTATGGCTGGCAGGGTTGTCACCCTTAAATTGTCAGCCCCTGGTGACACCCAGGATAGTCTCCTCTCGCCCCACAAGTGCTCAGTCCAAGAAATGCAGTGAGCCCCACGACCACTCAGTGGGTAACTAGAGAGCTACGGTGGTGGCCAGGTGACCTGGCCCCACGTCCTGCCAATGGAGCAAGCGTGCCACTGGCTCGGACACCTTCGGTCTGCGTCCCTTTGTTCAAATGTCAGCTCTGTCCTTGTTGGCCCCTGTGCAGAGCAAGAGTCAGGACACGTGGCAGCTGTGGGACCAGGGATGCACACAGTGTGGCCTTAAACCTCCTGTCCTCAGTGTGTGAGCCTCCCTCCCCCCGGCACCTGTGTTAAACGGATTTAACAAACGACACTATTCAACACGTCATTTCAGTCCATCCGCTCTCCTGTTCCATGACTGCCAGTGTAGCTTGCTCGGCAGTGTCCTTGGAGCCAACACTGTGTCGAGGTCGTTCCCCACCTGACGGGTGAAGCCTGACAGTCTGCATTTCCGACACTCCCTGTCATGCTGCCCTGCTGGTCTGGGGGCCACACTCTGAGCAGCAGCAAGGGTGTCTGTACAAAGCAGAGCAAAGGCCTAGCCTTCCCTTCAGGAGCTTGAAGGGCTCACAGACACCGGCACACAACACACACCAAAGTGGCTGCCAGAGGAAGACTCTACCCTGGGCGCCTCTGACCCCCCACCTCTGCTCCAGCCTTGGGAGGGGCTGCCTGTCTGTGTATGAGCCCCTGGAGAGCACTGTGGGGTCACAGCCTCAGGACCTCTCCTGGCCTCCCTGCTGGGCGGGGTGCAGGCCACTGCCTGGCTGCAGGACCCCGGAGGCATGTTCCCCTCTCTCCTCTGGCCCCCACTCCTGGTGCCCATCAAACGAATACCTTCACCCTGCAATTCGGAGTCTACATTTTTTTCCTTCTGAGAAGAGCTGAACAGGTTTCACAGATCAAAAACATGCTAAGCAAAGGCAATATTACGAATTCCGTGTAATTACAGGAAGGGTTTATCCAAGGGCCTCAAACAGGCCTTTGGTTTGCTTCTGTTCTGCAAACACTGGCAGTTTGTACGTTTATGTGCAAGTGTGTGTGTGAGCCGCTGCCCACGGGAGGCCAGTGACTCGCCGACACCCCGTCGGGTACTGGCCTTAGCAAAATGGCCTTGAAGGCATGGTTGGCAATAGGGCTAGGCCCAACACATTAAACCGTGTTTTTTCATGATTTGATCTTAACTCCAAGGTAACTAGGTGAAGCAGCAAACTAGGTCTCAATCATTAAAACCTCTAATTACAGAAAACTGAAATTACACAGGTCATTATAACTTTGACAGTACAGTTTAAGCAAAGACTTCTGAAAACTAAATAATAGTTCTTATAATAATAATAATAACAATCAAAACTCTTTTCTTTGCCTTTCCTGCAAGGAACAGAGTGTTCCCGTTGGTACCTCGGATCAGCCATGCACCCCTCTTAGGAACTGTCACTTGGGAGGCTCCATCAGTGGGCGCACCTTTCAGATGATGAAAGAGCAATCTCTCTTCAGCGGTGTACAGACGAGAGCCCTACATGGCAACGGGGAGCTTTGTTCTAAAGGTCCACATGAGGATCACAGATTTGTGAATGTGGGGTCAGACTGCTGTATGAAGCCAAAACGCTCTGTCATCAAAGGGGCTTTACTCACTTATTTTACTTATGTCCACAGAGGATTTGAGGCCTATTACAGAAATACACAGCAGTAAAGAGAGAAAACAAATGGCTGAGGGCCTCACAGTGCACATTAAATAAGGCCATCATTGGGTTTTCTCACTCTTTTTATCAGAGGCTGTCAACACCCTTCCGGGCCGGGGTCAGCCTGAGAAGGACGAACGCACTCAAAGGCAGTTTCATCCTTCACTAGCTACTCACTCTGATCTGCATAGTTTTTGGCCTTCAGCTCCAGCTGGCGTGTCTGAAACTCATAATGTTCCACCTGGATTTGTAGCTCTTTCTTCTCTTGCTCCAAGGCATCTTCAAACTCGATGAATTTCTATACAGGAAGGAAGGAAAAGAGCAGGCACCATGAATGTGGGATGGCCAGATGACAGCAGCCCTGCACAGAAGGGTCACGGGCTTCAAGGACCAAGAGGCGAAAGATTCTCTAAGGCCACAGGCTCGGGACCAGGCTGCGGTCTTCCCGTCCCAGAGTCAGCTTCCCTTCACATCCCAGTGCCTGCCACCCTCTTCGGGGAAACTTGACCCAGAGCACCCGTAAGAGGAGGGCAGGAGGGGCTCCCCAAGAGTGAGTAACTGACAACCTCCTGACCAGCTATCTGGGAAGTCAGCAGGGCCCTGAGTTTAGGAGGGCCCCACACTTGGTTTAATGTTCTGCTGTTGCCATCTTGAAATTCTTAATAATTTTTGAACAAGGGGCCCTGCGTTTCCATTTTTGCCCCAGGCCCCACAAATTACGTGGCTGGTCCTTTGGCAATAGTGTAATATTACTCCTCACAATACTAAACATCTAAAAGAGGTCAAGTCCATTTTTCTCTTAATCTGTATTTCAACCACTACTCAGTGCAGGATGCCATCATTACTGCAACAACCTCCTCTCCTTGAAAAAAAGGCCGGGGGGGTTGGTCGAGAGTTGGAATCTTCACCTTACATAGGAAGTTTCTGAGCAAAAGTGTTATCAAATCAAGTGAAAAGAAAACACTTTGCAAAATAGAAGAAACTCCTGAAAGGTCTTAGGGGGGGATCACTGAAAGCTGTGCTGTGAAGCTAGGCCTCTGGTGGGGGGGGGAACAGGTACTGGCTGCGCAGCACCGCCCCCCCCCCCAGGCCCCCCCACCCCCCCTGGCAGGGCCCCAGGCTAGCTGTCAGCACAGCCACCACTAGCTGTAATTCCTACAGCAGCCCTGAGGGAGAGGGGTTAACACCTCAATTTTACTGAGTAGGAAACCAGAATATTATTCAGAAATTTCATTTGTAGGAAGCATAAATACCAGCCGGGTTGTTAAGACACAGAGTTTCTCAGACGATGGGAATACAAAACTGATGGTTGAGTTCAGGTTTTGGGGGTCTGGCAGAGTCAATAAACTTGTGGTGGCCAGGGTTTATTTCCCATAACAAGGGCACCCGTCCCCACCCCAACACGGAGCCCAGAGACGCTTCTTCCTACAACAGCTTCTCAAAGGTCTTTGTGCTGCAGACCACTGGGATCCTGCCCGAAGGATGAGTCATTCTGTGCAGGGGCTGGGAGGGTGGAAGCCCGGGCTGGGGGAGGGACAGGGCAGCATCCACGGGACTGGCAGGCAGGCAGGGCAGAGCGGCACCAGAAAGTCTGGATCAACGACATCACATGCAACTTAAGTGAAATGAAGAAAAAGTAAAAGCCAGGAAAATGCACATGAGTGGTGCAACTGTACCAAAAAAAAGTGGTTCTGAATGACTGGAAATAACCAGCATGTGCAGAATAAACATGCTATTAATTGACCGATAAGGGTATTTTAAAAATTGGGTAATTTTAATTCCTATTACTTAAAAAAATTAAAAGAACTAGATAAACAACCTATGATTGGTAGAAAAATCAGACGAGAGTGTTAAGTTACAAAATCATAATCTTACTATCCAGAGAAGAGACAGTTGAAATTGTGTGACCTTCTTCCAGATTTGTGCCTGAGTGTGCGTGCGTGTGTAGGGCAGACGCGCGCTCTCTTGTACACAGTATCTCGTGACCTGATTTATTCAGCATTTACGTTGGAACATCCTTCTACATCAAGAAACGTATTCTCCCACATCCATTTCCAGCAGGTGTGTGCTCCGCGGCGAGCATGTGCGTGCAGAGCAGTGTGATCACTCCATCGCCTACCGCTGGACTGCTCAGTTGCTTCCCATGTTAGTTCCATCGTTCCTACTTGTGTACCTGCCCGAAGGCTCCCTGCTGTCTAAAGCTGTGGTCCACACTGCTGCTGACTGTTCAGATGGGTATCCCCATTCACACTCCCGCAACGAGGTGGGAAGGTCCCTCCCCCAGGGCTCCCACCGTCTCTGCATGCAGCTTAACTATAGCGCTGCCAGTCTGTAGGGGGTGGGGGCTGGGGGGAGGCAACAGCACAACATCCTTAATTTTCAGTTCCTTGATTACTAGTGAGAGTGAACATTTTTTCATAAATTTATTGGTCATACATACCACTTCTTTCATTATGTCCTTTGTCCAACTTTCTAATACTATGCTCCTATTTTTCTTAATGATTTGTAAGGACTTTTTTATACCTATTCAAGAATTTGCCTGTCTTGCATGCTGTAAGTACTTTTCCCAGGATGTAGTGTGTGTGTGTATAGTATACAAGGTTACTTTCTTCTATACCATTTACTTAATAATTTGTCTTTTCCTCATTGTTTTTAAATGCCACCTTTATCATATGCTAAACTCTAGTATATATTTCAGTCTATTTCTGAGCCAGTACCAAAGGTTTTTTTAAACTCGGAGTGTTACAGTACCTTTAACAGGTGATATGCATTCACCTTCTTAAATCTTCCTTTTCAACATCTTGGTTTTTCTCGCTTGTTCATCCTTCCAGATTAACTTGAGACTCATCGTGAGTCACTTATATACTTATTCTTTGACTAAGCATTTCACCTTCAGAAAGCACCAGTTCTCTGGTCCTCGGGAAGAGGTCCCTGTTTTTGCTGAGAAAATGCTCAGGGTTGGACTTGGGGTGAAGAGAAAACTCATCTTGAGCCAGTGAGTGGGCAGCTGGGGCTGGAAAGCAGAAAAGTCTCCCTTTCTTTAAACCAATCACTGTCCTACCTCTGAGCTGTACCACTGAGGTTTTCGCAAAGAAAAGGTTTTTTTGGTGCTGGTGTCATTTCACTGGAGTTTTCCCCATCTATATTTCATCATATTATCTGCATTTGATATTTGGGAATCAACTAAAAAGATTTCCAAACTAAAGACAATGTGAGAAAACCCACTCCCAGATTCTTTAGAAGGTCGAGACAGACCTTCCTAAATCTATGCTGATACATGATCATTAAAATCCAATGCAGGTGACAGTGCCTTAAAACAACCCATATGCTTACAGATTCCTGACGAAGTTGGCCCCAAACCAGGTCACATGCAGAAACCCTCTGATATTATGAGATTGTACAGCCACTGAGCATCAGGAAATATGGAGACATTAACCAAGAGAGCAAAAATACCTAAGGAATATCAAAGCCAGACAAGGACAACACAAAGAAGGAAAATTACAGGCCCATATCATTGATGAACATAGATGCAAAAATCCTCAACAAAGTATTGGCAAACCGAATACAACAATGTATTAAAAAAAATCATACACCATGATCAAGTGGGATTCCTACCAGGGACACAAGGATGGTTCAACATCCGCAAATCAATCAATGTGATACACCACATTAACAAAGTGAGGAACAAAAACCACATGATAACCTCAACAGACACAGAGAAAGCATTTGACAAGATCCAACATCCATTCATGATAAAAACTCTCAATAAAATGGGGATAGAAGGAAAGTACCTCAACATGATAAAGGCCGTATATGACAAACCCACAGCCAACATCATACTCAATGGGGAAAAATTGAAAGCCATCCCTCTGAGAACAGGAACAAGACAAGGGTGCCCACTCTCACCATTCCTATTCAACATAGTACTGGAGGTTTTGGCCAGAGCAATTAGGCAAGAAAATGAAATAAAAGGAATCCAAATAGGCACTGAAGAAGCGAAACTCTCACTGTTTGAAGATGACATGATTTTATATATAGAAAACCCTAAAGAATCCATCAGAAAACTATTAGAAATAATCAACAACTACAGCAAAGTTGCACAGTACAAAGTCAACTTACAAAAATCAGTAGCATTTCTATACTTTAAAAGCGAACAAAGAGAACAAGAACTCAAGAATACAATCCCATTTACAACTGCAACAAAAAGAATAAAATATCTAGGAATAAATTTAACCAAGGAGGTGAAAGACCTATATAAGGAAAAACTAAGACATTATTGAAAGAAATCGATAATGACATAAAGAAATGGAAAGATATTCCATGCACATGGATTGGAAGAATAAACATAGTTAAAATGTCCATACTGCCTAAAGCAATCTACAGATTCAATGCAATCCCAATCAGAATCCCAATGACATTCTTCACAGAAATAGAACAAAGAATCTTAAAATTCATATGAGGCAACAAAAGACCCCGAATAGCCAAAGCAATTGTGAGAAACAAGAACAAAGCTGGTGGCATCGCAATTGCTGACTTCAAAACATATTACAAAGCTACAGTAATCAAAACAGCATGGTACTGGAACAAGAACAGACACACAGATCAATGGAACAGAATTGAAAACCCAGAAATAAAAACCCCACATCTACGGACAGCTAATCTTTGACAAAGGAGCCAAGAACATACAATGGAGAAAGGAAAGCCTCTTCAACAAATGGTGCTGGGAAAACTGGACAGCCACATGCAAAGGAATGAAAGCAGACCATTATCTGCCCCCATATACAAAAACAGACTCAAAATGGACCACAGACTTGAAGGTAAGACCTGAAACCATAAGACTTCTGGAAGAAAATATAGGCAGTGCACTCTTTGATATCAGACTTAAAAGGATCTTTTTGAATACCATGTCTACTCAGACAAGGGAAACAAAAGAAAAAATAAACAAGTGGAACTTCATCAGACTAAAGAGCTTCTAGAAGGCAAAAGAAACCAAGATCAAAATGAAAAAACAACCCACCAAATGGAAGAAAATATTTGGAAATCATATATCCAATAAGGGGTTAATCTCCATAATATATAAAGAACTCACACAAATGAACTACAAAAAAATAAACAACGCAATCAAAAAGTGGGCAGAGGATATGAACAGACATTTTTCCAAAGAAGATATACAGATGGCTAATAGGTACATGAAAAGATGCTCAACATCACTAATCATCAGGGAAATGCAAATCAAAACTACACTTAGATATCATCTTACGCCTGTTAGAGTAGCTATAATCACCAAGACTAAAAATAACAAATGTTGGAGAGGATGTGGAGAAAAAGGAACCCTCATCCACTGTTGGTGGGAATGCAAACGATGCAGCCACTGTGGAAAACAGTATGGAGATTTCTCAAAAAATTAAAACCAGAAATACCATATGACCCAGCTATCCCACTATGGGGTATTTATCCAAAAAACTTGAAATCAACAATTCAAAGAGACTTATGCACCCCTATGTTCATCGCAGCATTATTCACAAAAACCAAGAAGTGGAAGCAACCCAGCAACCCAAGTGCCCATCCACTGATGATTGGATAAGGAAGATGTGGTGTATATATATATATATATATATATATATATACACAACAGAATACTACTCAGCCAGGAAAAAAGACAAACTGTCCCATTCGCAACCAGGTGGATGGACTTTGAGGGCATTAGATTAAGGGAAATAAGCCAGACCGAGAAAGACAAACACTCTATGATTTCACTCATATGTGGAATATACACAAACTTACGGACAAAGAGAACAATTTAATGGTTACCACGGGGAAGGCGAGTGGCGGGTGGGCACAAGGGGTGAAGGGGCACACTTATATGGTGTATGACAAATACTAATGTACAACTGAAATTTCACAATAAGTTACTATGATCACAATAAAGAAAAAAATCTAAGGAGGCTGTGTACACGGACGTTCTCAAGGCCACAGACCCAAGTGCACACTAGGTGGCAGGGAGACAGACCCCACACATGGGACATGTGTGGTTCCCAGGCCATGTGGAATCCTAGTGCCAAAGGGACAGTCACGGACGGGAAACGCTCAGTCCTTAGTGACTGACACCCCTCAGTCCTCTAAGTACCCCCAGCTGACAAGGAGTGGGAGCAACTCCCCAGATGAGCAAAAAGCCCTAAGAAAGCCGCCAGCGCCCACCAGCAGAGACTCAAGAGGGTCCTGGCCTTGGCCAGCCCTCACCCTCCCGCTCAGAAGCCGGGGGTGCCTGAGTGAGGAGGGACCACTGCCGCCCAGCGCGCAGTTGGCTCCCACAGCGTGTGCAGCAGGAGCCGCTCCTGTCTGTCTTCCAGAGGCAGCATCTCACCAGTGGGAGCTGACTAGGAGAGACCCTCAGGGCCTCCACGTTTATGAAAATGTTACTGACACAACGCGGCATTCTACAGCTTAAAAGAAATCCTCCTTTCTTCTCCTCTCGAAAAAATTACGTCAATGTCACGAAGGTAGTTTTAGTTAACAAAAATGCAAGCTAGCCATTTAACTGAAATGGAATATCAATGCAACCTTCATCAAATATTATAAAGAATAAATAACGAATGGGAAGGAGCGGAGCCTGGCCAAGACTAAGCAAATATTTAATCTTTGCTTTTTACGAGGAAACGCTCAGGGCTAGATTTGGGATGAAGTAGAGATTGTCTTGACAAGAGAAGAGTAGCTGATGGGGCCGGGAATAAAGCAGGGGCTTTGTAGTCGGTGGTAAAATGAATGAATGAGGAAAGGTCTCTTCAGACACAGGGAAGGTAACTGTGGGAGCGGGGAGACAGGTCAGTGGGGAACTCTATTAACTGGGTTAGTTAACATCACCAAAAATTCAACACATGTTTTCAAAGAAGAAAATATTTTTATTTACAGATCACTTACTTTAGATTTAAGGGAATCAAGAATCTTCAGTGGTGGGGACAGGGCAGGGAAGAGACTAAGGTTAAGTCTACACAGCTTTCCTTTCTTTCTGTAGAAAATTTCCAAGTAGAATCTGACTACAAAAAAATATGAATGGAACTGAGAAAAAGAAAAATTTAACTATCAGCATTTGGGTCTGCATGGCACTGGATGGCAAAAAATAAAAATCTCCCATCTGAAACATGCTCTGCACACAGGAATACCTCAGTCACAAAGATCTCCCTCCAGAAGGCGTGAGACGGCCCGGGGAAGCTCGGCACGTACACTGTGACAGTACCACAGCTTGGAGCTACCCAGCATCCACACCTGTCCAAGGCTGCTCAGAAAGTCACACAGCACATGAGACCCAGATGTTTAAAGCGACTCTCACAACAGATCTTTTGAGCACCCCGAAGGGCAGCGCCCAGCAATTCCACAATCCAGGAAAATGCGCCAGGTGTCTTATCCGTAACGTCTGGCTATGAAAGACCTAATTCTCACTTCTAAATACCGACATGCCACACGACTCCCTTTTTAGATCTGTTTTTAAGATATACTTCCCCCTCCCTCCCACAAACAAAGTGCTCCGTTTTAAAATTGAACTCTGTGTTAGTTTTCAGATTTTGGTTTTTGGTGAATTTCAAGACACAGATCGAAATAACCTGAGAGCATGAGCTCTTCCAAAACCAGGACTCAGAGGAGGGTCTGCTTAGTACTCCAGGGAACGAGGTCACTCACCCCACCTTATACATAAAAGCAAAGCTGAGAAGCAAAGTGGCTTTTCGGGTCAAATACAAAATTAAGACCAGAGGTCAGTATTCCCAATTCCCAGAACGCAAGTGTGTCACAGGTGAACGCTCTTTATAATGGAATCATTAGCGTTTTGGTAACTTTCATAACCCAGGGTGATTTTACTGGCAAAGTAAATTAACATATTAAACCAAATCCTTCCCTTTTATATGTCCTTTAGGCCAGGGTCACACGTAGGGTGTAATTCAACTCTGGCTGGTTTGTTAGAAGTGAACCCAACAGGAATCAAAGATCCTGTTCTTTTGCATTACTGATCATTTGATTCCTTCCTGCGGGGAGAGGGGAGGGTGAATTTCCCAAAGGAAAATGCTCTTTTTTTGGTCTTTTATCAGAGGCAGGCAGAGGGGTAAACACTTGGGGTCCTGGGCACAGGCTTTTGTGCCCGGGGAGCCGCCCTTCTCCTGATGCTGATTCCCTGGCACTGACGGTGACTTCCCAGCACGATCAAGCATGTGCCGAGGGCTCGCAGGGGCACCGAGCTTACGAGACCTCTAACCACGGATGCTTTTTGACAGCTTCCTCTGCATTCCCACAGCTGTGTCGCCACTTAGATTTAAGACGCGGTATGGGCAGGTGAGCAAAGGAGGACACGAGTGTCGGGGTCCTGGGTTACAGGAGCTGCCCCCTGGGCCCGCAGGGTGATGCACAGGGAGAGGGAGGGAAGGCATCCCTAGAATTCTAATACTCAAGTACCAGATGCATGTCGGAGAGATCAGGCCACCGTGCAGGAATCTAACAACGAGGCTGGATTCAAGAAAATAAGCAAAGTTTCCTCCCATTTACGTTACAGGCACCGCTTGGTTCAGTGTCTGCCTGAAATGAATCCCAACAAATGGCACTGGTTTAATTCACACTGATTTTCAAGAACTGGCAAGACAGAAAAAAAAAGTGTATATGTGAGTGTAATACATATATTATGTTTATTTACTACATATTAATATATAATAAACATTTAACGTTATATCTATTTTAAATATCATGTAATGCACTGCCTTCTTAAAATTCCTAATCCACTCAGTTTCTACCTCTCTTGCTAATTTAACAGGAGATATCCCAAGGATGCTTGCCCTTCTGTGGACAAAGGGTCTTGCTGTCTGGAAACTCACATTGTGAATTTCAGACGCCTGTAGCCACACACACGTACACGCACACGCACTAGCAAGCACTCCCAGGACCCACCACTGATCTGGGTATTTACTTTCTGGAGAGAGGGAGACACAGTGAGAAGGCTGGTGTGGGGAAGGTTAGGGAACAGGAGTTCAAGATGAAGTAGCGTGGAAGAGGATGAAGCTCTCCCAGTGTCCACAACGCGCACAGCTGCCTGCAGAACAGCAGCCAGAGATCACGGAAAGTGTGCGGCCTGGGGAGGGGGCACGGAAACTTTAATAAAAGGCAGCAGTCGCTCTGAATCTGTCCCTGTTGATAATAGGAATCTACACTTCCTTATCCCTGTCTCACAAACCCCGCCAAACGGAGATGCATTCCTCGAGGACGAGGCCATGTCTCACTCGACTTGGCATTCGCCAACTCGCTTGCCCATCTCTTGCTCAGAAACATGTGACTGATTAAGCACTACGTGGGCTCTAAGAGTCTGTGTGAATGTTACTTTTCCCTGGAGCGACACTTTTCCTCTCTGGTCACTGGGATGCTTTCTTAGGACACACTAGTCCCACTGCTGGGCCACCATCTGATTCTAACCTCTCGGTTTCACTGCGTTTCTTCCAGTATCCTCAGTGTGCGCAGCTGCCTGCAGAACAAGCTGCACCCGAGCCGTGCCTGTCCCAAGTTACAGCGGGAGTAACTCAGGGTATGGAACTGATAAATGGGGCGAGGTTATGGGAAGTGTAGCTCCTACTCCATCAACGGGAGAACGGATAAACACCCACACAGCGGGACACGGCTCACAGTAAAGGAACGAACGAAAGGACAACACACACAACCACCTGGATGAATCTCAAAATCATTACGCTGAGAGAAAGAAGCCTGACCAAAAAAAATAGACCGCGTGATTCCATTTCCATCAAGTTCTAGAACATGCAGATTAATCTACAGTGACAGGAAGCAGACTGGTGGTTACCTGGGGATGGGGGAAGCAGGGAGAGGTGGAGGAAGAGATTCCTGAGGTGCACAAGGCAACTTTGGGGACGAGGGAGACCATCATTATCTTGATTGTGGGGATGGTTTCTGGGGTGTAGACGTGTCAAAACTCACCAAATTGCACACTTAAAATATGTACAGTTTAGTGCGCTGACCTCAATAAAGTTGTTACCAAAAGATAAAAAAGAAAGAGAAAGAAAAGAGAAAAGAAAAGCAGCCCAGGGAGGGTCAAAGATTTAACCGTGTGATGTAAGCATCAGCCGATTTCTAGGTGCTAGGATTCCCCACCAGACCTCTTCTCAGCCTTTCAAGAATTTCATCACCTCTGTTGTTTCCTAAACAGCTGGCATTCATTTTGTTGTTGCTGTTCATCTCACAACATTTTCTTTTGTCTGGCCTCCTGTGTCAAAACCCATTGCTCTGGGATCTCCTCTCTTTCTGGAACACGTTCATTGAAAAACACCCACCCCATCTTTTACGCATCTTCCTTTCTTGCCTGAAGCTGACTAACAAGGCTGTGTATTGCCTGCCCTTAGAAGACAGTGACCGCACTAGACTGCGGACGGCCGTGCTGCCTAGAACGGGAGCCCCAGCCACGTGCGGCTGTTGCAACTTAAATTAATTAAAGCAAAACAAAAATAAAAACTCATTTCCTCCATTGCACGAGCCACATCTGAAGTGTCAGTGGCCCTGTGTGGACAACACAAAATAGAAATTTCCATCATCACAGAAAGTTGTGTTGGACAGATGGCTGCTCCAGGCTGAGTCCGTGACCTTCAGGAAGTAAGGAGCCAGTTCAGCGTGGTGAGCCCGGAGGCAGAGCAAAGCCGCTTTCTCTCCTCATCTGCGCACACACAGATGACCAGCAGCTCCTTAGGGTGTGCGGTCAGGGAGAAAAGAGCCGGCCTTGGGGCTGACAGAACCAGAAGGGCACTGCCCCCTTGGTTACGCAGGAAGCAGCTGGGGGGATGCTGGGGTGCGAGGCACAGTATGGTGCCTGGCTCCACAGGTGGGAAATCTGCGAGTGCTGACTGGAGTGACAGGGAACGTTCAGTCTAGTCGCGCACTTATTCACTCAAGAACCCAGCATCTGAGAGTGCTCCGTGAGTCACCGTGCCAGACGCCAGGGAGTCAGTTGTGCAAAGGAACCGGTGAGTGGTCTAGGCAGCGGGCACAGCGTGCAGAGGGGTCAGAAGGAAGAGGCAGGACGCAAGGACCGGAGGGAGGCGGGGCTGGGGACCTCAGCAGAACAAGGCCAGGCCCTGGAGGGGTTCAAGCAGGAGGGGTCCCCTCCTGGGAGAGTCGCTTTCTCTCTCTCCCCAAAGTAGTCCCCATCCCTACCTTCCAGGCCACATCCCATGCTCCCACTTTAGCACCATCTCAATGTACGGCAGCGTCTCCCCGACACCTCCCCATCAAGCGCCGCCCCAGGACGGCAGGGACCTAATCTCCAAAGCCTGCAGTTACGCTTGGCACTCGGAACGTTCTGTTGAGCGAATAAACGGAAGAGTGACAGTGGAAGATGGGATGTGCCTTTGTACACGTTCACTGTGTCTGGAGGAAGGCTGGGAGAGGAGAGAGAGTAGCTGGGGAGCCTGGTGGGACAGTGGCTACTGGAACCAGCATGGTGGCAAAGGGGATTGAAAAAGGCATATTAAAACAAAAATCGGGCCAAAAGAAGGATCGGGACTTAGTGAGCGACTAGACAGGAGAAGTGGCGAGGATGAACCCAGGGCCCTACGTTTTTTCTTTAAAGACTGGCCCTGAGCTAACATCTGTTGCCAATCTTCTTTTTTTTCCTTCTTCTTCTCCCCAAAGCCCCCCAGTACACAGTTGTGTATTCTCGTTGTGACTCATTTTAGTTCTCCTGTGTGGGACGCCACCTCAGCATGGCTTGATGAGGGATGCAAGGTCCACACCCAGGATCCGAACCAGGGAAACTCTGGGCTTACAAAACGGAGCACGCGAACTTAACCACTCGGCCCCAGGGCCCTGACTTTTAACAGAGCAAAGGAAATAAACATCTGGAAAATCACCTTGTCTCGGGCTGCTGACAGCACTCCCGGTTTTGGGTTGTGTCTGTCAAAGGTACCTCCTGGAGCACTGACAGGTGAGCAATGGACAGGCCGTCCTCCCACCCTCGTGATGAATGGGAACTTGAGAAAAGGGGTCTGTCCTACACTTGTGTGCCCCTCCCCAACACCCATCTTGCACACAGTAAGGATTTGAGAGACTCCGAGAATCACACCCGGGGGCTTCCTGCCAAGGCTGCATGCTGTGAATCTGGTCACGAGGTCATCTGAAAGCCAAACCAAGGGACATCCTGCAAAATAACTGGCCTGCGATGTCACAATCACCAAAGTCATGAAAAACGGAAAGTGAGGGACCGATCCAGGACAGAGGAGACCACAGGGACATGTGGGACCCCTAAGGTCTCAGCAGAGCTAGAGGGATGGATGGAGAGAGAGAGAGAAGAGTAACGGAGAAAAATGTTCACATTTGGGAATCTGAGTGCGGAGTATTACTTTTGCAACTTTTCTATAAATTATTCCAAAACAGACAGTCTTAAAAAACTTAAAAATAAAAAGCCAGAAATTAAATTGAATTTAGCAACCCTAGTTTGGGAGGAACTAACCTGTAGCAGCGCTCAGCCCTGCTGCCTAACCGCCCCACAGGGCCCAGAGCGCTCCTGCCATGCAACACGGGCCGGGGCCCCCACAGCAAGGCGGCACCTTCCCACACATCCTCTGGCTAGAAGCACCTCTCTTTGCTCTCCTACACCTATTTGTTTCTACTTTTTAGGGAGCTTTTGGTGTACTCCTGGTGACTTTGGTACAGACGGCTTCATCTAAAAAAAAACCAGTTTTGAAAAATTGCTCTTACTACTGCAACAGGGCAGAAGAAGAAATCACATACCTTGTCCAAGCAGTGGTGGACTGACTATTTGTGATACGAGAAACAAAAAGAAACACTTCTGATTCAGTGTATTAATTCACTTATGAAAAAAAGCAAAATGATAATCTCTATGGAGTAAGATCACGGCTTTCTCCCCTCCAGCTTAATTCTATCCAAACGTTCTTCTACGAGATGGATTACTTTTATACAACTAGAAAAACAGAGAGGGGTAAAACTTTCCTTCAGCTGGGCGCTCCTCTCAAACAGCACTAAAAGCCGAAGTCTCAGCAAATAGCCACATACAGTCGTGCGCTGCTCAGCGCCGGGGAAATGGTCTGAGAAACGCGTTGTTAGGCGCTTTTGTCGCTGTGCGATCACAGTGTGCACTTACACAAACCTAGACGGTGCAGCCTACTACACCCCCAGGCTCCAGGGTGCAAATCTTACGGGACGACCATCGCACACGCGGTCCACCGTTGACTGGAACGTCGTTACGCGGCACGTGACCGTATGTGTGTCTTCCACAGAACATCCACTTGAATTGCTTGTGACGGGTTTGGGGGGTGTTACTAGTCGTTTCTTTAGGGCTAAGATGGATATAAGGTAAATGATGCCTATTAAACTCACACCTTGTCTCTCAAACGTAATTTTTCCTCCTGTGAGCTAAGGGCTTGATCACCGCCAGGAAGAGGGCTCTCTGCTACCTGGGGAAATGGAGCAATGGGGCCTCTGCTCCGCCCTCCCTGGGGTGACACTGGGCAACACTACCGTGGGGCACCTACTCGCTCTCCAGCCGTCCCAGTCAACCGCCCACTTCCAACCTCTGTTCTAATGAGAAGCGGCTTTTAAAAACTTTGTATTGGGTAAAGATCCAGCATTTGTAAGGTCTCCATAGAAAATCTGGAAGACAGCAATAGGTCCATCTAGCACTGCAAGCTTGAGCGAGACTCGTTGGTCTCGACTAGAAGGGCAAACGCCGCACAATCAGAGATGGAGATGCTCCACGCTTGCCATCCAAGGCTCCCCACGTACCCGGCAAGGTGCTCTTCCCTGACTCAGCTGACTCTGCCTAGCCACAACTCTCCAGGCGAACAACAGCCAAGACGGGGACCTGGCACTCGAGAGGAAAGTGACTTGCCACATCTAGCAACCCACTCACTTGATAGAGGCAGCCACTGCGGCCAGAGGGGAACACTGGTCACAGGGCGTGCGGCTCCCAAGGGCAGGGCTGGCGCTCAAGCCTGCGTCTGCAGCCTCCGGGCTCGGCCCCTCTCTCTGGACTCCACATGTCTACCGACCGTCACTCCCATCCACTGAGCTACCCTGGGAGCAGAACACACTTGCAGTCCCCTGCTGTGGTTGTTACCAGCAAGAAGTAGAGGACAGGTGTTTGCTCTGCTCAAGGCTTCCTATAAAAAAAGCTGCAGATTCCGTCTGCTCTGAAGGCCGCAGGCAGCTCAGGTTACCCAGCTCTGACTAAGCCTTCTCAAGCAGAGTGGCCGGGAACGCAGGGACGTGCCTGCAGCCTGTGACGTTCCAGCTCTCGTGTTATCAGACACACATCTGTGATCCCAATTCCCTGCCTAGAAAAAGCAGCCGATCCTCCATGCACAGTGGGCTTTTCCACAAAACTGAAAATGAATGTCTGCCGGATTTAATAAACGAGCTGGAATGCCAAAATGGTTTCAGTATTTGGCCCTTTTCTTGAGTTGTGACATGACTTGAGGTCTCTCCAAGGGCATCCTAGTAGCATCTGATCGCAGCCTCGATGCTGCCTAGCCAGCGTTTGTTTGCTCTGTGGCTCTCTGCTCAGGAAGCTCTGTGCAGCTTCTCTTAATAGCTGGGACAATGGTGGGCCTTGGTCTCAAAGGCAGTGTCCTCCAAACCACACACACCCCCCCAGCTCCTGGTCCAGGGGAGTGTAAGTGGGAAGTCAGAAGCACGCTCGCTTGTCGCTGCACCTGAACTGCACATAGCCGAGCAGAGGCCTAATCCACGCAGGACTAATTTTTAAGGTAGAAGGTTATGATTCTTAGTCTTAAGGTTGTCCATCTTGGTTTTCTCCTTTTACTTCCTTCTCATCCACTATGTTGAACACAGAGGTACAGGATAAGAGAAAACAAACCCACTTGAAATCTCAGTCAAGCACCAAATGACCACTGAGAGTGGTCAGAGAAATGGAGGGTGCTGCCCAGCACTAGGGAGGCAGCCACAGCCCCATGGCCAGGTGAGGGGAGCCCCAGAACTCCCGTCTTCTGGGGCTGCAGCTCTCTGACCTCCCACAGCAGCATGACGTGGGGAGAAGAGCCCTGGCCGGGAGTCAGGGTAGACTGGGTCCTGGCCTGGCTTTGCTAGGGCGCGTGACCTTGGTCCAGCCATCCCCCACTTCTCAGGGCCAGTTCCCTCCCCAGGGAATGCCGAGGGCCACTCTGAATTCTAAAACCCTATGAGCTCTTCCATCCCCTTAAATTGAGAGCTTTAAATCAGTGGAGGCTGGCACCCCAATCAATAGACAACAGCCTCTTGAGAGAAACACAAAACCCAAAAGCAAAATAAACCACCGTTAAGTAGGAATGATACGAGGCACTATTAATTTTTATAAACACGCTTTAAACCAAACTAGTGCATCAACCACTCTGGTTTAAGAAAAAGCCTAAATGCTGGAACAATTTTCTATTTCAATCTAAAGTCAAGAATGTATGAAGGCAAATTAACTGAAACAGAATTTAGCTCATTTAATAAGAAACTTCCTATTCATAAATCAAAGAGCAGCACCTAGTGCTTGGAAAAACAGAATGTCAGGGCTTAGAGATCATCTAGGGCAACTGACTCATTTGGTGGATGGAAAATCAAAATACAGAGCAGGCAGGCGACGAGGACAAGGTCACAGAGGCAAAGCAGGGACAGGAACGCACATCCCCCGAATCCGTTTGGGTCTGGCACTACAGTCGGCCCTAAACATCTGATGGTGAGCGAATGAAGTTAAGTGGTATTCCCTGCACAGTTCTTCTAACTGGCTCACAAATAAGCGATTTCCAGGTTATGGAGAAATCTAGAACACAATCAAATATTTCAACATTCTACTTTTAACTCCTCAGAAGCCAGAGTGGAATTTCTCAGCCTTTTCCACATAAATAACAATCTTCCCAACAGAAGGAACCACAGGGCAGAGAAATCACCTCCGGAAACCTGCACTCTTTCACCTGGTGCCAGGGGAGCAGTCTAACTGCAGCCTTAGTTATGTGTTCACCTCAATCCCCGAATCTGCCCACCACACACACCTTCAAAACACTGGATCGGGAACAAGGAAAAGGCCTTCTGACAAAAGACCTCCTCGGCTGCAGAACCGTAAGAAAATCAGAAATCCCTCTTCTGCGAGGAGGGTTTAGAATTGCAGCAACCAGAGGGAGTAATCGGGGGTCTAGGAAACTGCTTTGCGAAAAACACACACGAAAGCATAAAACCCGGCCTCTGGAATGACAGGGGAGTATGGAGGGGAAACGGAAGCCTGGCCGAGGCTAAGGGCTGCTTGGGCTGCAAACTCCCCGGCTGAGGCCAGGGGATCCGGGGCTCAAGGCTGGGCCCGAGCAGCAGGCCAGGAGGAAGGGGCAGCCAGGGCTCACCCCCGGGGGCCGGGCTAGGGGCGCCGGGCCGTTGGGGGCCGTGCTGGGATGGGCGGGGAGTATGAGATCAGGCTGGAGTCTGGCCGGCGAAGGCTAAGGCGGGGCGGGGAGTGTGAGGTCCCCCGGCGGGGCGGAGGTTCCCGGGCGCGGGCTGAGGGCGGGGTTCCCGGGCGGGGCAGAGGGATATGAGGACCAGGAGGGGCTGCGGTCCCCGGGCGAGGGCTCAGGGCGGGGTGCCCGGGCGGGGCCGGGGAAGTGGGTGCGTGTGCGCGTGTGTGGTGTGTATGAGGACCAGGCGGGGCTGCGGTCCCCGGGCGGATCCCCGGCGCGGCGCGGCGCGGCCGGCCCACGCACCTCCTCGGCCTGCTTGCGCAGCGCCTTCTCCCGCTCGTACTGGGTGAGCAGCTGCTCGTTGTCCTCGCGCAGCAGCTCCAGCTCCACCTCGTGCTCCTGGTTCTCGCTGAGCACCGAGTCCAGGTTCTCGAGCACGTTGACCACGAGCGGCATGAGCTCCTTGACCACCTCCTCATCGTAGCAGTGGATGAGGCGCTCGAACTCGCGGTAGATGGAGCCCGCCAGGCCCGACACTCGCTCGGACATCACCGAGCCCGAGCAGTAGTCGTCCTGGTACACCACCACGCCGCCGCCCTCGTCCATCTGGATCTCCATCATCGCGGCCACCGCCGCCGCCAGCGCGGCCCGCTGTCCGCCGGCGCGCCCGCCCGCCCCGGCTGCCCGTAGTCTGCAGGCCGCGGCCCGTCGCCTCCGCCGCAGCCGCTGTCGCTGTCGCCTCAGGGCTCAGCCACCGCCGCCGCCGCTGCTGATGCTGATGCTGCGCCTGTCACTCAGCAGCCGGAAGTGCGGCCTCCCGGAAGTCCCGCCCGCCAGACAGAGGGGGCGGTGCCGGTCCTGCCGGAGTCCCGCGGCGCCGCGCCGCTAGGGGTCGCAAGGGCCGTGACGTAAGAGGAAGCCCGTCTCCGGGCCGGAAGCTCGGCCGAGCGGGGCGGGGGGCGCTTCCGGTCAGGCTTGTCAGAGCCGCTACCCGCCAGCGCCCGTCGCCTTTAGCAAGTTCCCGCCAGCTCCCACGACACCGGCCGGGACTTTTAAAGTGACACAGCCTATGTCCTGAGAGTACATATAAGCGATTGTGTGCGGCCTAGAGACTTAAACTAGCATCCCGGCGCCCATCCTCCCTCCAAAGAAACGGACGTTGCCTTTGTGCGCACCTGCCTTCCCCCAGGGTGACCGTGATGCTGGGCTGGTTTGCTGTTCTCTGACTCACCTTTCTGGTTTTACTACACAGTAGTGCACACCCCTCCTCAGTAAGTATTGAGAGCTTCCCCTGACATAGCGCCTCTCTGCCATCCGATTGTCCCTCCTGGGATTCCACTTCAATGCAGGTTGCCCCTCTCATCCTAAAATCCGGTAACCAGCTCTCATTTAGTCCATTTTTGTGTCCTGCATTTTGTGTAACTTCTTCAGATTTCCCAGTTTCACTTCAGCGGTGTGTAATCTATTTAACTCATCCATTGAGTTTTTAGTTTCAGTGGCTCTATTTTTAATTTCTGTTTGTCCTATTTGATTTTCCTATGTTCTGCCAGTTTGGATAGGCCATTTCTTCCACTTTCAGCCACTTATTTTAAATCTCTTTAGTAAGCTTTTTTTTTTTTTTTTTTGATACCTCCTAATTACAGTATCTGCAGCCTTTGCAGGTCTGATTCTGCAGTCTGTTGTTTTGGTGGACTCTTGCACGGGCTGCTCCTCCCCTCCCTGCTCAGCTGGCATTCCTTGGAATTGTATCTGTGGAAATACTCTGAGGCCTGAATTTAAAATGAGTCATGCCAGAGGATTTGCCTTTTCTTTTGCTGGCTTCTGAGGACACCACGAACCCAGGACTTACACTTTCAGCTTGGGGGCCACATAGGTAATGTGAATTCTGATTTAAAAATCCCATTAGTGACCACTTAGTGCTGACAGAGGTGCTTCAAGCTCCGTTCATGCTAACTGATGGTGGGGTCCTCTCATCCTAACCTGACTGTACCAAATCAATGAACTTTCCTGCAGGTGATGCCCTAAATATTATTGTACACATTTCCCCCTTGCAACCTAATTTGCTGTATGGATCCTCACCCACCCCACTAAAAGACAAACTGAGGTTTCAGTCTCAAATTCAGATTGCCTGAGTTTTGATCCTAGCTAAGTGACTTAATCATCCTAAATTTCCATTCCATTTCCAAACCTGTAAAACTGAGCCTAAAAGTATTACCAACCTACCAGGAAGGTTATAAAGATTAAATAAACTATTCCGTGGAAGGGGCTTAGCACCATCTCCAGCAAACGGTAAGCATGAAATATGTTAAGTGGAATTGTTAGTTTTATATTCTCAAAATGATAAGCCAGGACAAACAGATGAAATGTTTAATTTTTTCCTGGTGAGCAAGTTACAGACAAAGCTTGTGAGTGTTTTGGGGAATGTTTAAGACTTCTGCCTTAGGCCTTTTTCAGTAATTGGACCCCTTTGAATACCTGAGTAGCAAATACAGTCAAGCAGCCCCACTACCACAGTGAGAGGCCGAATGGCTTGGCAGTCCACCTTATTTGTTTTTATTATTAACATGATTGGACAGATTTATTATTTGAAATTGGTTAAAACAAAATGAAGTTTTAACAAGATGATATGCTGGATAATTCTTGATGCTTACTGAAGAATGCAACTAGTAAACTCCTGAGAGCTCAGGCAAATTGAATTAGAACTTACTTTTTAATAAATAGGCTTCCCTTCAGATTTGTAAAGATAATTCAAAATACAACTTTTTCTCATTACAAGGCCCTAAAATGTAAGATGGGCACACAAGTTTCAAAAGTTCTACTTTGATTTCTAAGTATCTACCCCTAATGCTTGCTAAAAAGTCACCTAGGTCCCTGTAATGTCCCTCTCATTTCTCCCTAAGTTGAATTTTAGATAGCACTTTGTAGTCACACGTAGAATAGGAATATTTCATTCATGATTTCCAAGAATGCTAAAGATTAAGATTATAAGTTCAGAAGAAATGAACTGGATAACACAGGTATATACATCCTTGCAAGGTGTGACTCACAAAGACAAGCTATGCTCCGTCAAAAGTGCCAGTGTTTCCTGACGAGGCACAGGACAGGAAGTAGCGATCCTTGGGTGTCTATTCTTCAGCCCCTCCCCAGAACATGGTGGGGCTACCTTGGTCCTTTCCAACTCAGCCATTGCCTGGCCTCTGGAGACAAATAGGTTGTGACACTCTGAGACCTCAGTGCTTGCCTGCGGCTAGAGCGGCTGCTACAAACAGGACATGTAATGTCACCAGAGCCTAGCCCAGTTCTTGGAACACACTCTGCACTCCCCAGCACGTTTTCAGATGAACAAATGAAGACAGTGTCAGGTAGCCCGTTGGGTTTCTTTCTGAAGTGCTGTCCTGGTAGCTGGCCCAATCCAGCACGCAGACCGGTGCGGAGCCTCGTGTAGAGGGTCTCCAGGCAGGCAGTTTGAGCAGCTTCATCACCCTGAGTTCATGTAATTCACAGGAGGGTACTGTTTGCTTGTACAAATATGAAAACAGCTAATACATAAGAAGGAAAGACATTCAGTCCGTGCGTTCTCTACAGGACTTGAAACTACAGGCAAACTGCTAGCTCAGCACCTCCTCCACTCATTACAAGGCTTGTCACTCAAGTTTCAAAGCCAACTCAGAGGCAAGTTCAATTATCTTCGGTTCTTTAGGAAAACAAGTGGTAGAAGAGAAAAAAAAAATCATTAAGCTTACAGAAACTGAAAAGAGCACTGGCATATTCCTACTAATTCTACTCAAAGCTAAGTCTTTGGTTTTCAAATGAAAATAACCTTAAATCCATAACCTTTGAAAAGATTCATTTGGGCATCCTCTGGCTAAATGGAAAAAAAAAAAAAGGAATAAAAAAAGGCAAACCCCGTCGCCATTGAAAAGCTGAAAGGGAAGGAGCAGAGTTCAGGCACTTTGGAAAATGGATGTTGAGAAAATCATGTGTGCACACAACAGGCAAAGACTTTGAGTACATGATTGCTAAGTTTAATTCAACTGTTATACCCAATTCTGCCTTGTAAAAATAACAAAATCTTCCTATAAAAATTACATTGCAAGTGAGTACAGGTTGGTTGTTTTTGATACAGCTCTAGAAAAGAGTTGGCACCAAATGCACATAAAAAAAATTTTAAGGCTTAAGAAAAATAGAAACTAGTAATTTCTCAATGCAGCGTAGAGGGTGAGAACAGGGTGCTAAGAGTTAGTGAATCTTCCAAACACAGGCAGTCACCAATGTAGAGCGCATCCTCCAAATATAAATGATCACCCCCACTGGGCTCACAGGAGCAGAAACTCCTCCTCTGCTTCCCCCAGTGACCAGACTACTCAGGCACTCTAAACCCACTCCTAGGGCTGCAGGGAGGAAAAGAAAGGGGGGAAGATGGGAGAAAAGGAAGGTAGGGAGTTGTGTCACTGCTGCCCAGAAGCTCTCGCTGTGTTCATGTTTTCCTCATTCCCGTCTCTGGTCTCTCGCACCTCCACCCGAGAGCCCTGCCAGTGGACAGACCCAGACAGCTCCTCCCCCATTTGGCTGACGGTGAGGGTGGGGGTGAAGCCACATGGGCTGGCACCACCATGCAGGGTTCCTCTTGGCAATCCAATTTGGAATTCACAAGTCATTTTCTTGTATAGTAAAAAACCCACAGTTACAAGTTCATTTCCACCATTAGAACATTTCATTTTCTGTTAAACAAATTAGTGTGTTTGGGCTTAAAAGCTAACCACTATTTACAACATTTTTTAATGGGTAAAAAATGCTCTGAATTCCAAACAACTTTCTTATAAACCATTTGAAGGATGGAGACAGGAAGTACTTGATAGAGTCACATGAAATCAGTGTTTCTTGGCTCCAGAGTCAGCAGGGCAACCAAAAGGACAACTGTCTTCGGTTGACAAAGCCACGTGCAGCCCCCGTCAATGCGCTGGGTGTGAGAAGTGGAGCCTGGCAGGCAGCGCCTGTAGGCACTTACGTGTCTAGGCCACTGTGAGTGCAACTAAACACAGTTGTTGCTTTTTGAAATTTTAATAATGATGAAGATATTTCTAGCACCTGGCACTAGCTTTGTAGGCACTCGTACCAATAGCTGCCACCACCCAAATCCTCTCCTGTTAACTGTTGGTCCAACATGAGTGAACTGTAGGAATTTACACTGTAGCCCTTTAGAGGCTGAATGGGACAAACTGAAAGCAAATATCTTTGCTGGCAGATACCACGGAATTGGCCAGTTAAGACTTTGCTGCCAAACTATTGAATCTCCTGGGCTAAGGCCTCTAAGTCTCTTCCGGAAACTGAATATGGTCCCGAGGTGCTGCAAAGCTTTGTAAAGGGTGGCCTAAGCAGACTTTTCTTCCTCTTTGGTATACCTGAGCAACTGACTTTTTTCTAGAAACGTGTCAGAAACAGACCCAAGTCAACAGTCGCTTATGTAAAGCTGGTATTTTAGAATAGCTCTTTAGATATTGTTATAGAATCTAACCCGAAGAACCCAAGGGTCTGGAGTAGCTCCTCCCCCTCGACAGGATCAAGTAAGACATACGAGGGGTTTAAGCAACCCCATCACCTGGACACATCTGGACAGAGTTCTAAAGTCTCGCAGACGTCAGCAGGCCCTGCAGACAGCTTGTGAAAGGAACTGTCCACACTGCTGGTGAAGAGCAAAGGCCTAGACTTAAGGCTGATGAGGAAAAAAAAGAACAATTTACAAGCAAAACAGCCCGTAAAGAGACTAAAACCAGTCCTTTGTGAATGAAAGGCGGAGATTCCTCCGTAAGGTCTGGCCAAGGTTTTAGATGGCAGAACTGGGGCACCTGAGAGAATCAGGGCACAAAATCTTTCTACAAAGCATAGACTGAGAACGACTTTTTGGTTTCTGTTGACAGCTGCCAAGGAAAAGCAATCAAGATGTTTCAAGAACAGGCTGCAGAACAACACCCTGGGCTGAAGTAAAGGAGACAGTGGGGTTGAGCAGCGGGTGTCCCAGGAACGGAAACCGTAGCCGTGAAGGGCGAATGGCATGAGGATCTACGGGGGGTGCACAGAGACCCCCCCGCACCCCTCCCTGCAAGGTTTCAGCTTATGCCTTCCTCCTCTATCCCACAGCATTGGAGAGGTGGTTCTGGTTTGCTTTCAAAGGCTTTAAACTCTGCTACGGTGTTAGTGACTCCTACATGCCGGATTACCAGCAGACTGCTGATGCACAAGGACGTGTAAGAGGCCCCTTCGTCAGGCCTTGCTGTGGCCTTGCGCCATCTCCCCACCCCGCCCATCTCAGAGTTCCTCTCACATCTGGAATTACAAGTGAGTGTACACCAGGGGAGTCACACTAATGCTCACAGAGATGTCTCTCGGCAGTCTGGAAAGCGAGGGAGGTCCTCCGTGGCTCTCGGGATGGCAGTGGAGCCTGAGCAGCAGCTTCAGATACACAACAGACCCTCTCCCCACCCCCACTCCTTTGGGCTAAAAGAAACTATAATATTTGAAATCCTATCTCTCAAGTTTCTTGTCTGGCTACGGGGGAAGCGGCAGCTTCTTTTAGTAGAAAGAGATGCTGGATTTGCCTCCGGGTGGGTTCAGGACTTTGTTGTGAGAGCGAGGCCGCGGGCCCAGCCTGGGCTCATGGCTGTCGACCGTGGGCGTGGGCTGGGGCTCCTGGGTGCGGTCAGCTTCTCTGCGGCCGCCTTTCTCACCAGGCTCTTCTCTGGGTGAGGTGCTCGTTGCAGCTGTGGGACAAAGTCAGCATACCACCCCATTAGAGGCTGCCCATTACCTGGACAGGCAAGCTGTGCATATGGAAGACATAGACCGGCTAGTAGGAAATGCATCCCAGGATGGGAAAAGGGAAGAACACACAGCCAGGCTTCCATCTTTCACCAAGACTCGCTGCGATTAGCAGAGGGTGTTTCTGAACGGGGCATAAAGTTGGGGCTTGCTACTATAAACACTCTTTGATAAATAAGTTGATTGTTTCTTTATACTGCTTTTTGGACTCCATCCCCTTTTCTTCTACCTCAATTATAAAAAGCAAACCTTCTCCAAGTGGGCATGACAAGGAGGAGGGTCATCTCAACTGGAGGGTCTCAGGTGAGGCAAGGCTTTCTGACACTTACTCTGGACTTTTTGTATGAATGAATGCCCATGTATTTTGGTCATCAATTGAGGGAAATGGTGACCCAAAGGCAGAAATCAGTGCCCACAGTCAGCTTAGAGAACCGCAGTGGGTCTCCACGTGTGACATTCAGCCTGACCACTGGAGCAACTCCCAAAACTTGGGCGCCCGATTATGGAGGCACCACCTCTCCCCATCACAGGCAAGCCTCACACGCTTCTGGTCCTTCTCCTGCTCTCTTGTATGCCCTTCTCTTCTGAATTAGTTCCGCCAGCTCTCCCCTTGGTCACGAGTTCATTAAAGGTTTTAGATCCCTGCCCTTCACTACATAAGACCAGCTTCTAGAAGAGGACACCTTGTTCTTAGGCCCAGGCTGATTACCAATGACAAGAAGTGAAGAAAAGCCAGTGGTAACCAGGTGGGAGTTTTCACCAGAAGTGAGCGAGCCCACTTCCCTGGCCTTCTTCAAATACTCAAGCCTCTTGGTAATAAACACGACCTTGCTTGTTTCATCAGCTGGGCTAGACGGGGCACAGAACATTCCCTCTCATCCTCTGGGGGCACACCAGCACCAAGTCCAGAGTGAGAGCACTCGAGAAGGAACAGAAAGCAGAAGCTCACCTTTAATGTCTGATTTGGGGTCTTCTCCTTCACACAAGAGCACGTGGTCCTGCAACAAGCCAAACCCCAGGTCAGTAAATGATTCAGAAACTTTTTACCCTTGTTCAAATGGGCGATGAAAATCAGGGCACAAATGACTTGGGTTTGTTTTTAATTTTTAAAAATGTTTTTATTATGGACAATTTTAACCATAAACAAAGTGGAGAGAATGGTACTGTGAACCCCACGTAACCCGCCATACAGCTACAATGACATCGGCTCACCGCCACCCTCGGCTCAGCCACACCGTTCTCCCAACCTCACTCCCTCCACCCCCTTGTGGGATTATTTTAAAGCAAATCCCAGGTATTTCATTTATCCATAAATATTTCAAGATATGGCTCTTAAAAATGTCCTTTAAGAAAAGACATAACCATAACAACACTCTCACAATTGCAAAAATTAATCATTCCTCAAATGGCTAACACCTAGTCAAATTTTCAAGCACTGGCGTGTTTCCAAGGCTCGTCCGTGTTGCAGCATCATTCCTTTACGGCTGAGTAACATCCCGTTATCTGCGTACAGCACATTCTGTTTATCCATTCATCTGCTGACGGACACTTGGGTTGTTTCTCCCTTTTGGCTATTGTGAATAATGTTGCTATTAAAATAGGTGTACAAGTATCTGTTTTGAGTTCCTGTTTCCAGATTTTTTTGGTATATATCTAAGAGTGGAACTGCTGGGTCATATGGTCAGTTCTGTGTTTAACTTTTTCAGACACTGCCGAACTGTTTTCCACAGTGGCTGCACCGTTTTACATTCCCAATGGCAATGTATGAGGGGTCCAATTCTCTACGTCCTCACCAATATTTGTTGTTTCCTTTTTCGTTTGATAATAGCCATGCTGGTGGGTGTGAAGTGGTATCTCATGGTGATTTTGCTTTGCATATCCTTATTGGCTAAGGATGCCGAGCATCTTTTCATGCTGACAGACTATTTATATACCTTCTTTGGAGAAATGTCTATTCAAGTCCTTTGCCCACTTTTGAATCTAGTTGTCTTTTTGTTGTTGAGTTGTAGTTCTTTTTATATTCTAGAAAACAAACCTTTATCAGATATGTGATTTCCAAATATTTTCTCCCATTCTGTAGGTTGTCTTTTCATTCTCTTGATAGTGTCTTTTGATGCACACAAGTTTTTAATTTTAATGAAGTCAATTTGTTTATTTTAAATTTTTTTTTTTTAAGATTTTTTCCTTTTTCTCCCCAAAGCCCCCCAGTACATAGTTGTATATTCTTCGTTGTGGGTCTTTCTAGTTGTAGCATGTGGGACGCTGCCTCAGCGTGGTTTGATGAGCAGTGCCATGTCCGTGCCCAGGATTCGAACCAACACTGGGCCGCCTGCAGCGGAGCGCACAGACTTAACCACTCGGCCACGGGGCCAGCCCCTGTTTATTTTAAATTTTATTGCCTGTGTTTTTGGTGTCATTATTTAAGAAACCACTGCCAAATTCAAGATGATGAAGATTTGTCTCTATATTTTCTTCTAAGAATTTTATAGTTTTAGCTCTTAAATCTAGGTCGTTGATCCATTTTT